>NC_084587.1:13135432-13455849 GCF_033807715.1 Cololabis saira | reverse complement strand
CAGTCAGGTCAGACCCTAAGGAAGTTGCAAAAGCTGAAGAATTGCCCACAGCCTGGTTGATTTCTTATTAATTCCTCGATTAATTAAATAGAGGTGGTGGACCTGTAATAATGCAGTCGTGAATCTCCTACACAGGGGGTTTCACAACAATTCACACCTTGATTTTTGTGACCGAAACCAGGTAAACAGCCGACAGTGAACAAAAGACTCTTAAGCTTAATTTTCTTTCTTTGTTGAACCGACGGTGTCACGATGCAGAGCCTCTCCATCGATGCAAATCCCGCTCCACACAGCTCTGCAACGCCTCACATGCACCTCCAAAGTTGTCGGACTATGCGAAAACGGGGGTACACAAAAGGAAACTCGCCACTGCAAGATATAGTGCTGCAGAAAAGAACAAACTACCGCCAAGCGGTTGGTAGCGTAATTTCAGAGCAGCACAACCAGAAACACAGAAGTATAAACGCCAGCAACAGCGTAGGGGTTGTGCATGCTCTGCATGTTTCGCTGCTATGCAGAAGCATAAATCATGACTTTAAAGACCTGAGGAGCGATGGAACCGGTCAGTGATTTGCAATAGTTTGTAAACTAAAACTCCCCCACGAGTCAATTTGAACTAACGATGCCTTCTGGGTGGAAGGTGAAGACATGTGGATGACAATGCCATCATATTTTATACTGTTACTATTGGGTGTACAGCTTCACAGGACCATGCATTTTGTAACAAGCAACTACTTGCTACAGCATGCTTTAACCCTTGTACTGTCTTTGGGTCAAAATGACCTAATTCTCCTGTCCTTCTTTCCTCCTGCTCTCTCCTTCCTTCTTCCCTTCCTATTTTCTCCCTTCCTTCTTTCTTTTATCCTTTCCTTTTCTTTTCTCCCTTCCTTCCTCCCTTCCTTCCTTATTTCCTCCCTTCCATCCTTCTTTTCTCCCCTTGTACATTCTTTCCTTGTTTTCTCCTTTCCTTCCTTCATTCTTTTTTTGCTTCCTTCTTTCCTTACTTCTTTTTTCCCTTCCTTCCTTCCTTCCTTCCTTCCTTCCTTCCTTCCTTCCTTCCTTCCTTCCTTCCTTCCTTCTTTTTTCCCTTCCTTCCTTCTTATCTCCCTTCCTTCCTTCCTTCCTTCCTTCTTTTTTCCCTTCCTTCCTTCTTATCTCCCTTCCTTCCTTCCTTCCTTCCTTCCTTCCTTCCTTCCTTCCTTCCTTCCTTCCTTCCTTCCTTCCTTCCTTCCTTCCTTCCTTCCTTCCTTCCTTCCTTCCTTCCTTCCTCCCTTCCTTCTTTCTTCCCTTCCTTCCTTCCTTCCTTCCTTCCTTCCTTCCTTCCTTCCTTCCTTCCTTCCTTCCTTCCTTCCTTCCTTCCTTCCTTCCTTCCTTCCTTCCTTCCTTCCTCCCTTCCTTCTTTCTTCCCTTCCTTCCTTCCTTCCTTCCTTCCTTCCTTCCTTCCTTCCTTCCTCCCTTCCTTCTTTTTTCCCTTCCTTCCTTCCTTCCTTCCTTCCTTCCTTCCTTCCTTCCTTCCTTCCTTCCTTCCTTCCTTCCTTCCTTCCTTCCTTCCTTCCTTCCTTCTTTTCTCCCTTCCTTTATTTCTTTTCTCCTTCCTTCCTTCCTTCCTTCCTTCCTTCCTTCCTTCCTTCCTTCCTTCCTTCCTTCCTTCCTTCCTTCCTTCCTTCCTTCCTTCCTTTTCTCCCTTCCTTTATTTCTTTTCTCCTTTCCTTCCTTCCTTCCTTCCTTCCTTCCTTCCTTCTTTTCTTTCTTCCTTCCTTCTTTCCTTCCTCCTTCCTTGACCTGAAGACAGCACAAGGGTTAAAGAGTGGTTATATTTTATATTAAAAAAATCTCTAGAAAGATCTTTATGATGAAGTTCACATCAGTCGTTTTGATTGAGTCATGTGTGTGTGTGTGTGTGTGTGTGTGTGTGTGTGTGTGTGTGTGTGTGTGTGTGTGTGTGTGTGTGTGTGTGTGTGTGTGTGTGTGTGTGTGTGTGTGTGTGTGTGTGTGTGTGTGTGTGTGTGTGTGTGTGTGTGTCACAATGGATCACCAGCAGTCAGATTGGTGCCATGAGGACAGTTCAGATGGGGTCCACTGCAGTAGGTGAGCTGTGTCCTTGGGCAGCTCTGCTTGGAGGCAATGACTCACCAAAGGGAATAGCTTCGTGCTGATTTTCATCATCTTAGATGAATGCTGTCTGAGAGCTCAGATTAAGCAAAGGCTCATATGGCTCTGAAGTGCTGCACGCTTCCACTGGGAAACAGGAGAGTGGGGCTCAGAGTCTGTTACAGAGCTCTGTTCCTGTTCCAGCATCTGTCCAAGTGCATAATCAGGGCAAGGCAGGTCTGCCAGTCCTCACTGAAGCTGTGTAATTTAAAATATTTCGAAGAACCTACAAGTTCAGAACTTTAAAATCAAATTGAGCGATTACAGATGATTATCTTCCAAAGCACTTGTTCTTTACTGTCTAAATAAACTGCCACCCCCTATGAAATGAAATTACACACTTAAAATGAATGTGTAAACCTCGTTAACATTTATTAGATACTAAGCTGGGAACAGCATCACACAAATTGTCGAGGTGGCCACTAGTAATTGTTGAGGCTACTTTTCTCCACATAGCAACTCCGGTGGCATGCTTTAAAGACATAGGCCTTTTCTGCTCTCCTTTTTATTTACGCAGCAGTTGAAGTGAAGGATGTTTGCTCAGTGGCCAGCAGTGAGGCCTCACGAGGAGAGGAAGTTTCCTGGTCTGAATCCCAGCAGGGGTCTTTCTGTGTGGATGTTTGCATGTTCTTCCTGGGCCTGCACAGATTCTCTCCTTGTACTCCGGGTCCCTGCTATAGTTAAGAAACATGTTTGTGAGGTTAGATTCTAGATTGTTCATAGGAGTGAGTTTGGTTGTTAGTATGTGACCCAGCGATGGACTGGTGACGTTTCCAGGGTCTACTCCTGCTTTCAGCTGCAAAGAGCTGGGATTGGCTCCAGCAGATCCCCATAATAGGAGTAAGCGGGTACAGATAATGGAAGAATTGTAGGTAACTGAGCTGAATTGTCTATCCATTTGTTACAAAAGTATCAATCTGGCTTAAGTGCCTGGAATATGTTTCTACAACTACATTACAATTCCGTTTGACTTATTATTGAACTCGTTCAACGTTCTCCTTAACGATCAAGGGAAGAAATTGCAGCTGTCCTATGGACTATGGAGCCAAATCAAGGCCAAAAGTTTTGCTAATTTGAAAATAAAATTTGAACCTGAAAATTATTTTTTACAGTTTCAATATTTTTTTCCAGTATCAGATCTTTTTATTTCAGTTTCAAATCTTTTTTTCAGTTTCAGAACTTTTTATTTCAGTTTCAGAACTTTTTATTTCAGTTTCAAGTCTTTTTTTTAGTTTCAGAACTTTTTATTTCAGTTTCAGAACTTTTTATTTCAGTTTCAAATCTTTTTTTCAGTTTCAGATCTTTTTATTTCAGTTTCAAATCTTTTTTTCAGTTTCAGATCTTTTTTTTTCAGTTTCACATCTTTTTTTTCAGTTTCACTTCTTTTTTTTCAGTTTCAAATTTTTTTTTCAGTTTCGGACTTTTGGCCCTGATATGGTGTAGGGGCGTGGCATCAACTGAGAGGGGCGTGGCATCATGAGTGACAGCATAAGAGAGAAGGCGGGGGACCTTCCTCAGTCATGTTGCCTTCAGGAAACGTAGGTTGCAGAAGTTATCAGTAGAAGTATGATTCAACACTGTATATACACCATATTCACGTGATTGGCAGTGGAAAAAATTGATATTAGTGACACATTTCTGCCATCCCAAACGATACTGCGATGCGTTCATGGTAGTATGTGGAAGTGGGAAATATCAAACTTTAAAGTGTGGCTGTTGAACTGTACAGTCTGGCATAGTTTATTGCTTTTATACTGTGATTGGTGCCAAGTACGGTCTAAAACAGCTTTTTAAACAGAAATGTGTCACTAATATCAGTTTTTTCCACTGCCAATCACGTGAATATGGTGTATATACAGTGTTGAATCAAACTTCTACTGATAACTTCTGCAACCTACGTTTCCTGAAGGCAACATTACTGAGGAACGTCCCCCGCCTCCTCTGTTATGCTATCACTCAAGATGCCATGCCCCTCTCAGTTGATGTCACACCCCCTACGCCATATCGGGGCCAAAAGTCTGAAACTGAAAATTAAATTTGAAATTGAAAAAAAAGATCTGAAACTGAAAAAAAAAGAAGTGAAACTGAAAAAAAAAGATGTGAAACTGAAAAAAAAGATCTGAAACTGAAAAAGAGATTTGAAACTGAAATAAAAAGTTCTGAAACTGAAAAAAAGATCTGATACCGAAAAAAAAAATTGAAACTGTAAAAAAGTTTTAAAAAAATTTCAGGTTCAAATTTTATTTTCAAATTAGCAAAACTTTTGGCCTTGATTTGGCTCCATACTGTCCCCGCTCCTTATTCACACATCTACTCGGCCCAAGTTGGACTTTGAGAAGTTCCATCAGCTGCTCCCACATGTAAACAGCTTCCTTGTTGTTAAGGTCATTCATCATAACAAATGTTTAAAAAGTGCCATTTTTAGCAGTGGAAATCCCTTAAAGCAGCACATCTTCCAAAGAAGAAGAAAAATGTTCAAAAGATCAGTGTCTAAGCAAGAAAAAAAAACGTATAACGTAAAAAAACAGAAACAGCAATGACCTCTAGGACAAGAAGGTGGTAGGACCACTGGGACTCAGCATCATGTGTTTCACTTCAGGCATCTATAAAAGATTAATCTCTTGGCCACCGTCCTTTTCCGCTGTGGGAACATTCCTCAAATGTCATTAGGGGAAGCTTCCTCCTTCCGGTCATACACAGAAAGTGTAAGGAATCCTATATAGAATCCCTAAGGTCTTTGCTCCAGAGCAGAACGTTAAAATAAGGTGTTGAAGCACAAGAAAATATCCCATCAGTATTTGTCACTTTATTTATACCAGTGTGAAAAAAAACTGCAAGTGGAGACAGTAGATCTGCTTCTTGCACCCTTTTTATATCGGAATATTTAGTTCCATGAATTTTTGATGTATCCGTTTGACTTTCTTAATGCCTGCATGTTTTGTGAGGGAGCTATTAATAGCTACTTGGTCCATGACAGTTCAACAATTCGTTGTTTTTTTTCTCTTGATTTAATCTCAAGATCAAATAAATGAGGTGGTATATTTATTTTATATTTAGGCAGTACAACAGCTGTGACTTAATTTGCTTCGCGTTCCATCTTTGTGCCACTAACTGAATGCTCTTCTCTCCAACCTAAACATTTAACAAACCAAGTGGGTAATTCATCTTTGGCTGTAAAACAAATGCTTTATTGAGATAATTCTACTGTTCTTTCCAAAGACACTGATCTTGCTTTATTAACCTTTAGCAACCAGTGATTAAAATCAGTTTTTAATTTTCATTAAACTGGGGTTGCATATCCCGAACCACGTTTCCTCTTCTGGCCTTTCTCATTTCATCACCTGTTTCTCTTTTTGTTCGTGAATGTGTGTGTAATTTGTAACTACCAATGCGTTAGCTGGTGCAAGATTTTCAATAATTAAAAACTGTTGGCGTGATCAATATCGACCAATTTGTGAGGAATGCACAAATCAAAGATGGCGGCCTCGGAACTGATTTGTTCTGCAATGTGTATGTACGTCCACAAATATAATTCTTCTTCTTGTTTTTTTTTTTATTTAAACAATTAGCAATTGTTTAGCCACTCTCTTTTCTTTGCAAGTTTGAGGAGTTTTGATAGTTCACAGGTTAGTGCTGAAAGCTAAAACTTCACTGGATTACATAATGGCACTCATACGTCTCTAATAATACGCTTATGATCATTTTTTTAAACTAGCTCAACACACAGAGAGAAGATCTAATCAGTTGCAGACCATCTGTTCCTGCACTACAACCAGCGCTGTTATTGGACCACCCAAACAGCTTTCCTGAAATCCTTCAGCTCAAACGCTTTCCCTGCAGAACTCACTGCTCTTCACATACGTGCTGAACTGTGTTCTTGCTCATATAAGCTGCACTGACATCCTCTAATGGTGCCGTAACACTGCAATTCACTTCAATAATTACAGCAATGATAATATGCTTTTCTGTCGTGAATATACAGTATCTCACCTCGCATGACCCCCATTAAATTCAGCACCAACCGTGGGATTAAATTCTTGCTTCAATATTTTGAATTCTTATTTACTTTTGGTAACCATGTAAATGCAGCATTATTACATTGAGAAGAATAAGAAGAAATAATAAAAAGAAAAAAAAAGATTTTTTTTTTTCATTAAAAGACTTGCAAATATTATCTGGTTCGCTGTGTTGAATCTTTCAATAAGTTACAAGCCTCAGCTCTTTCTCACCAACATGTGCCAGTACATTTCATTCTGATATTGTTGGTCTCAATGCAGGGTCGGCCTTAAAAGAACATGCACGCTTGAAGCTGAATGAAGTCGCCTGTACGGCAGTGATTGCAATCACTTGTTGTATTGAACACGTTTTGTGAAGAAACTGCGCTGATGATTTAGACGCAGATTTTGAAGAAATAAGTGAAGAAAGAGAGATTGCAAAAAATGGTTTTAACTCTAATACATTTACATTGAAACAAGTAAAAAAATCAGGAAAATGTTGTTTCCAAGACTGGAAATAAGGACACTGACTTTTTCCTCTGAAAGGTGAAGACGACTTGGTTATGGAGGAACTCTTTGTTTTTACCCCCCAAAGAGGGGCAAGTTTAACCGCCAAATAAGGATTTGTTATTTGCTTTGTTTTTATTGTGTCCTGCCTCAGCGGAACAACTCGCCATAAAGCCTGCTTGAGTAAAAGTTTTCAAGATGGGGACAGTTGATATCACTTTTCCACGTTTCATACTCTGCCTTACGATTTCAGTCAAACGCAAATGTTTAGCTAAGGCTTCTAAAGCAAGCTGCAATCCTAAAATTAGTTAATGAGTCAATGATACAATAAATATGGTAGCCGCACGCATGTACTGTGAGCTGACAGAGGAGTTAACACAGAACAAACCATTAGGCCTATCTGATTGTAGCACGTCACCTAGGCAACCACGTGCCTTCGTGGTCTGATCCAGCCAAGACCCTCTGGACTCCAGAGAACAAACACACAGCTCCTGACTCGGAGAACCTTGAGAGTTTTCAGATGGCTATAATTTTCCTTAAAATAGGAAAAGTAGCAAAATATGATGAAACGTGAGCCAGAATACACAAAAGACAAACTAAACTGTAGTGTGACAGCAAATCCTCTACTCAGGGGATTCTCGTTAATCACCGCATAAAGATCTTGAATTCACCCCTGGAACCAGTCCACTTGAGGAGAAGCTGTGCTCTGAAATAACTAAATCGGCAGGCAGCCCTGAAGGACTGAGAGACATGTGGGAGGATGTGATTATTATTTCAGGTAAGTTTGTATTTGCATAATGTGAATCAATTCAATTAAATCAAAAAGAGACTGAAAGATGATGAGAAGTGTCAAACTCTTGTCAATGCTGAAATGGAGGCATGTTGGTTGCAAACTGGTGTCGTCCTGTAGTCCTGTGCAGAGGTGTCAAGTAACGAAGTACAAATACCTCGTTACCTTACTTAAGTAGAAATTTTGGTTATCTATACTTCAGTGGAGTAATTATTTTTCAGACGACTTTTTACTTTTACTCCTTACATTTTCACACAATTATCTGTACTTTTTACTCCTTACATTTTAAAAACAGCCTCGTTACTCTATTTCATTTCGGCCTTTAAAAAAAAAACTATCCAGTTAAATTGCTCCATCCGGATAGAGTGAATTTGGTTGTGGTTGTTTCAGATGTTCTTGTCCAGTTTTGTTCTTACATCCTTTGCCCTCAGATTCCTGCAACTAAACTTGGATGTACTTTCCAATAAAGGTTAGGATAAATGATAACATGCCTCTGAAGTTTGACTTTTTGCACAATTACAATACTTATAGGCAACTAGTCATCATATCTGCTGCTCTCTGAAACACATGTTAATGCTCAATAGTACACATATATGGTTCTTTAATATATTTGCATTATACTAAGATGCATTCATTTTCAATGGCTTTTGTCCTTAATGGCTTTTTCCCCCTTACATTACTTTTACTTATATACTTTAAGTAGTTTTGAAACCAGTACTTTTATAATTTTACTCAAGTAAAAATCTTGAGATGATACTTCAACTTCTACAGGATTATTTTTAAACTATAGTATCTATACTTCTACCTGAGTAATGAATGTGAATAATTTTGACACCTCTGGTCCTGTGACTCGGTGACTTCGACGTCCCCATGTCCTTTTGCTGCATAATAAACAATGTGCTGCGGATTTCATGCATGTTTTCATTTTTGGTCTAAACCCATATCGATCCAGAAGTCTGCCCTCTGGCCAGAAGGTTTATTCAGATAAAACTTTGCAGGCCAAGGCCACGCTGCAGAGTTCTTGACTATCGTAGACCATAATCTGACGATGTGTCAAACTGTCTGTGAACATTAAATTGATAACACGCTTACAAAACAAACTTGGGTCCCATAGAAACTCTATTTTGTTCCCTGTAAAGACGATGTAATTCCCTTTTGTGTGATGACTGCATGCAGGAGACGATATTTGATCTGTGGAATTCAGGTTAATGTACTCTTCACTTCTTTGTATTCAGAAAATACAATAACTGTGAAATTAAACCATTTTTCATTTACCAGGAAGCCCCTGGGACACTCTCTAGGCCTTGCACTTGACAGTTTGCAATATGAGAATCGTGGCAGGCAGTCAGACTCTAAGATAAGAAAAAGTAGAGGCGTTGGGGCGAGCAATACTTGATGTAAGTAGCTATGAACTGTGGCTTGAAATTTCCTGCACTTTGAATATTGATATACAGATTTGCTCGACTTTGTAACAATGTGCAGCGAATTGCATGCATGTTATTTATTTTTGGGCTTCTGCAAGCAAACTGCAGTGTTTGTATAGTAAAATACATCACTAGTACTTTATAGTCCTTGATACCGTCAGCAAATATTACTTACTTCACCTGAGATAGCTTCCACAAGTGATTGCCTGTTAATTAACTGACTTATTTTCCAAGAATGTTTTTGTTAGGTCTGCGTCAGTAAATAGTGTTTTGACAAATTAGACCATAAAAAAATCTGGAGGACCAGAGATGACTCATTTTGTAACTCCCCTCTAAAGCATCTCAAGAGGCTCAGAGATTTAAGAGATGGCCATGCTGATACGAGATGCAAACAGCGCAAGTGAGACTTCCCAGACATTTGTATTTCCTCTGGACAGAGAAACCCTAATTTCTGCAATAGCACAGGAAGGTTAAATAAACGCCTTTTACAGGGCGGAAAAACAGTAATGACTGGTCATGTTTAGAGTGAAACAAAAGACAAATGTAAAAGTTTATTGGAACACTTGCTTTTATTGTATGGGTTGGAGAAGCAAATGAAACTGATGGAGAGATAAGCATAGAATGATGCCAATAAAATGAACAAAATAAAAGCTACTAAGAGCTTGCAATCTAAAGATATTTAACGTAGATTTAGCATTTAGTGGCAAGTTTCTGAAAATACCATACCTGCAGTCTTCCAAATGAGCACCGAAGGGAGGTACTGGCCAGGGTGATCACTGAAAGGCAGTGATTATTCAACCCATTTTCAGTCACACAAAGCAGCTGGCGCTGTGGAGTGGGGGGTATAAGCATATGAGGAGCATTTCAACTCTAATGGCCCTTTTGCACTAGTCCCGCTTCACCTCGGTTCTACCCGCCACGGCCAGTGGCCAGCCGCGGTACTGCAACCAAAAATCCCATGCGGCCCAGAAAGCTTTTTTCCCATAGACCGCAATAGTAAAAGAGAAGCCTCTAAAACTGTTCACAGGACACTTCCAGCTGTAATCACCGGCAATTACTAATCTTTGTATTCTATATTTTTAAGTCATGGACTTTATATCCGTCAAAAATGTTTTATAACGGCCAGAAAAGTCAAAGAAAAGTCTCTTTCTGGGCGTGACGTCACGGCTGACGTCACAGCCGTGTCCGTGCATTCCACGGATGTTTTATATTAATATATATTATGTAATTATATTATATTAATACATTGATAATATATGTAATGCTATACATGTAATAATATACATTAATTAATATATTATATTAATACATATTATATTAATATTCGCGTCATTGCCCCGGGGCATGATGGGAGGCCCCAGAGCATCATGGGAGGTGACTCAACTGCGCATGCTCCATGGGCCGCATAATGCGGAAGTAAACCCGGAAGTCAGACATTTTTTCAGCGTATGCGCTGGCTGAGCAGAATGCATTGAAATGAATGGGCGGCCATTTTTAGTGTCCCATCCAGTTCTATAATACATCCATGCTCCAGCCCCCCAGTCTCGCACTCAGAAGGCGCGCCGATTTTTTCCAGTGGCCAGCCGCGGTACTGCAACCAAAAATCCCATGGGACCCAGAAAGCTTTTTTCCCATAGACCGCAATAGTAAAAGAGAAGCCTCTAAAACTGTTCACAGGACACCTCCAGCTGTAATCACCGGCAATTACTAATCTTTGTATTCTATATTTTTAAGTCATGGACTTTATATCCGTCAAAAATGTTTTATAACGGCCAGAAAAGTAAAAGAAAAGTCTCTTTCTGGGCGTGACGTCACGGCTGACGTCACAGCCGTGTCCGTGCATTCCACGGATGTTTATATTAATATATATTATATAATTATATTATATTAATACATTAATAATATATGTAATACTATACATGTAATAATATACATTAATTCATATATTATATTAATACATATTATATTAATACTCGCGTCATTGCCCCGGGGCATGATGGGAGGCCCCAGAGCATCATGGGAGGTGACTCAACTGCGCATGCTCTATGGGCCCGTGTATGCGGAAGTAAACCCGGAAGTCAGAGATTTTTTCGGCGTATGCGCTGGCTGAGCAGAATGCATTGAAATGAATGGGCGGCCATTTTTGACGTCCCATCCAGTTTTATAATAGATCCATGGGCGACTCGCGGCGATTTTATTATACAGCACAAACGTCTGTTTGATGATCCAACTCTGAGGTGCAGATGTTCATAAACCTGGTGGCTGTCGAGAAAATTAAAAAAGGGATGTAGACGGGCTGCACCGAGCCGAGCCGAGCGGAGGCGGGACTAGTGGAAAAGTGCCATAACAGAAACGGTAAAATGAAGATGCGCTGTGCCAGAGAAAGCTGCCACGAGTGACCAGATATTTTGTTCCACAGACAAAAAGCTGCTATCAGCTAAAAACTACGACTGATGCTGTTTAGAGCCACGCCCAGCTATCTACATCACAAATCTGAATCCAGTTTTACCTGTGATGTCTCACCATCATAGATTATATTTCAGAGAAAAATCAAACTTGGTTCATGTGATCACAAGTCTCTGAAACAAATTTAAGTCACTATCAAATGTCTTTCTGTTTCCGGTAAGGGTGTACCAAGCGCCAACCATCTAACATCCTGGTTGAGTTTCAAGTAGAATTAAAGCTGCAAGCAGCGATGAACGGGCCCTCGCACTCAGGGCCACCGCCCCCCATTAGCATATCAGAAATGACACCACCCACGACTTCCTATATCAAACCATTCAAAAGTTATAGCAGAAAAAAGGGACAACCAATCAGAAGAAGGGGCGGGGCTAATTCAGGCCAATGAAGGTCAAGGACTCCATACAGAATCTGATGACACCACCCACGACTCTCTATGTCAAACCATCCCAAAGTTATAGCAGAAAATCGGGACAACCAATAAGAAGAAGGGGCGGGGCTAATTAAGGCCAACGAAGCTTAAGAACTCATTACAGAGTCCCACGACATCACCCACAACTTCCTATGTCAAACCATTCAAAAGTTATAGGCTAGCAGAAAAAAGGGACAACCAATCAGAAGAAGGGGCGGGGCTAATTAAGGCCAACGAAGCTTAAGAACTCATTACAGAGTCCCATAATACCACCCACGACTTCCTATGTCAAACCATTCAAAAGTTATAGCAGAAAAAAGGGACAACCAATCAGAAGAAGGGGCGGGGCTAATTTAGCCCAATGAAGGTCAAGGACTCCATAAAGAATCTGATGACACCACCCACGACTTCCTATGTCAAACCATTCAAAAGTTATAGCAGAAAAAAGGGACAACCAATCAGAAGAAGGGGTGGGGCTAATTCAGGCCAATGAAGGTCAAGGACTCCATACAGAGTCCCATGACACCACCCACAACTTCCTATGTCAAACCATTCAAAAGTTATGGCAGAGAAAAGTATTCTAGGGGGCGCTGTTGAGCCGTTAGGCCATGCCCATTAATGCAAACCGTGAAATATCAAATTTATCGCCAAGTCTGTCTTGCATGCAAAATTTGGTGACTTTTGGAGAACTATCAAATATGGACCAATCAGATTTCAAAATGGCCGACTTCCTGTTCGGTTTCGGCCATGGCTCCAAGAGACTTTTCTTTAAGCTGTGCCATGATACAGGTGTATAGCGATTTTGGTGGATGTACGTCAAACCGTATTGTGGGGCTTGAGGCACAAAGTTTTCCGGGGGGCGCTGTTGAGCCATTTTGCCACGCCCATTAATGCAAACCATGAAATATCACATTTATCGCCAGTCCTGGCTTGCGTGCCAAATTTGGTGCCTTTTGGGGAACTATCAAATATGGACCAATCAGATGAAGGGGGGGTGCGCTTGTTGGCGTCTAGCGTCGCCACGGTAACACTTTTGAAAGAGAAAAGTAATGCGTGTAGTCGCAGGATGGAGACGCACATTTTGATGTATAACACATCTGGGTTCACGATACGGTTCGGGCCGTATTAATTCTCGAAGGAATGGCATATACTGCTCCAAAATTACGCGATTAATTCAGAATGTTCAAAATGGCCGACTTCCTGTTCGGTTTCGGCCGTGGCGCCAAGAGACTTTTCTTTAAGTTGCGACATGATACAGGTGTGTAGCGATTTTCGTTCATGTACGTCAAACCGTATTGAGGGGCTTGAGGCGCAAAGTTTTTTCTGTCTGAACCAATCAGATGAAGGGTGGGCGCGCCTTTCGGCGTCTAGCGTCGCCACGGTAACGCTTTTGAAAGAGAAAAGTAATGCGTGGTGTCGGAGGATGGAGACGCACATTTTGATGTATAACACACCTGGGTGCACGTTACGGTTCGGGCCGTATTAACTGCCGAAGGAAGGCATAAATTTCGCCAAAATGACACGATTAATTCAAAATGGCCGACTTCCTGTTCGGTTTCTCGACATGACGCCCAGAGACTTTTCTTTAAGTTGGGCCATGATACAGGTGTGTACCGATTTTCGTGCATGTACGACAAACCGCATTGTGGGGCTTGAGGCACAAAGTTTTCCGGGGGGCGCTGTTGAGCCATTTTGCCACGCCCATTAATGTAAACCATTAAATATCAAATTTTTCGCCAGGCCTGACTTGCATGCAAAATTTGGTGACTTTTTGGGCACGTTTAGGGGGGCAAAAAGGCCTTCCTTTTGTCAGAAAAATAATACAAAGAATTCCTACAGATACAATAGGGCCTTCGCACTGAAGGTGCTCGGGCCCTAACTAAGATTCGTTGCAGTTCCTCGACTGGCCACTAGAGGCTGGCTCCGTAAGCAACATATTAAAAGCCTGGTTCAAAAATGTATTTAATATGATTGAATGACACTCGGCTCAGTCAATGGCTAGCCACCATCACTTCCTCATCTGTAATTGTCATGATACCACGCTTCGCAAAGCAGCCAGCTGTTTGTATTAACCCAGCATCTATTCAATTCAATTTTATTTATATAGCGTCTATTACAACAAGTTGTCTCTAAGCGCTTTCCAGAGACATGACCCCCGAGCAATTATTACATAAACAATGGCAGGTAAAACTCCCATAGTGGGGAGTTTCCATCTGCCAAATGCAACAGAAATTGTTGATTTCACCGCTGAGAACATGTTTAAAGGTATATTATGCTGTAAACATCTTTCGGCAGCTCTGGAGATATTTCAGTGGGGATCCACTGAAGGAGCTGGTAGCCAAAGCTATCTTTTTTATTAATATTTTTATCCCTGATTTTTTCCCATTTTTACCACCCAGTGCTTCTACCTAAGTCAGTCCTGGGCATTGCTCCGCTCTACCAACCCCGGGAGGGCCCTGCACTGAGATCAGGTCTCCTCCTTAACCTGTGTGTGAGCAGGCTGTTTCTTTTCACCAGACAGGGTGGGGTTTCTCTGGCCGGACGTAGCGCGTGGAAGGATCACGTTACTTCGGCCAGATCTTCCCCACCCCATCCGGCGCCCCGGTTGGCTAGAGGGGACATGTGTAGCCCAGGACTGGTGCATGTTTTTGTGAGGGTAGCTCCCATTAGCTAACAAGTTAACACGGGGAGAACATGCAAACTCCACACAGAAAGGTCCTCTCGCCAACCCCACCCAGGGTGTGGGCGCTGAAGTCATGGGGGAACTAACACGCACTTCAGCGCCCACAGCGTCCCCGGCGGGAATTGAACCCAGGACCTTCTTGCTGTGAGACGGCTGCACTACCAGCTGCGCCGCCGTGCCCCCAAAGCTATCTTTGATTGACATACGGTGGACTTCCAGAGCAGCATGACAGCGCCCCGTACAAAGAAAAATGGGCTTCCTACCTGCTTTTCAGAAACCAATGTGACCTAATGCTTTATTCAGTGTTTTTTACAGTCTATGGGGTGTCAAAAAGCTGCCACAGCACAGCTGTTATTTTAGAAAAATGTTGTCTTTTATTCATCCTGATTGGCTAATGCCTAAAGTGACATGGATTTGTGAACCGCCCGTCAAATTTTCTGGCAGTGAGTATTTCAAGTAGGGGTCCTTCCATCAAGCCAGTGTGAGACATCGCCTTGTGTGAACAGGACAAGTCACCAAGCCCTGCACCTGATGGTACATATCACACTTACCAAATAGTTTGATTGATACAAATGCCCCCCGTTAGTTTGATTTGAAAGGAATTAATATACTTGTGTCATACCAAATAAATATTTTATTTTATTTTAAATAATTTTATAGTTTGGTACCTAAAAAAACCTCAATTGTGCTGAGTGGAACTTTGGTTAGGTATGCTTAAATGTCCCAAAATAGCTAATTTGTTAAATTTAAGAAAGTTTTTTATCATTTTTTTCTGGGTTCCATCTTAATTTTCTCACTTATCTCAAATGCATTTATATCAAATTTCTTTCACATCGTATTGAATATACTCATTTTAAAATAGATATGGTATTTCCAAGAAAGACTTTCAAAAATGAGCCTAGTTAGGAAAAGGTTAAGGCCACACTTCAAGATCATGGGTTTTAGACTTTAAGACTTTGCTTTTTTTCCCAGTTCACAATATTATTCTAAACAAGTTTTTACTTACATTTATACAAATAAATCAGCTTGTTCTTTTGCTTTGTCTGAGGAGCTTCTCTCATGTGGTTATTCAAAATTTGACATTGTGTTACGGTGCAGCGTCAGAACAGAAATGACATGTTGCAGATTTATATGAAACACATTTAAAAGGAATAAACTTGTGGTAACAGTATTGTTAATCAGAGCATGAAATAATTAATTAGAGAAAACCAAACCAGGAGTGAAAATACAATTATCTGATGTTACAAGTATATATGTACAACACACATCTTCACCTGTGTGTCTGGTCGACAGGTTTAAAGTTATGCTTTTATTCTTTTAGCGCTGCAGTTCAAACCGACGATACCTTGTCTCCAGCAGACACGGGTCAGATGAGCAGAGAAATCCTCCATCACTCTAACCAGTCTCACTAACACACGGATGAAAATGAGCTCCTCATAATGACGCTTGTTGACACTGATATCCAAAGCTAATTTTAAACATCTGGATCATATCAAAGTGGATGATTTCAAAACATTTCTGCTTGGCTGGTGATGAGCGGCTCTGTTCTCTGTGCATGAAATCATATCAGTGATTACTGCGGCTCTGAAAGCAAAGTTTGTGTTCTGAGCAGTTGCACGTGGCTATAAATCAACACTGACTGTTGTCTGAGCTAAAATACAAATATGTTTTGTTTCTATTAGAAACGGGAGACTGGTAACCGGTAGAAAGACATTAACCCTCCCTTGTGATAAGTGGATCGTTTCATCCAGAAATTGATTAGGATTTAGCCTTAATAACATCATTTCAATGGGTCTTTGTGTGAAACCGTTCTTTTTTTTCCATTCACATCAGACTTGATTTCACTTTACCACACTTTTTTTTATGTCATCTTCTTTCCACATCGATATAATTGTTATTAATAGCAAAAAAAAAAAAAATTAAATCAATAATGGCACAATTAAGGCACTACTGACAGCAACATGGCAAATATCCAGCCACCGTGATCAGTTTTGCCTGTAGTCTAATCCCAGTTTAAAGCCTAGTTGGTACACCAGACAGCGTTACAATCAGGATTTGGCCACTTTAGTTGCACCAAAAACTATTTTTCCCCTAGCAGCTAGACACTGATATATCAAGCTTTCTATTTTAACAGGCGTGAGCTTTGGAAGACTGAGTACTACCTGACTGCAGAAGCAGGGCCGTGCGTCATTGTGTGTGACATACTGGGGGTCGACACTTAAGGTGTTTACACCTGCTGATAAGTTCTGGGTGGCAGTGTGATGGAGGTAGATCAAGGCCTGTCTCGAAGAAAAGGTGAAGGCTGTGAATAGCTGGTAATGACTCGAGCAGTGCAGCTTTTCATCTCAGCCAAAACAAACGCCTTCATCTCCCCGAGCAACAGAGTCATTGTGAGTAATCCAGCTCAATGTAACCATCAAAAGGCTTTTCCTGTAAAATGTGATGCTGTGGATGTCTAACTCAAAATATAAGTTATATGCTTACTATATTTGGTATATTTATTTGAAAAACAAAAGCATATCTTTATTTCAAGACCTTGCAATCACAGTTGCTTTTGACGTTTTTATTCTATTCCCTTGACCACATCCTGTCAGCGTGATTCCCATGTAAAAAAAAAGAAAAAAAGAATAAACAGCAGACTATGCTATATCATAGTCAGGACAGATTAACCTCGTAAAACAACTGATTAACGGTAGGGGTTAGGGACAAGTCTTAAACGAGGTTCCTTGACATTTTAGAAGAATCTTCATGCTGTGACGGATGTTGTCGGCAAAGGGACTGGAATTTTTCTTGGAAAAAACATAGACTGCCGTCCATGAATCTGGCAGCAACTGAACAGTACGGTGCCAATTTTATGGAGCTGGATCTTGGAGTGTCATGGTGTTTGAGATTTTGGTTTATGAGTTTATTTGAGTCTTTTTTGATTATCTTGTGTTTTTTTTTTTCTTTTAGGTTTTAGTCTTGGTCTACTTCTGCTCGTTTGTTGTTGTACTTTGTATCCAGGGTGATTTTCTGGTTTAATTTGAAAGCACTTTTCCTGTTGAGGGACCTTCTGTGTACTTACCTGTTTTTATTGCCAACACATGTGTATCGTTACCACCCAGGTGTTTGCCAGCGCGTATATATATATATCGTCTTGTCCCTCATTCCTCCCTGTTTATGGATGTCCTGATATATTAGTGCTTTTGGTTTCAATAAAGGACATTTAAAACATATAAGATAATGAATAAAAATAAATGAACCGTAGAAAATGAAAATAGAAAAGCTCAATGTGCAACTGGGTGTCAAAACTCGATTGACATTGAAAGCCCAGAAAAAAAAGGTACGGTTTTAGTATTGATTTAGTCCTGTCTAAAGTTTTAACTGCACTGTCATGCACTATTAATCATCATACACTGAAACCGCAATGTGCCAGTGGACGTTCCAGGTCTTTCTACTTCACTATTACACGTCACTATTCCTTCCTGTCACGTTGCCACTCTGTGTTTATGAGTCGTCCATCGATCCATTAACTTCTACTTATCCCAGTTCGGATCTTGGGGGCAGCAGGCTAAGCAAAGAGGCCCAGACTTTTCTTTCCCCGGCCTCCTCCTCCAGCTCACCTGGGAAAAAAAATCCCAAAAGGAATGTAGAACGACTGGTAAATTTCTCCAGTATGTGCTGGGTCTGCCCCATGGCCTCCGCCCACTTAGACGTCCCACAAACACCTTCCCATGGGCTGATGCTCCACCTCAGTGGAATGACTTTATTATAGTATTTAAACTTTATTTATATAAACATCATTTCAGATTTTTCTTTAATGTTTTGTTCACCAATCCAGCAGTAAAACAATCTCATTTGCAGATATTAAAAATGAAAATATAGAGATACTATTAAAACTGAATGTGCATTTTACAGATGGTGAGAGGAGGGGTACATTTATTTAAAAATTTTGAGTAATTGTCCCTTTTGAATAAACATTACATCATTGAATATCTTGGTAATATACTTCAGTCCTTGTGGTTATTTTACACAAAACCATGAAAAGAAAGCTAATATAGAGCCCGCTTCTGAGTTATAAATGATTGTAATTTCCGTGCAGCATTAATTTTAAACAAATTAATAGTAATTTTGCAAGAGGTACTTGGCCCTTGGATTCACCCCAAACCAGATGAATCACCTCCACTATTACAGCCTCGGTTATTTAGTCAGATCATTTATGTCGTAAACAGCAGTTTTGGTATGATTGGTTGAATGTATCCTGACCTGATTGTACTTTTGATAAAAATTGCCTTTGCTGGCGTCTCTCCTGACACACTTTGCAAAGTTATCCTGAATTGCTTTAAGCTCCACTTGCCATAGCAACGTAATGTGAGTAATTGTATAATAGACTGGTAAATGTCTGCAATAAATGGGTGCAATTTTAGCTGTCAAATGACCTGTTCTTTGATTCAAGATGTGAGTAGTCAAGATGTTCGACTTTAAATGGTTGATTAAACTTCTTCTTTTTTTCTGGGGAGTTGATTTAGTCACACTCATAAAGAATGTTCTCCTTTGTGTAAAAACTCCCACATGCTGTGTGATTGATTTTTTTTGTTTTTTACTGCCATTAACAGCAAAGTAGTACATTTGCATAGCATTTCTATGTTTACTCCTTGGATTGTGACCAGTGCAAACCAGCGAGTAACTGTAATACGACCTTCAACAACTGCTGCTAAATATTTACTGCACCACTTGCCCAGGGGAAAATCAGCATGTGTCAACATGTTACTCTGAAGCTGAGAGAAAGCATAAATATGTTTGTTTTTTTAGGATTAGATATTATTTGTCATTGTCGTTTTTTTTTCTTATATTAACGCTTTCATCATTTACATGGTTGACCACTGGATGGACTCTGCTTTCTGGTCACTTGAAAGAGGATATATCTTAGTTCAAATTTCTTCTGCGGTCTTTAAAACGGCTACCTGTTTGCTTTCGAATTGATTTTTCCTTGGCTTATAAAATGGTCCTGGTCCTATCTGTTCATCACATTTGCTTTTATCCTCCGAGACCTTCAGAGCCCTCAGGTCCTTTAAAAGCTGGCTTTTAATTTAACCCAAAGTAAGCGCTACAACCTTTAGTGAGACGTTCTTTTCTGATTACAGCCCACGTCTGTGGGCCGGTCTTCCTGCAGACCTGAGGGCGGTAAAGAGTTTTGATGTTTTATGAACAAACTCAAGGCCTTCCTTTCATTATGCTTTTAGTCTTTTTTTAATTATTCTAATTTGATTTCCTCACGGACACCTGGTAATTCTATCTGTATGTATCATATGAAAGGATATTGTTTCATTGAATTTTACTTTAAGAATTTAAAAATGAAAAAAATATTTATCGTAAAATGTCTGGTGTGTCCTCATTCAAAGCTCATTAAAAGTCTACATTTTGTAAGACTTTATTTCTTCATCTCTTCTGCCGCTTGTGTTGAGTTTAATTTATTCATTTTTTCCCAGAACACAGTCCTTTAACGCTCTCGTCTTAGCAGTGAGTTGGAGCCTGCGGGTCGGCTGGTGTGGGGTGGGGGAGGTTGGGAGTTATTGTCTGCACATGCTCATTTTCACTGTTTCTACTGTTCTACATTTTGTGCGAAACAAATAAAACCTAACAAACATTCATCAGTACATTGATTAATTTATTTCATAAACAATTTTTAACTGTTACATTCAAAAAAATTGTGCATCTTTTTACAATGGTGATGAATAAAGTGAATAAAGATTACTGACTTTTAGGTTCAGAACCAAACTGTCCCCCCAAAAAAATTGTTCATTTATACAAAAAAAAGAAATTATATTCAACAATGACCTACAATCACTGATAAACCCAGGGCTACAGTATATACTATATCACATTTTATTAAACAAATTTTATGTAAATGTGAGCCGAAGTATTTGATGAAACTTTAATTGAATTATCCTTTATCATTCCCCAAATGGAAAAATAAACATGAGGTGAGAAACATTTGGAGAGTAGACGTGGTTTAGATCTACAGAGTTTATCAAACGCATTGGTTTATCACCTGGCATTGGTGTTTGTGACCTGGCAGGAACTGCGGTGGTGATATTACATGAGAAATCAACAGCGATCACAGGTGAACGCTCTCCAGCATGGATGGAAACTCAGAGACGGCACTCCAACATCTGGTGGCGCAGAGGTGCTTGTTCACAATCAAGTGCTCAGAATTACACCATCTGTTCTTAACAAGCACTGCAAACACTTCTGCCTCAATTCTGCCTGTTTACTCTACCTGTATCGTCCAAAACCCATGTAGAGAGATGCTGGAGTCCAGAACATGCTCCTGCAGCCACAAAATTCTTGCAATCTCTTATCAGAGCTACGTCATCTATCCAAACCCCCCAGGGATCTCACACATCCCTAAAAGAGAGGGGGATTCAAACGCCTTTCATCCTTCACCTTTCCTCTAATGGCGCTTTTGCACTAGAAAAAACTCATCTGCATTTGAGGTCTTTTTTCTAATCATTAGCTGTTCTTTGGAAAGCTCAATCTGCTGCTTCCACGTGTAAATAACATAACATTGTGAATACTTGCATACGGTTGAAACCAGAAGTTTATATAGAGTCTGCAAAAAGATGTTTTTTGTCTCACAGTCCGAAGTTAAATTTGACTAAACTTCTCCTGTTTCAGGTCAGTTAGGATTACCAAAATTATTTAATTTTGTTTAATGCCATAATAATGAGAGAGAGCATTTCTTAGAGAATTTTATATTACTTTTGGTAATTTTGGTAATCCTGACTGACCTGAAACAGGAGAGGTTTAGTCTGATTTGTCAAAAAATGATATGTTTCTTTTCACAATGTTTATGTAAATTTCTGGTTTCAACTGTAACTACTGTTTAAAAAGTGTCAGAATTACCAATAGAAATTGTCCAGGCAAAACAGAATCAAAACCAGCATGGAAAGTTGTTTCAAAAAGCAGAGCTTAATAGAAAAAGCTCTGTTAAAAAGCTTAAGCACCTTACAGAGAAAGACAGTTTGACAGTGTCTGCAACAAGCGGCCACTTCAACTGTAAGAAGAGGCATTCAGGTAACTGTCAGAGAATCCTGCACTGTAACAATATACAAACAATATAAGTATTGCAGGTCCAGTTCTGACCTTGTACAAACCTTACTCATTTACTTATAACATGCCAAAATACAGCATTTGCATTCATTGTGAATACTTACCTGCCCTAGTGTTTATATGCATATCCTAGATTCCTCCCATAAAACAGATATATGCACCTCATCCAGCACTGAGTCTGATGGTGGAGACATCTGGCTGCAAGGGGAACAGGTACATATGCAACATATGCAAATTCAGAGCACATATGTTCTAGCACTGTGCGCATGCAGCAATGTTAATAGAAAGCAAAAATATTGTGCATTTGTCTGAAACTGGAATCGTTGGAATCAATTGTTAATTGCATTACATAAGTGACAGCAGGGTCCCAAGAAATGTAGCCTACTCCAAGTTATGATATAGCTGGGAGGGAATTCATGAAAACCGTGCACTTGGTGACAGGTTTTTGATATTTGGCACGGTATTAGGTATGGACATATGTTAATGACAGATGAGGACTGTTTTCATCAAAAAGTTGGACACATCTAAAGTATTAGTTTGAAATTAATGGAAAGCTGTGTTAAAACTCTTGAATTGTTCCCAGTCTGCAAATTCTCTTTGCTCACCATGTTCTCTCTTCACAGAATAATCCATCCATCCATTATCTATAACCGCTTTATCCTTTGGGGTCTGCTGGAGCCTATCCCAGCCAATTTTCAGGCGAGAGGCAGGTGTTCACCCTGGACAGGTCACTAATCCATCGCAGGGCCACATACATGTATAAACAAACAACCATGCAAGCTCACACTCACACCTACGGGCAATTTAGAATCATCAATCAACCTACTATGCATGTTTTTGGACTGTAGGAGGAAGCCGGAGTAACTGGAGGGAACCCAGCACGGGGAGAACATGCAAACACAGTGCTAACCACCGTGCTGCCCTTCACAGAATCAATAAACGAATTTAAAAAAAACTAAGTACAACAAATCTACATATGAAATGTGGAAAAGGAATGAACAGATTTTTGCCACAATCAGTTTGTATACAATTAATATTCTCTCTGAGCATGAAAAGGGGAAGTGGAATCTTAGTTCTTATCTCATGATGTAAGCAATTAAGAAGTGAATTACTCATATCCATATCGTCCTTTTAGAAAAAAAAACAACTCATATACAGTCCAATATAATCCATTCCCACTTATGAGGTTTAGTGAGGTGTAAAGATATTGGGTTTAATGATTAGTTTTTAACCCCACCTGCTCCATAGACTAAGAGGCTGCTGGTGGAAGCTGAGCAGCTGGTGGGCAAGAGACATCTGTGGTCATAAGAGAGACGAGCACCCGAGAAGCATTAACTGTGGCGGGAGTCTGAGTGGATGGGCCAGGAGTGGCAAAACCTGAGGAGGAAGAAAGTGTAGTAATTTCGCACAGAGGAAATCCTTATTTGTGCCAGTTAATGAAGTCATGGTTTCCAGGCGAGAGTAGATAGCTAATAATGATGTCAAATTCAGTTTCTTTAAGGGATCTCACGACTAAAAGTCGAATTTGAAAAGTCCTTATGGATTTCTAAACTCTGTGTATATATATATATATATATATATATATATATATATATATATATATATATATATATATACATATATATATATATATATATATATATATATATATATATATATATATATATATATATATATATATATATATCATGAATGCAAGTTGATAGCAAATGTAAATCTTGAGCAAAGAATGTGCAGACAACGGTTCAGTTATGAAAAATGAGGGTATACTGTGGAGAAGAGACTGGGCGAATCGGAGGATTTGTGAGTCCAGATGTGTTTTTTCCAGTGGTCAGCCGCGGTACTGCAACAAAAAATCCCATGGGGCCCAGAAAGCTTTTTTCCCATAGACCGCAATAGTAAAAGAGAAGCCTCTAAAACTGTTCACAGGACACCTCCAGCTGTAATCACCGGCAATTACTAATCTTTGTATTCTATATTTTTAAGTCATGGACTTTACATCCGTCAAAAATGTTTTATAACGGCCAGAAAAGTCAAAGAAAAGTCTCTTTCTGGGCGTGACGTCACGGCTGACGTCACAGCCGTGTCCTTGCATTCCACGGATGTATTATATTAATATATATTAAGTAATTATATTATATTAATACATTAATAATATATGTAATACTATACATGTAATAATATACATTAATTTATATTAATACATATTATATTAATATTCGCGTCATTGCCCCGGGGCATGATGGGAGGTCCCAGAGCATCATGGGAGGTGACTCAACTGCGCATGCTCTATGGGCCCGTGTATGCGGAAGTAAACCCGGAAGTCAGGAACTTTTTCAGCGTATGCGCTGGCTGAGCAAATTGCATTGAAATAAATGGGCAGCCATTTTCAGTGTCCCATCCAGTTCTATAATACATCCATGGTCCAGATAAGCATGTTGAATGCTCCCACTCAGTACAGCTAACATGCTAACAACCTGAACGAAAGGCTGAAAGCAGGGAGTTGGCTTCATTACAGGGGCTTGCAAAAGTGCCATTATAGGAAAGGAGGGCTACCTTGCAGAACAGTGATTCTGGCTCCGTCTTGCCATCAGCGAATATTGCTGGAGTCAAGCGAGTTTGCTGATAGAGGTAAGTCTTTAGGTAAAAGCTGTTGTAAGGTTTAAGACCAATGCAAAACTGTCAACAAATAAATAACTTGTGAAAACGATTTGTAATGCTTCTTGCCTTCATGTGACCAGCAGATCCTGTTCTAGGATTCAACACTTGTGATTTTGTGATTTTTGGATTCTCCACTCCAGATATCGACGTTAATCACCTGCATCTGCAGGATCTACAAGGGTCTACCTGTCACTGACCGTCTCAGGTATTGACTACTTTAGTCTCTCCAGGGATCCTCAGGGCTGGTTGTTACGAGGTACTTTGCCCTCAGAGTGAGCAGCACTGGAATCACAAACCTCATGGGACTCTTCAATGGTGAGCATGATGTTGTGCAACTCTATAAAGATTCTGATTAGGGGGTACAGGAATGTACTGAGAGAAGAGCTAATCCAGGATTTGCAGCATGGACCATCCAGAGGGATGTACAGATGTGATGCGTAAAGTGCAGTGCCAGGAAAGTGGACGTAAAGGTGCTGGACATCAGGACTAAGATGCTTTCGGCTGGCGAAAGGCATCAGAAGGCATATGAGAGATGAGTACCTCTTCTTCTTCTTAACCCTAACGTATAAAACGTTTTAAAAAACATATATCAATTTAATATATCTATTATGTAGTGCATCTGAATTAGTAACTACATTTTATAGAGATGATGTATGTTAAGGAATTGTAAATATATGTGTATTTATTCAGGATACTTTATTTAACATCATGTAACTGATATTGATGTATTCACAGTGATTCAATATAAGTTGTAAATGTACCTGTGTATGGTTTATTTTAATATTTACCGTTCAAAAGCATAACATATTTAACCGTTTACTTCCACGTTCCACGTCGGGGCACTCGTCACGTGATCAGTGACAAGCGGGGAGCTTGTCACTCTATGACGTAGAGACGCAGAGGAAATTCCCTGTGGTTGACGAAATGGGATAATGGTTAAAATAATGAATTTAAATATCGCCTGTCTCCACTCCCTGGTTCAAAAGCCATTAAAAATGATATTCTGGTTAAGGTCTGGTTAGGTTAAGGCACCACTTATGATTGGTTAGAAGTAGGAAACGGTTGTGATTTGTGCTAAAAATAATAATTTCACATCAGTTACGCCACCTCCGTCGTCATGGCGACAGCAAACAACATGGTTAAATACTCGAATTTACATTAAATACTAGAAAACACGGTTAAATACTCGCTGTCAAAATATTGTTAAAACATCGTCAAAACACCATTAAAACATCAATAAAACACTGTTAAAACAGCGTTAAAAACATGCTTTTACAAACTGACAGTAACAAACAGTAACTTGCGCATCAAAAACTCATAACTTAGCCACTATAATAAAGAATAATATATGAATAATAATAATGTAATAATCCGTGTATATATCACGACAACGGATCCCAATTGACTTCGCATAGGTACAATATCCGTGGTGCTCACACGGAATTTTACCATTTCCGTGCTGGTGCCACGGAAAATAGTGGTGAGAGGTCGTGGGCATTTCACGGATTTTTGTGAGATCAGGTTGATTTTAGTACTCTATGATGTTTTTTAATGAGGTCATTCGCCTTCTAGTCTCCATACTCCTGTAGGTTATTTCCATCCCTTGTCCTCTCTGTTGTTGTCTTTATGTAAAGGTTCTCATGTTGGTGTAGGCATGGTAGGTAGTTACACTCAGCCTGTGGTCTTTTATTCAGAAAAGCCTGTATATTCTCAATCCTTTTTTTTCTTCTTGAGAGCTTTTAGAGAAGAGGTAAAAAGAAAAACTGCCAGGGTGGTTCTTATAAAAGCCGTAGTTCATTTAGTGGAACTGCTCATATTCTCGTAAATGAGGCGATCAGCTCCACGTAACTAAGTTTCATTCTTTCAAAAGAGCCTTGAATCTTGAAAATAAAGTACTAAAAATTACTCCAATTATTTTTACTCGTATCTACTTTGCGCTTGAAGTAAATACTGTTTACTTCCAAGGCATCCAAGGCATTTGTGACTCATCGACTTTCATTTTACACTTAACAGTAAGTGTGTGTTTCGCTGCTAATGACTACCTCTCAGTAATGTCCTTTGTTTGAGATTTGGCTCCCCGACAGTGCCTGTGGCTCAAATCTTCCTCCATTACAACTCGTGTCCACATGTGTGAATAATGCTAATGAGCAGTGAGAAGCAGTACTATCTTTATCCGAGGCCGACTCGCTCAAATTTAAATGTGGATGCAAAGAAACCACAGAGAGATAAGCTGTTCTGATCCGCAGAGGAGAGGAGCAACAACAAAAGGCCGCTTCAAAAACAAAGGGAAGAGGAAATGAAATCACTGATGAAATAGATGGAAAGGCATGCATTCAAGTGGAGGATATGAACGGGGAAAGGCATATGAATTGCACACATCAGTTAAGAAAGTTTAATCAGAGGTGTCTGAGGAATCTCGTCTTGAGAGACCTCAAAGTAAACACGCATATGTGCATTGTTGATCTGACAGAATGATATTGTCTTTAAAAGTGCTATATCACGTAAAAGCGTTGCATTCCTAATATCAAAAAAATCCAGTTCTGAGAATAATCAGGTCAGCATTTACAATGTGGCTGCTGCAGGGATTTCTGTTCCTTTCTCTAACTGTGTTTTTAAACTCATCTGACCTTAAGCATTCCTATTATCTCACTATTTAAGGGAAATGTTTCTGGCTGCTTGCTTTGGCTTGTGCTTAATTTCACCTCATTTCTCCTACCTATCTTTCTATGTGCATATCAGGGCAGAAGGGAAAGCTCTGGAAAAATACCATTAAGTTGAAAAGTGTCACTGCACAGTCAGAGGTTGTGAGTAGAAGGTGGAGAAGGGGGATGCATCTGAGAGCGGTGACTCATAGCTAAAGATTACATGCTGTTCCTATGTAAAGATGGAGAGCATGGGAGTGTGTGTGCATGTGAAGAGGCTACAGGAGCAAGTTGATGCCCAGAGTAACCCAAGGACTAGAGCTCATCCCGAATGTCTGCTGACAAATAGTCACAAAGCATGCTCCAAAAATCCATCTCAAACATGATTTATCATAATCAAGCTCATAATCAGTGATGACCATGTCACATTTACTTTATTCATGGGGTCCAATCCAGCGTGCTTCTCCGGCCCAGTTGCCATGGCAAATCACTACCATTTTACATTTCTGCAAATGAGGGATTCGTATTATCGCCATGTATTTCAGCCGTGGATATATAAAATGAATCGAGTGCGTTGCACGCTTCCTGGTGTTAAAACTTTTAAGCAGTGTGAAAAGTTTTGAAAGGCTGTATTTTAAACCAAACCCCTTCTCTTTTCCTAACCCAATCAAATGTGAAGATAACCAATACGAATAAGTGTAGTGGTCAATGTTGAAGTCATGTTGCATGTAAGTTCTCTTGGTTTGGATTATCCTGTTTTTGCAAATGGTTTGCCTAACGTTCGTTGCATTTAGCTCCTTCAAAGAATAGAAAACCCATTTTTACATAAAATACATTATTCAAATAGGACCGGTATTACCTAGGTACCTTTGACGATTTGTAATGATGGAAGAGACCGCCTGTGAGACTAATTCAGTGTGGGTTTGAATGACATATTCATGACGTCTGTGATTTGTAAAGTAAAAGTTGCCCTGGAAAATACCTAACTGGTGTCATTCATCTCACGCAGGAAGAAACCTTCTTCTGCACCTTATATTAAGTTCAAAGCCCAGTCTGACAGCACAACATCTTTTAGGCTCCAACAAAAGCTCCAATTTCATATGCTGTTACCATAGCAACGTATGCACTTAGACCTGTGTCAATTTTAGATTTTGTCACCAGTCACAATGTAACGTGGCTTCAATGTGTGTAGTTCGATGTTTCCAATTCAATATTTTCTCGTGAACAAACAAACAACCCCTGAATTCACATCCTGATTCAAGCTTTATATAGTGGTTATTGATGAATGAAACTAAGGGCCTTGATGACACATCTGGGGACTAATGTTTGAAAATTGTAGTGAAGCACAGACTTTGCAACAGGGCACAAGTTGGTGTTTGGCTAGAATACACTGACATTAATCTCCGGACAGATGTTCCAAGGCCTTGCATCCATTGCTTCAACCCACATGTGTGCTTAAGTTAGTGTGGTAACAATTAACTGATTGGTAAAACAGGGTTGTTATTATGGTAAAAGCTTTGAGCTGTACAACTGGCGTAGGTTTCCAGCCTGATTCCTGTATGCTCCTGTGTCATCAATCTCAGTTCATCTTTTGATGGCTCTGGGTTTCGTTCTTTTTATGTCTCCATGAATGGCTAAAAGATGATGAGGGTCCTGAAATTTATCCCAAAATATCATAAATCATCATACCCATCGCAGCTGCTGTAATTTTGCCGGGAAAGAGGTAGACCTTTTCTGTATTTGCACAGGATGTTCACTTGCACACGACTGGGTTTCCTGAAGAACGGTTGATAATTTGCATTGGAAGTTTCACGACTGTTGAAGCAGGAGAACATAAAGTATCGATGTGTTTACCAACTTGTTGAGCTGTGCAACTGCTTTATTCATAGTTTTACATTACTGATAATGTCAACGTATAGAGGACATTTTAATTCTAAAAAAAAAACCTTTTCTTCAGTGTATTTGTGTTGTTATCTTTTTCCCAGGTATCAATGCAACTTAAAATGTGAGATTTATTTTGTTTCCTAATAAGATGTTATAACTATTGTTCATTTTTTACAGGGGAAAAAAACTTTAGAGAAAAAAACCCAAAAATTTGGATATTTTGGGAAATTAGTTTTCTCTTACACTGTTTAGATAAAGCTATTCTTGTGATTACAGTTCATGTCTGTAGCCACTTATTAATACGCTGTCCTTTTTGCTTCAGCCAGAACATGGTGCCTCGGAGCAAAGTTAAAAAAAACCCACACTTAACTATCAGAACAAAATATGTGTAAGTCTTGGCACAGAGCTTTTATGGAGAGTTATAGTCCTGTCCGCTAAGAATTTTCACACATTTTCTCCAATATTCATATATTTTCAGTTGTTGTCTTTTTGATTCACCCATTGAGTGCTTCCTGTTTTATCTTAAGCCCCTTCTGTGCCTCTGTCGCTCTGCTGCCCTCAGCCCGGGGTAAAGCGGGGTCAGCCAACAACCCTCCACGTTTTAGTCAGCATTGCACTATGCAAACCACTTAGTACCACAAAGGATTCAGGACAGTGTTTCTGCAGAAAAATATTGCCACAGTTCTCTGTATATAAAGAGACACTTGCACTTTTCTTTTTCCTTTTTCTATTAGGAGGATTAGGTTCACTTGCTTAAAGACATATTTATCCGAGACTTGGCCTTCAGTTCACCCGATAATATTGATGCCAGCATGCAGAGTTTTTCATACCAGAAAGGCTACTGAAATTGTCACAGTTGCTGGGTTGAAATAAGAGATTATTTCCACCTCAGCTATCATTTTTGTTTTATAAACTGTGAACATAAGAGGAGATTCAGCCATCAAAGTAACACATATAAATGCATGTTCAATTATCATCATAACAAATGCTTTACTGTGTTTCTGGGTTCCCCATACGGGTCATTCTTGCACTGACAATTTGGGATTGGTGAACAGCAATTTTATTCCTGTGTCCTGATCCTCAGACTCAGAGCCTACCCAAAAATATTACTATTTACTCAGAACCTGCTCCTGCAGGTACTGAGGTCTAGGAAGATGCTCAGATGGGACAGGAGCTGCTTTACTGCTGCTAACCAACTGTGGAATAACCTGCCTTTGCACATTAGAGAAGCCACTTCACCATCCTAATTTTAAACCTGTCTTAAAACCCATTTTTCTACTTTGGCATTTAACCTCAGCGAGACTTAGTTTCTTTATTTATTCTTAGGTGTTTTCATCAGTGTTATGATGTTGAATTTAGATTGGTTTTGTGTCATGTTTTCATATATGTCTGATATTTTTATCTTGTTTTATGTTTCTTAGTATTCAGTTATGTGCAGCACTTTGTTTCAGCTGAGGTTGTTTTGAAGATAAAGATAAATATAAATATATACTTTATTGATCCCCAAGGGAAAAATTCCAATATCACAGCAGCATACAAAGAAATAGAAAACAATGAAAATGAATAAAGATTATAAAAAATAAACATATATAGCCTATATATAAACATACTGTACAGTAACATAGTGGATGGAGAATAGATGAAGAAAAAGTCGATCCAGAGCTGTTATTATTATAGTCTGATGGCAGCTGGTATAAAGGAGCGTCCGGGTCGTTCAGTCCTGGACCTGGGTGGAATAATCCGCCTGCTGGATGAGCTGCCCATCAGCCACAGCTCATTGTACAGAGGGTTAGAAAAAAATCCAGGCTGTCCAGGTTGAGTCCCAACACAGAACAGGCATTCCTTATTAAGTCTGTTGGTGTCACCCGTCCTGATGTCACCCCACCAGCACACTACAGCAGATAATAGTGCACTTGCCACCATGGACTGGTAAAAGGTCTATTCCAGGGGTCGGCAACCCAAAATGTTGAAAGAGCCATATTAGACCAAAAACACAAAAAACAAATATGTCTGGAGCCGCAAAAAATGAAAAGTCTTGTATAAGCCTTAGAATGAAGGCAAACACATGCTGCATGTTTCTATATTAGTTCTAACTGGGGGAAGATTTTTTTTTTCATTATGCACTTCAAGAAAAAAGTCGAAATGTTGAGAAAAGGTCGAAATGTTGAGAAAAAAGTCAAAATGTCGAGGAAATAGTAAAGATTTCGTGAACAAAGTTGAAATGTTCACAAAAAAGTTGTTATGTTGAGAAAAAAGTTGAAATGTCGAGGAAATAGTAAAAATTTCGAGAAAAAAGTCGAAATGTCGAGATTAATTTTGAAGTACAATCTTGAGAAAAAAGTCGAAATGTCGAGATTAAAAAGGAAAGGAAAAAGGAAAAAAAGAAAAAAAGGAAAAAAGAAGAAAAAAAGGAGAAAAAAAGAGAAAAAAAGGGAAAAGAAGAAAGAAAGGAAAAAAAGGTCAAACATTTTTGAAAAAGCTCCAGGGAGCCACTAGGGCGGCGCTAAAGAGCCGCATGCGGCTCTAGAGCCGCGGGTTGCCGGCCCCTGGTCTAGACTCTAGAGAAGGCCACTGCAAACACCAAACAAGCTCAGCCTCCTCACGAAGAACATCCTGCTCTGGCCTTTCCTTGTGAGTCCAGTCCAGTCTATTGTTGATGTGGACCCCAACAGTCCACTCTCTCCACCTCCTCACCCTGGATGGTAGCTGGCGCAGGTTTAAACTGCTTTATGAATACAGTTGGTATGGTAAAATGTTCTGTTACATCCTGTTATAATGACAATGGCAATAAATGTGCAGACTATGGTTATATGATAAACTAGCACTTTGCAATCAATCTTTATTTAAATACATTTAGCAGTAGCATAATAAAACCTCAACTTGAACTGAAGGTTCAACTGCTTCTCCCTCAACCTACTTTGCAAGATCGGTTATGGGTTTCTGAGCTTCTATCTGCCGCAAATGCATTGATGGATAAGATGTTTGAACTTGAAATCCACTTAACTTTTGATGGACTAATATGTAATTTCAAATTCATCTGAAACCCTGATGTATTTATTTCTTCAGAATACCACTCTCCATTGGCATAGCAGCAGCGACATGAATCATACATGGAAATGTTATTGTGAATAGCCTACATTACCTCATTTCATTTCTAGCGCTACCAAACTGATTGCAAGCTGACAGATGAACCAAACCAGAGTTTGCTGGAACTTTACCACGATCGCATGCTGTTCCAAACATAAAATTAGCCTTTTTTAGAGGGAAGATTATAATTTTGAACTGTTGTAGCAGCTGCCTAATGATAGTCGACCAATTTTACTATTAACTGTGCTCCACGCAGTGAAAAATCGCCCATCCCTTACTCTTCCTTTTTGCAACACATCTACAAAATGCAAAAAAGGGTAGAAATGATCAAATTTATGAGTCCTGCAAGGGAAAATAGGGGGAAATAATCAGGACAGACAGCTGCAGATGGCACTAACTTACCTCGTTACCTCTGGTCCAAAGCGCTGTGTGCCTCATGGGAACATAAAAAGGCCTTTCTGGATGCAGTATGTGCTGCTTGTCTCAGAAGGAGCAGAGCAGGAGATACTCAATGCAAATTGTATTTTTTGAAGGGCCAGAACAAAAAGCTTTCCAGGATGTGGTTAGTAAATCTTAAATGTTTTTTAGTTGTAACATTTTTCTTCTACCTGCCAGTGAAAAACCCTGGCTGTCGTTGTTTTGACAAGAAGAAGACAAGATTCCGCCAAGAGGAAGACGGTGAGGGTCCATGATATCCTCAAACACAGACAGGAGTTAAAAGGGTTTTTGTTTATGCTACGCTGACTGTTTTCAGTTCCTAATGAGAAGTTTGACAGCCTGCAGGAGGGAGCAGCACTGAGGCATGGACGGCGCGTCCCATGTGTTGCACTGAGCTGGATGCTGAAACAGTTAAGCACAGAGCCCACTGTGGAGAGGCCCTTTAGAAAGAATTATTTTCTTCAGCCAGTCGAAATTGCCTTAACTAGTTGTTTTGAAGATATTATTGCACATTTCTCATAAATGTACTTTCACTCACAGAGAGAGTAAACATTTGCTTAGGTAATAGTGGAGACGATTTTGCCAATTCAAATTATTAGAAAGGACATGTCCCTACCTCCAAATCTAAATCTACATCATTGCCAGAATGTCTTTCACATCAGTAAGCGTCAGTAATGCAAGGAGAAAAACCTCCCCATTGTAAGCAAAAATGTGCTTTCATGTGGAATTGTGGTTATTCTAACTTTTAAATAATGGTTGCTCTATCACTTTAGAGCTTGTTTACACCACACCAGTATTTTATAAATATTTTATCTCAGGTATTTTAATAATCTATCTATCTATCTATCTATCTATCTATCTATCTATTAGGGGTGTAACGGTACACAAAAATCTCGGTTCGGTACGTACCTCGGTTTGGAGGGCACGGTTCGGTTCATTTTCGGTACAGTAAGAAAACAAAATGCAAAATATAAACGTGCTAGTTGTTTATTACACACACACAAAATAACATGGGCTCAGACTTAAAAAAAAATATCTCCCTGATGTGCAAAATTGAACAGTTGCAACACTGAACAGTTTAAAGTTGTTGCTCAGATTAAATAACATTTATAACCCTGCGTTCACACTGAAAGCGTCACGGGCGTCCCGACGCCAATATCTCGCCGCTTGGTGCATTCACACATAAACATTCAAGCTGCGCTGCAGAACTAAAGGGAACAGTGGGAACAGCCTACACATATAGCGTACACATCTTAATTTTCCTATTTCACCATAGATCACACTTTGGGACGCCTGCTTTATATTTTAGCGTTATTTCTGCGTAGATAAGAGTGAGTTTGATGCTCCTTAACAAGTTTGGTCCGCGGATCAACATCAACCCAGCGAGCCCTTGCTCCCGGTGGCTGATTTATGGTTCCGCGTCACACCAACGCAGAACCGACGGCGTAGGGTACGCGGCGACGCACACCGCACCGCACCCCTACGCCGTCGATTTAACGCAGAACAATAATTCAGGCAAAGCTGCAGTCTGTCTGCGCTGATACTGACACACCGGGTCGGAGCGGATTTGGTCATGATGTTTAACCTGTGTTTTGTGATTAATAAGCACGGGTTATTGCCAATACTAGCGGCATTAGCCATGACGTCGGCTACAACTGTTGCTTGTTGTTTCTCGGTGTGAGCGCTCTGCTCCACAACGTGCGGTCCTCTACTTAATATGTCCGTGTGGAAACTCGTTCGGTACGCCTCCGTTCCGAACCGAACACGCTATACCGAACGGTTCAATACAAATACGTGTACCGTTACACCCCTACTATCTATCTATCTATCTATCTATCTATCTATCTATCTATCTATCTATCTATCTATCTATCTATCTATCTATCTATGTCAGCAAGTACGTTGTGGTTCCAGTAGCTGAAAGACCAAATGTTATCCTTCTGTCCTCTAAATGCTGCCAAGTTGAACTTGCCTAGCATGAACTATTGAGTCTACAGGTCCAACCTTGGTCTTTGTATTGAGACTACAAATTTAAAATTTTACTTTATGATGCCCAAAATGATGTGCCATGACCGTATACGCTATTACGGCAAAATGCATATGTACCAAAAGAAAAATAAACAATTTTTCCTTTCCTATGTCAGGACTATGCACACATTCACAACAAAGGCATGTTTACTTCCTACGTGAAAGAACTTTTAAAGATACAGTATATCAACTAGAACCGCAGTTTCTGCAAGGTGGGAATTGTTCAAATGTGACACATCAATGGCTTTGACTGACAGCCAGGAGGAAAACAAAAGCCGAAAAGACATTGCTTTCTTGTATGAAGCTAAACACAACTATCCACCAGTGCAGATGTCCTTTTGCCTGAAAGGAAGAGAGAAAAACTGCCCATCTGCAGTTTCATGACTTATCTGTATCATGACTTCCACTGGACAAGCAAAGTCAACAGTCCACAGCCCGGATGCATCATTTGTTGGCATAAAATACTCAATACTAAAATGGTGCCAAGCGAGCTCCGCTCTAACACTTTGAGGCATTGTAAAACTAGCCATATGGTGGGGAGAGATATTATGGAAGAAACGCCTGGACTACAAACGATGTGTTTTCATCATTCAGGAGCAGTTTCCTTTCAGTGGTTATAACCCCCTCTTGAGTGGATTTTGAACTGACGTTTTTACAAGCACAAAAGAAAGACATGTTTCTTTGAGACCGATATTTATTTACCTTCTTATCCCAAATCAACATAGACAAGGTGGGTGAGTACCATCTTTTACCGCTCCATATCTTGTGCAGCCCAATTAAATTCGAGAGATTAACAATATTGCCTGCAAATTCATTGGGGAGCAAATCAGATGAACAGAACAAAGACCGGAACTTTATATGTCTCAATGATTTTTATTGCTTTGTAAAGGAGGGTTTGATACCAAAAGATAGGGATTGTAAACGACAGGTGTACATGCAGAGATGTTATCATTGATGGTTCAGGTTTATTGTAGAATAAGTAGTCCCACATGCAACAAGCCACATTGGAACAGGCATCATAGCTCGCCTTACAAAACAATCATATGTTAGTTGAAAAGTTCTTCTCATAAAATCCTTTAGGACAAGTAGCACAAGACCTTTTGGCAAAGACTAGTGTCAAAGAAACCCATGTGAGAGATTTATGCATGATTTGTATCCCTGTGGTAATGAAGGGATGACAGCCCTGGTCATGAGCGTAGATGATTTGTGAAATGGATGGGAACTCTCATGAAAGCAATTGCAGCCAAAGAACATAAATTGCAAGTGTCAAGGAAGAGCGTGCATTTTTCTCCTCAAATCCCAACAGGATTGCAATTTACACCCTTTGTGTTTTAATGTGTATAATTGGAAGATGTGTAGATGTCCTTTCTGCTGAATTCTTTTCCACTCGCAATTAAAATCATGTGCAGAACACAAGCTGTGATTTAAATTTGAACAAAAGAATTGCATCATGCTCATATCTCAGGGAGGATGGGTTGAGCTGGTAGCATTAAGCAGCTAATGGAGTTGCAGAATTTAATAAATGGAAGGAAGTTACTTGAGAATTTATGGCAATGTGATTCACTGTTATCTTTCAAGCAGGAAAGTACACCATACCCTTCCCCTTCAGTGACCATCATCAATGTCTGCTGATCCCAAAGTACAATCTTCAGTCATGTTTTTAAAAGATCTTGGCTATCCCCGAACTTCTCCTTTGCCTGAGGAAATACTTGTTTTGCTGCTGTTGTGTCAACTCTCTTCTGGAAGTCAAGCATTTAATATAAGCAAGCTGGATAAGATGCAGCTTGCAGTTTCATTTCCCTCCCTCCTCCTCAACCTCCCGTTGGTTCATGTTTTGGTTGCTGGTCCATTGGAAGAACACACAGAAACCCCAGTTTGTTTGTGCATTTTTATTTTCTGATTCTTTCATTTTTTTGGCCTGCCTTCTAATTTGCATGTCTTCTACTCTCAGCAGTTTGTGTATTGTCTCAGCCGACACTCATTCAGAAGCCCCTCGGGATCCAGGAAGTTCGAAGGCTAAGTCAAAGCTTATGGGAACTAATCTGCACCAGTGTGCTCTTTCTCCCATATCACCATGCACTGTGGTCATCTCAAGTGTCCCAACTAGAGATGTGATGTTTAGAAGCACTGTAGCCTTGTAGTGATAAGAAAGTGATTTACCATAGTGCGAGAATAGAAATAGCACTGGTACAGGTTCAACACAACCGTTTTTCATACATACAGTAAGTATATGTATGTAGGTGTACATTTATGTTTGTGTCTTTATGTATGTATGTATGTATGTATGTATGTATGTATGTATGTATAGTACATATGTCTGTGTGTGTGCGTGTGTGTGTGTGTGTGTGTGTGTGTGTGTGTGTGTGTGTGTGTGTGTGTGTGTGTGTGTGTAAATATAGGACTGTCTCAGAAAATTAGAATATTGTGATAAAGTCCTTTATTTTCTGTAATGCAAAAATGTCATACGTTCTGGATTCATTACAAATCAACTGAAATATTGCAAGCCTTTTATTATTTTAATATTGCTGATCATGGCTTACAGCTTAAGAAAACTCAAATATCCTATCTCAAAAAAATAGAATATTCTGGGTATCTTAATCTTAAACTGTAAACCATAATCAGCAATATTAAAATAATAGAAGGCTTGCAATATTTCAGTTGATTTGTAATGAATCCAGAATGTATGACATTTTTGTTTTTTAATTGCATTACAGAATATAAAGAACTTTATCACAATATTCTAATTTTCTGAGACAGTCCTGTATATGCATCTATACTAATGTGTGTCAAGTTTGGTTATTTAGTTCCTGTATTATTTTAAAACCCTGTTTCTTTGTGTTTCAGTTCTGTTTTGACTTCCCTGGTTCCCAGCCCTGATTGCCCTGATTGTTTGCACCTGTGTCTCGTCAAACCTTCTGTCTTGTCTCTCCCTTGCTCCCTGCTGGTCCGTACTTGTTCGTCCCTCATTGTGCCATGTCAGGTTTTTGTAGTTTGGATTCATGTTTTAGCTCTGGTTTTGAAATCCTGCTAAGCAGTGGTTTTCTTTGATTTTAAGCTAATAAATCACTAATTGTGGAACTCCTGGTCTCCTACATGTGGCTCCTATCAACCACAGTTGTGACAATGTGTCAACCATGAAGCATCATGAAGTACACAGCACACAACATACAATATCTAAATTCAATTAAATTTTATTTATATAGCGTTTATTACAACAGAGGTTGTCTATAGATGCTTTCCAGAGACCCAGAACATGACCCCCAAGCAATTATTACATAAACATAACATAAAATAAAGGAACTTTTGACATGTATCTTCTCTCAAATAAGTGTTATACACACATTTTTTAATGTAACAATTAATATGTATAAACATGTGTATGTACTGTGTGATTGACTGCATGAATTTGAGTTCATATTGTTACATTTACATATGTTTGAGTATTTAACAATACATGAACGTATATTTCTATACATAGATAGTATGGACATGTTACTTTCGTGTAATCGATATGTATATTTACATATATATGCCTTAAATCAATCAGGAGTTGGAGCATACTAGGTGACATATTAATATCCTTTTTAGTAATTATGCAAACTGTAAAGGGACCAGGTTAGGGGGGAGGGCAGACCTGATGTACTGCATGACTAGCCGCTCTGAACCCCTTCTTGTTTGCCATGGGGATGATAGGTTGAGAAATGAGATCAGACAGAAGTTTTCATGGACTATGATGTCTGCAAATGACACTGGTCTGTCATGAGAGTAGGGAGCAGGTGGAAGAAAACCTGGAAATATGCACAATTTTTATTTGTTTATTTCTAAGCGGGAAGACGGATCTGCAGGGAGCAAGGGAAAAACAAGACAAGATATACGTGCAAAATGTATCAGGGCAGATGGGAACATGAGAAGTCAAACTGTGACAAAAATCCAAAACTGTGACGAATAATGCTTTATCAATCCCTAAAGAGAATTTCTTTCTTTCTTTCTTTCTTGGTGGAAACTATGTATTTACTCTGAACCCTGCTGTGGTTGGGACCAGTGAGTATCCTGAATGCAGAAAACAATAAGAAGAAATAAAAGTTTCTTTTAGAAATGTCTGGCTTTTTTATTCATTTATTAATTTGTTATGTATTTTATTGTGCAGTCATTTTCTGTCTGATTTGATTGAAGGGCCAATTAAACTTGGCTAAGATTTTATTTCCATCCGTCCGTTTCCTACAGTATACTTAATCCCATACGGGGTCACAGGGTAAGGTTGTTTAAAAAACAACCTTACTTTGGAAGTTTTTTTGTTTTCTTTTTGTTAAAATAATTTTGTTAAATATTTTATTCTGATCACTTTGGAAGAAAACCCAGGGACTGTGCTCTACGGTACACTTCCTACTTCCTAAAAAAAATACCATTAGGGTTGAAACTGGGATTCTTCTTTCGTCACAGAACTTGTTTTTCTTTTACTGCCAGGAAAAAGGTGGTTTCTGCCATTTTTCTCTCTATGCTTGATTATATATGAATGCCTCAGTGAATTGTTTGCAGTCTCTGGATCCAGTGTACGATGGTGCCTTCAGGTTCATCACTGGTTGCAGAGCCCTCACTCACCACTGCACCTTATATGATAGAGTTGAACGGGCGTCTTTGACGACACGCCGTCGCCGTCTCATCCACTGGTACAGTTTTATCAATAAAGCAATCCTTGGTTTACTCCCATATTATTTATGCAACTACATTTCCAGAACCCACAGCAATTACTGCTTACGTTCCAATGATTTATATCGACTAAACGTGCCAAAGGTGCATTCCGAACTAGGTAAACACTGTTTTAAGTACTCTGTACCTGCTGCCTGGAACTCCCTACAGAAGACACTACATCTGAAGGATCTCATCACTGTTGGACATTTTAAAAGCTGTATGAAGGATCTTACAGCAGCTACTTTTCACACTTGTTGTTGTTTTAATGTAAATTCTTAATCTTGTGTTTTAACCTAGCATACATTTTTATTTATCTTGTTAAGTGTTGAGTATTTAATTTATTTATTTTATTGAGTGAGTTGGTGGTGTCTGTTTTTTAATTGTTGCACTTGTAATGTTTCTCTGGCCAGGCTTCCCTTGAAAAATAAGTCATTTTATCTCAATGGGACCGACCTGGTTAAATAAAGGTTAAATAAATAAATACAAATACAAAAGTAAATGAAGAATATGTTTGATGCTGGTAAACCCATCTACCTATTGACGGTTGATGCTGGTGAAATTTAATGTGCCTCCATTTATTGAGAAACACTGTCTCTTACCTCGACAAAAAGACTTTTAATTCAAGACATTTTTATTTGCCAGGTCATTTATCCTCTGAAATGGATAATCAATCTGAGCTTTTAATTTCCTTGTTCTTCTTCTGTCATCCTTTCCTTGATTAATATTTAGTGATCTCATAAGGTTCTATTAACTTTTGGAGCTGTAAATCATCTTGCACCTTTGTCTTAATACATTAATGAATTTCATGTTCAGGATGTCAATAAATAACTTATGGAAGCAGATGAACACAAGCAAACGGTCACTTTATATATGAGACAGGGCATGTTATGGCTATTTTGTGTGAGTGTGACTATAGTGAGTGTGATCATAGTTTAGAATTGATCAGTGTTAATTCCATAAATGTTTCCGCTTAGATGCTAAAAAGGATTAAATAATCCCAGATTGTGTGGATTCTATAACTTTATGTTAATGTTATCAGGTAAAAATATGAATGTATCCATTTTCCTAACCACTTAGCAACATGGGATGCAGAAACAGCATGTATCACTATCTCCTGTTCCTACTGAGGGATCTCATGTTTCTATTATCCCAGTATGGGTATATGCATGGATGTATTCACTTGTTCAGGCAGCATAAAGATGAACAAAAGTCCACATGTAGAAACAGAGGAGGCTGGCAGTGACGCAACATTGACCCAATAGAAACAGGTGCTTTTCAGTCTCCTTGTTTTTCTATGTTTCTGTGTTTCAAGACGAGAGGACATTTTAACCCTTTATTGGTTTCCAACTTTGAGACTGTTGATGACTGTGGCACACATGGAAACTGATTACACAACATTCCATATGCAAATTCCACTTTTCCAATCCACTGATCCCTTTTCCATTCAGTGTACTGTATAAACTTACAGTATGTGAGAATGCTGACGTCCCAAAACAGACTAAATGCTGTTTAGTCAAAATCAAATATTGGAGAAACAGTGACGTGCAGTTCCAGCTGAATGAATACTCAAGGCAGGGCTAAGGAATTGCAAAGGTTTGCACATACAGGAGCTGGAGCAACACACTCCAGCTAAAGAACATCAAAGACAGGAGAAGGAGCATGGAGCAGATCTTAGGTTTGGACTTCAAAGACCATCAGCAACAGGGGGCAGTCTGGGCTGACTCAACACGATGAATGTGTTTCTCAACATGTTCAACACTGGACTCATGCTGGGATATCCCGCACCGCTCCAATCTTAACACCTCCTCGGTTATTAAAGCATACCATCAGTCATCTTATCCAGGACTTGTGTAATTTTCCTGAGTCTGCTGGAGGGACTTCACCAAAGTAAAAGTTTTTGGTACTCACTGAGTCGGTCCATAGGTCCAAACGTCGTACCAGCTGTCTAGCACTCTTCAGTACCTGGTAAAACGCTGCACCAGAGACACATTTGCAGGGAGGGATTGGACAAAAACATTCCCAGAACACTTCCTAGCCTTAAGTATTGTGAGAAAGAATGGAAACCTATCAAAGTGATTAAAGAAATTGGTTTACCTTCCTTTTTTTTGAGAACATGCAGACCTGAAACATTTAATGCAAAATTTGTTGTATTTGAATAAATCACATGGACACAACAAAACAAAACTTTTCAGCTGTGAGTGTGATATGAGGCGTGAACTGATGTGAGATGTACAGTACAAATGTCTGAGATTTGAAAACAGAGGGGATAAAAATGCCTGTACATTGAAAGATTAATAAATTACAGTTTTTCTTGATTGCCTAAGCATGATTTTCAAAACAGGGCCCGTGGTTTCAAAACACTACACACAATTAGCACAACACCACACCAAATTAGCAAAACACTATAGATCCTTTGCAAAGTTAAACACGCTTGTAAAAACTATACACTTCTTTTTAAAAACCACACTTTGTTACCATATGAAACAAACACGTTTCACATTACTATACTCTGTTTGCACGAGTTACACTCTGCTGTGATAAACCTAAAACACTTTTAGCACTTCTACGTCCCTATGATTAGAGTATAGGCTACTATCAACAAAGTACAAATATACAGTTTTTCTTGATCGTTTTGGCCCATTTTTCCATTCATAGTTTACTTTTTCAAAACAGCTCACACAAAGCCCTTAACAGAAGCTGAAATAACCAAAACACTTTATGATGTTTGCAGAATGACACCACTTTCTCAAAACTTGTCACACATCCATCAAAACCAAACTTTTCCATCAAGACCTAGAATTTTTTCTCAATTGAACATGTGTGTTTTCTCATTTATTTACTGTAACGATGGATAACAAAATTGAAACCACAGCTATCAATATCAACTTTTGTTCAACACCCTCATAGTATTGACTATTTTACAACTGACAACATACTACAATTTGGGTTTTGTATTGAGCACTCTAACTTAGTTATATAACTTAGAAATATACTGTCACAGAGTATTTACAGTAAAATCAGAAAATGTGTATACAGTGAAATATTGTAGATCTGTTTTTGTATTGCTGAAGTTCCTGTCAACACCATTGATTTACATTTGTTCTACTGTGTACAAAATGTCAAGATTCTGACAGAAAAATATTTATTGCAGTACTTGTCATATGCACATACTGTAAGCAATCAAAATGACAGGGTTCAATATGCAGTACAACAAAGGTCAATTCTCAAAGAAAGTACTGTAAATGAAACACAATCAAATGAAACCCTGTAAATATGAAAAAAATAAAAATACAGGAAAATTACGCATTGTCGACACGGGCCTGACGATCAGGCCACATGTCCTCGTCCACGTCCTCCTCGATCTATGCTTGGTGTCAACTTCAAGCTATTGACCTCTTTGATAGGTTGAGGACTACTTGCTTTGTTTTGCAAAGAGAGTTCACACAGGTGCTGATCATTTTTAGAATTGAGAGAGCAGTTCCAATTGGCTGCTACAAAGTGTCTGCAATGTGTTGCCATGGTAAATCAGTTATGTTTTGTGTCTCTTTGTGAGAAGTGTGTTAACTGTTTTGAAAGGTGTATTACAGTAAAAGTCAAAGAAAATTGTGTGAAAGCAATGAGAAATAGTTACTAACCGATTCGCCAGAGAGGACTCTTGCTGTGCAAAGAAGGTGTGAGCATTAGATAAAGTTGACCCATGATGTGCAAAATGTGTCAAAGCAATCGAGAAAAACTGTAGTCTTTCTCTGACTCTTGTGCTTGGAGACCAATGAGCTCACCTGCTGCTTTCTATAGTGAAGATACACCTGATTGTTGTGTCTACATTTAAGCAAACAAGTGTTTGCACACCTGATGACTGTGTTGAACCAACTGGTTGGACGGTGTGCTAATTTGACAGTCAGTGCTTTGGTATTGCAAAGAAGTGACTTTATGATAGATTTTTGTGTCTAATGTACGTTTAGTGTGTTTAGTGTTTTGAAAATCACTGTGTGTAGAGTTTTGCAACAAGTGTGAGGTTGACAATGTGCTTATAGTTGTGCAAATATGGGCTGATGTTTTGCTTCTTGAGTGTAAGGTTTTGCTAATAGTGTACTACTTTTAATTTTAGTGTGTAAGCAATCGAAAAAACTGTAAAAAGGAGATCAACTGAAACAGCAGTGAAAAATTGTCACATGATGTGATAAATATTAGTATGATTTGATTAAAACAGTGATTTTAAAACAAGCGGTAAATCAAAATGAGTTTTGAACGTTGTAATGATAAGATAAAATGAGCAGTGATCATCATAAAACAAATGTGAGTGAAATTAATAAAATTAACTCTTTTTCAGTCCGTTTTTCTTTCACTACTATTATTTGTTTATTTACATAAAATGAAAGTTTCATTAAATGCTAAATAGCAGTTTTGTGTTGTAAATGCAAAACATTACTTTACAATAGATTAAATGGAATCACACTTAAATTAATGATCACATGACAATTCATCACTCCTGTTTTTAGTTTACCTCCATTTTATCTGCTCCTGGTTTCAGTTTACATGCATTATTATCACGTGTGTGTGTGTGTGTGTGTGTGTGTGTGTGTGTGTGTGTGTGTGTGTGTGTGTGTGTGTGTGTGTGTGTGTGTGTGTGTGTGTACTTTTGAGTGTCCTCACTGCTTAAGACTTGGTTAAGATTGCTTAACAGTTTCTCTTGGGTCATTATTACTCATTTATAGTAAATTATACTGAATGCAATTCCCAGTAAGGTAACAGAGATAAACGAGACAGTTGTTACCACATTATGCTGAATTCAATGTTTTTGATCTTTCCACACAATTATATTCAGTTTACTCCCATCAGCCTTTTATTCCCAGTTTTACTCAGTTTACTCCCATCAGCCTTTGATTTAATTTAATTAATTTAAGTATTTAGTTTAACAAAAGCTGCAGCATTGTCTTCGTAGAGGTCTCTCGTTAAAACCATAGCCTTTATCACTACTAGGACTGAGTCCCAATTCCCGGTAAGCTTTGTTGACACCCACTAATGATCAGTTGTAAGAGCAAAGCATGCTTTTGAAATTCTTGTGATACTTATTAATTAATGATCACTGGAACAAGAGGAAAGCATCTTCAGAAGAAAATGTTTGCTCTTTGGTTTTGTTTTTATCCATGTTTTTTGTTGTTTTTTTGCTTCTGGATACGAGCGATGGCAGTGACTCACTTATTACCAATCAGAGCTGATCTTCAAAGGCCTATTAATATCTTTTCATCTAATCAGTGAATCACTGGGCATGCAGCAGAAGTGTTTTTAAATGTCATCCATTTGAAATTACATCAACTGGTAGAGTGGCGTGAACAAACAGTTTGGTTATTTTTAGCACCAAATCCTTAATCAAAAAGAGGAAAAAACCCAGGGAATGGACCAGAATGTTTTCTAAAGCAATAAACAGTAACAATCATACTGCAAATTTAGTAATTTTTCAGCCTCCAGTCAGTACTTTTCCATGTTGTTAGAAAACTTTGTTTGTGTAACCTGTTAAAATGTATTTTTAAACAGGTTATTTCCAACTGAAACTGAACTAAAATAAGTTTACTATACTAAGACTAACACAGCCAGATGATTCAACCAGAAATGATAATACTCCAGCTTAAACCTAATTTATGCTTCTGCAAAGAATCGACATCATTGCAACACAGAGCTTCTCCGTCAACGCAAACCCTCAGAGTCGACGCACACGGCAAGAAATGTTAAATGGAAGGCGGGCTCACATTACACCAGTTTTAGAATCGCTGCATTGGCTCCCTGTACGCTTCAAGATTGATTTTAAGGTTCTTTTACTTGTTTTTAAGTGTCTTAACGGCCTTGGCCCTTCTTATCTTTCAGACCTGCTTTTACCATATCGGCCCTCGCGGACCCTGAAATCCTCCGGTACTGGTCTTTTATCTGTTCCCAAAGTTAGAACCAAAACCTTTGGTGAAGCTTCATTTCACTTTTATGGCCCACGCCGGTGGAACAGCCTGCCGGAGGAACTCAGGGCCGCAGAGTCTGTCCATGCTTTTAAAGGTCGGCTCAAGACTCACCTTTTTAAATTAGCTTTTAACTGAGTCTCCTTTTACTTGTTTAGGACTACTTACTAATGTTTTCCTCTATCTCATTTTCTTTTTTTGTAATTCAAGTTTTTATTTCTTATTCTTTGGTGTTAGACAGTACAAAACTTAACATTATGAGACATTTCTTATTATACACATTACATGTAATATCAGTGTCAGAGCAAAACCAAAATAAACTAAAGATGCAAACTAAAGATGCAGCGTGAGCATTACTGTTCGTAAAGAGAGCATATTGATGGATCCATAGCTGTAGAGTACACTGGACTATAGTGCCGGATATGGTACAATCGGAGGGAGGTATTCATACTGTAGAATCATCAGGTAGTGCGATGTGAGCCCAGAAAGAGTCCCAGTCTGGTGTCTTGGTCTTGTCTGTATTGTTCAACCTATTGAGCATGAGTTCATACGAAGCCGTCTTTATCATGATGTTTATCCACTCTTTCAGTTCAGGGGGTTTTGGTGTTTTCCACAGTTTCAGAATCGTCCTGGCAGCCGTTGTAGTCCCTGCCATGATTACAGAGAATTGTCCGCCTGTTATATTGCGTATTTGGCTTCTGTCCCCTAATAGGCATATTCTGGGAGATAACGGTAGGTCACTTCCCAACCAGTTGCTCAGATTGTTCACCACCGCTTTCCAGAAAGGCAGGATGACAGGACAATCCCAGATGCAGTGTAGTAGAGTACCTATGTGTGTCTGACATTTCCAACACAAGTTATCATTTGTTATGCCTGCTCTGTTAAGTCTATGTGGAGTCCAGTAATACCTATGTGTTATTTTATACTGTGTAAACTTCCCTTTAGCTTCCCTAATGTATTTCCCATTTTTAGATATAATTCTCAGCCATTCCTCCTTATCCATCAAACATCCCAGGTCTCTCTCCCATGCTAATTTCAGGCCCCAACAGTCATCACTGAGCAACTGGCTGGTTGTTCTATAAAATATACCGGCTCTGTGACACTCAGTAGGTAGTTTGAAATAGTCCACGATGTGATTTCCATCCTTGTACGGAATCCTGGATGTGATACAGTCTCTGATCTGCAGATATTTCCAGAAATGTCCTTTTCCTTGGAGATTGTACCTTCTTTTTACATCAGAAAACGACATAAACACCCCTTCCTCATATAAATCAGCAATATGACATAGTCCATTACGGTGCCATTCCTTCCAATAAACTGACGTCTTCCCTATGCTAATCATGGGATTATGCCACAGAGAAGAATATATTTGTTTAAAATGTGATAATTTATGCATTTTATGTATTTTGATCCAGATCTCTTTGGAGTGAGACATAATAGGGTTCACTACATTCTGTGAGGACTGTGAGAACCTATCAATAGGAGTGAAAGGGGATGACAGCTTGTTTTCAATAGTAACCCACTCTAGCTGGTTGTCTTTTTTCCAGTGATAGGCAATTTTGGCCATTTCAAAGGAGACATAATACAATCTCGGGTCTGGCAATCCCAGCCCTCCTCTGTCTCTAGGAGAGCACATTTTACTAAATTTAATTCTGGGCCTCTTCCTGTCCCATAAGAATTCTTTAATTATTGTATCATACTGTTTAAAGATTTGAGGAGGTACAGTTATTGGCAACATCATTAGCACGTAATTAATTTGCGGTGTAACCACCATTTTTATCACATTGACCTTCCCCCATAATGTTAGCCTTAGTTTCCCCCATTTTTCCAAATTAGTTTTAATTTTTTGCAATAATGGTTCTAAATTTAATGAAGATATTTCCTCCACATCATTGCTAAGTTTGATTCCCAAGTATTTCATCCCTTTTGGTATCCATTTAAAGCCGGAACTTGTCAGTAAATTTGAATTACATAATCCGGATATCGGCATCGCTTCCGATTTTGTCCAATTAATTTTATATCCTGATAATTTGGAGTAAGATTGTATTGTGTCCATCAGATGTGGTATTGAATATAATGGGTCTTTTATCAGCATCAGAATATCGTCCGCGTATAATAATAGTTTATGCTCTTTCCCTCCTCCTTCCACCCCCCTAATAGCTGTATTGGCTCTGATGGCAATAGCTAACGGTTCCAGTACAATATTAAACAGCAGCGGTGACAGAGCACAGCCCTGTCGAGTAGCTCTGGTGAGGTTAAAAGGAGGTGAGATTACCCCATTTGTTATCACCGCTGCCTTAGGGTTTTTGTATATAGTTCTAATCCATTTAATAAAGGTTGGTCCAAATCCAAAATGTGACAAGGCTGCAAATAGAAATTCCCATTGCACTCTGTCAAAAGCCTTCTCCGCATCAAGTGAGAGGGCAACAACTGGGTCTTTTACTGTCCTATTCAGCCAAATTAGGTGCAGTAATCTTCTCATGTTGTCGGTCGAGGACCTATTTTTCATAAATCCGACTTGGTCAGAGTGTATAATGTTCGGCAAGGCCTTCTCCAGACGTGTAGCCAGGATCTTAGTTAGGATCTTACAATCCAGATTTATCAAACTTAGAGGTCGGTAGTTAGCAGGGTTTGTGGTATCTCTATCTTTTTTGGGTATCACTGATATTAAGGCCTCATTAAAAGTCGGGGGGAGGATTCCTATTTCAAAAGCTTCATTGTATATCTCTTGTAATTTTGGTGCTAAGATATCTATATACTGCTTGTAGTATTCCACCGGAAATCCGTCAAGACCCGGGGATTTCCCCGATTTCATACCTGAAATTGCATTCCTGATTTCGTTCTCTGTTATTAAATTATCTAATAGTTCCACCTGTTCTGGTGTCAATCTAGGCATATTAATATTAGAGAAAAAATCTGTCAGTTCTTCTTGTTTGGGACTGATGTCCGATGTATATAGTTCTTTGTAGAACTGTTGAAAGACCTCATTTATTTCTTTTGTCGAAGAAACCGTTTCATCTCCTTTCCTAATTGCTGGAATTACACTGTAGGAATTTTGTTGTTTTAGTTGTCTGGCAAGCAGCTTACCTGTCTTCTCTCCCCCTTCGTAGAAATTTGTCCCCAGCCGAAATAGAGCGTATTGCACTTTTTTATTATAAATTTCTTGAAGTTGAAACTTAAGCTTACATATGTCTCGATATGATTTATCTGTGAAGTTTTTTGATAGTTCAATTTCCTGGCTTCTAATTCCAGATTCTAATTCCTCTATTTTCTTCATGTCATCTTTTTTCTTTTTAGATGAATATGCTATAATTTTCCCCCTAATGTACGCTTTAGAAGCTTCCCATTCCATCGCTTTTGAGGTTGCACTGCCAGCATTAATTTCAAAAAAAGATATCAGCTCGTCCTTCAACAAACGGTTGAAGGTTTCATCCTGTAATAATGAAGTATTCATTCTCCATCTACCTTTTTTCTCAGTGTCAGTATTTATGTCAATGTTAAGCTCAACTGCTGCATGGTCTGAGAGAGCCATCGCATTAATTTTACAATTAACGACTTGTTTTATTATAGTGCTTGATATCAAAAACATATCGATCCTGGAATAGGATTGGTGGCAGTGTGAATAAAAGGTATATTCCCTGTCACTGTGATTTATCAGTCGCCATATGTCCACCAATCCCATATCCTCACTTAACATATGCATTGCAGCTCTATCCTTAGATATTATTGGACCACTAAATTTGCTCCTATCCAGAAAGGGATCTGAAACTTGATTAAAATCTCCTGCTAATATTATCTGGCCCTCTGCTTCACCCAATGTCTTATTTACTTCATGGAAAAAGTTTGGATCCCCCTTATTTGGTGCATAAATGTTGCAAAGTGTCATCTTAGTCCCGTTTATCAGCGCCTGTACGCATATCATTCTGCCCTCATCGTCTTTAACCTCCTTGAGTAAAATAAAACTCAGGTTTTTGTTCACCAATATGATTACCCCATTCCGTTGACTAGAGAAAGAACTGTGAAAAATGTGTCCAACCCAGCCCCGTTTCAGTTTGACTGCCTCTTCTTTTACAAAGTGTGTTTCTTGTAAAAAAGCAATGTCAGCCTTATTATGCTTTAAATAAGTCAATACCTTCCCTCTTTTTGCAGGATTTCCACATCCATTGATGTTCCAGCTTATGCATGTGACATAATTCCTACTCATATTAATGTAAGAAAAAAAATAATATCTTGTGAAATTCCAATTAAAACAATATTGGCTATGTCCCCTACTAGTGTCTCATGTAATCTCAATATCTCAGTTTTCTCTCTGCCAGTTTTGTCTGTCGCCACCAGAAACAACTCTACACAAACCATGTGAACAGCATTGTAAACTTTAACATTTTTATAATAAGAAAAGAAAAAACACAAAAAACTAAACTTAAAAAAGCCCCACAAAACGTTAGTTGGGGCCCCCGGCTTTTCTCCAGCCATACTGAAACAAAATAAAAACAAAACAAAAAAGAAAAACAACGGACGTTCTGGTCCGTGGGATATTACACCTGCAGCCAGCTCTCCCCGGCTTTCAGCTCAGGCGGCGCAAAATCAAACCCAGCCCCGCCCCCCGATGTTTGTTACACATTGTCCACTTTTAAATCAGTCTATTTTCCGCATTTATTGTGCAGTGTTTCTGCTTTGTGACAGGGTATTAGTGCTTACCCATCTGCATTGCAATTTGCTTTGATGAATTTTTCCGCATCCTTGGCGCTCGTAAAGCTCCGGGTTTTCCCCTTCCAGGTGAACCGCAGAGTTGCATGATGGGCCAGCGTGTATCTCACGTTAAGCTGCTGCAGTGTTTTCTTCGCAGCTGTAAAGGTCTTCCTCTTCTCAGCCAGCTCTCTCGACATGTCTGGAAACACGGAGAGTCTCAGTCCTTCCCACTCAAGCCCCCGTTTTACTCTGACAGCTTTCAAAACTTTCTCCCTCGCTGACTGCCGCAGGAATCTGATGAGCACGGGCCGCGGCGGCTGGTCCTCGTTGGGGATGGGGGCGAGCGCTCGGTGCGCCCGCTCTATTTCAAATTCACCTTCAACATCAACTCCGAGCCCGTCGCTCAGCATTTTCTTCACACATTCCTCCATCGTGCCGTTCGTTCCATAGGTTTCTTTCAGCCCCAATACTCTCACGTTATTCCTCTTGCTGTGGTTTTCAAGCATTTGGATGCGATCCCACATCACTTCCATCCTTTTTTCAGCGTGTTCTCCGTCGCCCACCAGCCGGTCAGTCGTGTCCTCCAGGTGGGAGATCCGCTCCTCCGCCTCCCCCAGCCTGTCTTGAATGTTGTTCACCGTATTTTTTAACTCATTTGTTGTTTCTTTAATGGTTAGTATGTCTGCCGCCACTCCCTGCAACGTGGTACTCATCTTGGAAATTTCGGCAAACAAATTCTCCATGTCTGCAGTTTTTTCGGCAGGTTGCTTTTCCAGCTGCGCTGGCTGCGGCGAGTTTGAAGTTCTCTTTCCTTCAGCCGGCGGGGAAGGATTTTTTCTGGTAGCCATGCGGGCTGAGTCTTTGAAGTATTTTGATGTGGTTGCCATAGAGGTCCGAGGGAAAAAAAAAAAAAACACTCTGGCTTACTTAAATATAAGTCGTGAACACCAAGGGTTGTTATTTTTTTAAAAGTTGTGGGTTTTCATACAGTAAAATATCGTAAATATCGGTGGGAGAGCGGAGCTCGTCTATCGCGCCGCCATCTTGCTCGGCGTACCCACGTGACTCCCCCTCTATCTCATTTTCAATCAATCAATCAATGACTTTATTTGTCCCCAAGGGGGCGATTAGTTTCGCGACAAGAGAAGCACACAATGGATAAATATACATAAAATATACATAATAAATTACAATAGTAGTATAGACCTAAGCTTCCCCCACTACCTTTTCCATCCCACTACCTTTTCCTTCCTGCATTTAAAAGAACAATAGCAGAGGGAACGAAGGAGTGTTTATATCGGTTAGTCTTTGCAAAAGGGAGTCTAAGCAGTGTACCTGATGGTAGAAACTGAAACTGTTGATGTAAGGGATGTGAGCAATCAGACAACATGGAGTTTGCCTTCTTGATCAGCTGTTTGTTATAAAGATCTTGTAATGTTTGTTGAGCCGACCCGATGATTTAGACTGACAACCTTATTGAGCAAGTTTCTGTCTTTGACTTTAAAGATTGAAACCAACAAATGAAAGAAAAAGTGATGACAGATTCGATGAAAGAACGATAAAACATAGTCATCAGGGAAGAATCGACCTGGTATTTGAAAAGTTTTCTGAGACAGAAAAGGCGCTGCTGGCTTTTCTTATATAGCGAGTCTGAATTTTTCCCAAATGACAGTTTGTCAATAATAGTGCCTAAATATTTGTAAGACTCAACTATTTCAACTTCTTCACCCTCAATCACTTTTCTTACAGGAGAGGGCTGCACGCGTCTGAAATCGATACACATATCCTTCCTCTTAAAAATATTCAAAGATAAAAAAGATTCCTCGCACCATTTTAAAAAGTATTCAAACACAGGACCATGTGAAGTCTGAGTACTTTTCAGCAGGCTTACTATAACAGTGTCATCTGCGAACTTCAGTATGTGACAGTTTTCAAAAGTGCTACAGCAGTCATTTGTATACAGTATGTATAACAGATTTTTTTTTTTTTTTTTATTCCTCTTAAGTTTCTCTTAAAGCTTTTATTAATTACTTATTTATTTTATCACTTATTTACTTATTTCTTATTTACTTATTTCTTATTTCTTATTTCTGTTGCTTCTACTGTCTTAGTGCCCATAAGTTATATTTTATATTAACATTCATTTATGCTGTTTTTAGTATGTTTTACACTCCTTTTAGTTCAGTTCATATCTTGTTTATTGTTTCTTAGTTTTCAGCTCCAGTGTTCTCCTCATGGGGCCCTCCACGCCGGGAGCCTGGTCTGCCTACGGGGGGCTGTCTTGGCCTGGATAGTTGGGGGTCCTGCTCCAGGGCCTGGATAGTTGGGGTCCTGCTCCAGGGCCTGGATAGTTGGGGTCCTGCTCCAGGGCTTTCTAGCCGTGGTGTGGGCCCCTCCCTGCCTGGGTGGGGGGGGTCTCTGCGGCGGCGGCCCCTGTAGTCGTGGGCTTGGACGGCTCTCGGTGTGGATGTTTCCCATAGGATGGTGTTTCCTCACTTGGTCTATCAGTGCTCAGCCATACTCCATTTTTATCACAAGGGTGGGGGTGCCGGGTGTGTCTGCATCTATATAATATGCTGTGTGTATATGTGTGTATGTCGTATGAATGAGGGTACGGGGAGTGGGGGGGGGTCAAGGGAGATTGTTTTTTTTATGTATCATAGTAAAGCACTTTGTGTTGCACTCCAGTTGCATGAAAAGTGCAAGTGAAAGGTAGAACAATGGGTTGCTGCAATGTCTGTAAAAATGACTGATGGTGAACATTTATCAGCTCAAACTGGCAAAAAAAATAAACTTTATTTTCTCCGTTGCTTTGTCTGATACAGGAAGTAAGCAAAAGGAAACTCGGCACCGCTAGCTATGGTTGGGGCTTTTCCACCAGTACCTACTCGGCTCAGCTCTGCTCAACTCTGTTTTAAGAGTTTTCCTCTAGGTGATAGCACCAGTTAGTACCTCGTATCTGCTTGGCCGGGGTTCTAACCAAGCTGAGTTGGGCTGAAAGTCACCAGGCTACAGGCCGATTGGCCAGAGATTATCTCTCACAACTCCTTCACACGCGCCATATTTAAAACCTAGCAATGGCGACTCCATCTCATTTGTTAGGAAAGTCAAGTGTACAGCATGAGTGAAACGGGCAAAGATGCAAAGCTCTTTAATACACAACTGCACACGGTACCAGATTTACAGCTAGCTAAACTTTTTGTGAATAATTTTGATGTGTGCAGGAATATAGATAACGTGTCATTTGTTCTTCACACTTCCTTTGAGAAAGTGTGACATCAAAAGTCTTAAGCAGTTCTCCCAGGAAAACCCTGTCTTATATTTTCTTTTTTTTCCAACTCCCTTATCCCTCAGTTTGCTTTACAAACAACGTTGAAGACATTGTATGAAGATGTCTGACGTATCTTTGGGTTTGACTGAGTGTTATTTAGGAGATTATGGTTGACAGTTCATTAGGGTTTTACTCACCACCATGACGCCACACACGGCAGTGCTCAGCACCTCCGGGGCATGCTGTTAATTTTGAAGCTGCATTAAAGCAAGAAGCTCAATTAAGCCATCGTTACACAGCTGATCCAGCTAAAAATACCAGGGGGAAACGGAAATATACAGCTTCCTAGCTGTCTGCTGTCATCAGTTAAGAGGCAGGGTGCACTCTGGACAGGTCTGCAGTCCATTACAGGGCAAAACTGACACAAACGAGACAAACAGACGTCCACACTCATTCCTGCCATCACAAAGAACCAGCATAGTTAACAGGAACCAGCACACCACAGAGCAGCCTTCTGGTCTGCTCTGTGGCCTGACAGTAAGAAGATTCCCAGCTGGAATCTCAGCCGCGGCCCTCCTGGGTGGTGTCAGCACATGCATGTGAGTTTGTTTTTGTTTTGTTTTTTCCGGATGCTCTGGCTTCCTTCCACAGTCCAAAAATATGATGTAAAGTAAATCCTTGTTTCAAGGGAATTATCATTTTTTTCAAGTTTTTTCACTCTTTCCTTGTGCATGAAAGACTGCATCTAAAACGATGTATGGAAAAACAAATCCATCAGGACATTAATGTTTAAGTGGTAATTAGGGTTATAAACATCAGTGCACAGGATGAAATGAACAACGACATAAACAAAGATTAATTAGCAATGCTTTTTAGACAGTGAAGGAAAAGCTGTGGACTGCAACCTATGCTGCTTTACATGTGGAGAAGAACTCAAGAAAAATTGTGAAAAGTAGAAAATATTCCAATTATTTTCCGTATGTGCTGTAATTTGCTGTCCATGCTAACTGTCATCTGAGCACAATTGACAGTTAGCATGGAAGAGATACAGCTGATTCTTTGAACCAACTTTTAAACTTTAATGATTCTTTCAATCCAACTACCAAATTTAACATTTAAAATTAAAAACAACATTTTGAGGTAGATTTCTGCACAAATATCTAGATGATGAATTATCTAAAGGTGCCCTCACCTCAGGTAATCTGCGCCGTGGCCGAGCATGATTGACCTCTGAAGTCAGGTGCGTTTGGCTCAAGTGATTCAGTTGCGTTCTCACCTGAGTCACCCGAGCACTGCAAGAGGTTGTGCTTGGGGCACAACCTAACATGCGTGCATGTGACAACCAGATTCCTTTCTTCTGAACGTTAGAACAATTCTATCTTGTAAAGTGGAAGATGTGGTTGTCATGGTTTGACACTTCCCCCCAGTTTGCGTTTCAGTTCTGTCCCTCCTGTTTCCAATCTGCCCTGATTGTCTGCACCTGTGTCTCGTTATCCCCTGTGTATATCTGGACTTGTCATTCCCCTTCTCCCGGTCGGTCCATTCTGTCACGGGTGTGGCTTGTTGAGGACCCAAACGCAGGAGAGCAGGAGAGCAGGAGGCAGGAGTTGCAAAAAAGCAGGATTTATTTAGCAAAAACCAAACTAAAAGCGCTGCAGAGCAGGATACAAAACAAGAACATGAACGTGAACGTGGTTACAAAAACCTGACGAGGAAAACATGGAGGTAGAAACAGTACGGACCGACGGCGGCAATGACAAGACCAGACATACACAGGGGATAACGAGACACAGGTGCAGACAATCAGGGCAGATGGGACAGAGGAGGGAAAGAACTGAAACTCACAAACTGGGGGGAAGTGTCAAACCCTGACAGTGGTGATGCCATGAGTTGGATTGTTTTTGGTATTTTGTTGTTTTTTTGGGAGGAAGGGGTATTATTAGACATATGTTTACATAATATTTAGACTTTATTACAGTTTGTGGTCTAGAAAGTTAATTCTACTGTCTTTAGTTTTATTCTTTTTAAATTACATTATTTTAATCCTTGAAGTCCCTCAAAGAATATTCATATTTTATCTGTTTTCTAAGTTGAAGGGATATGAGGGAAAGAAAAAACACAGAGCTATTGTGAATTTTGATCAGCCAGAACACTCAGAAAACAGGGATGCCTTCCTGTTTGCTCCCACTGTTGCCTGAATGGAACACTGTAAACCTTTTATGAGCAGTTCCACCTTCAATGGCCCAGTAAATCTAACAGAATGAGCCAGATGTCCATTTCAATGCATATATACATACATCATGTTGAAAATAGCTCTAAAATTACCCCCCCAAAAAGTAGAAACTTCCTGTGTGGAACGTTTCTGTTCTCAGACTTTAATCTTGTTGAAAACTACTGTCATTCAGAGCACCAGATAACCTTTATGCGATACTGTAGCCGGCTTTCACATTATAGCTGCTCGCATGACCACAAAAGGAAACAGATTTTTTCTACGGCTTTGATTGTAAGACTGTACAATCATGATAGATATTCCTCTTTCTGGTTAAGACAAAAAATAGGACACAAAGATGAATAAACCTCTGGAAACACATGGTGAACCCCTTTGAATTAAGAGAAGGGGTTATGAATTATCAGTTTTATCAAAGTTTAGTCATTTGTATGTTCATGTGTATTGCTGTTATAAACTCAGAGTCAAATTCTGTCGGGATTAGTGTTATTTAAGGTTCACTGACAGGCTAATTTTCACAGGAGAGCTGCTGTTCCTTTGCTCAAGTGGGTTTCCTCCTGCTGAGCATAGTTCTCCCTCCTTATGAAAAGAAATGTTTATTTTGATAGATATATATAAATCTGCTCCTCTCCTGGCTTAGCTGATTTTCAGAAAACAATGCATCGTGTAATGTGTTTCATATACATGTAGGAGACTGAATTTAATTTAACAGCAGTTCATGTCTGTAGTGCAAACATTAGAAAATTGTTGTATTAAGTCTGTATCTACAGCATCAGGTGTGCCGTGGACCTTATTATTATACTCCTTATTCGGTAAAGGACATTTGTTTTTCTTATTTCTGAACAGTTTTAGGTTGAAACTTGACTTTATAAGCTTTTTTTGTGTTTATGTTAATTTGTAATGTTCACAACATAAATTGATGTCCAATTATAAATATGATCTCCAGATCCATAACTTCCAGTAGACATCATTTTCATGCCTATGTTTTTTTTCTCTCTCTTCTAGCTTTTTCAGCTGCAAGACATTTTTGAAACAGGACTAGATTATTTAGATTATTATGTAACATGTAATTACCTTTGTCAAATAAATTATGATCTGGCCCAAACTCAATGAAAACTGGTCTGAGTTTAGACTAACACTTTTACTTTCTATTTTTACTCACACGGTCAAGATGCAGCAGATGCATTTGCATACTTTGTTGTAAAAAATAAACAAACAATAAAAATATATTTATCCATAAATTAAGCTGCATTTATATGACTAAGTACAAAAAGAAAGGGTGGGACACAGTTCTTTTACAATTCAGCCCATCAGGCTTATTTAAAGCCTTTTTGCCTCTATTGTCACAACATAAACACAGTACGTAGTACAGCGCATATGATTGTATCTCGATAATATTGTATGCTTGGTTTAAGAATGAACCAGCTTCTGAAATGCTTCATGTAAGCAAAAACGAATCAAGCTTTCTTCTCTGCTCGAATGGTTTTGATTTGTCTTTATAACATAAGCAGAAATAAAGATGTCAGACAGACAGAAGGAGGCTGCAGGATCAGATCGTGTCAGCCTTCAAAATTGTTTCTGCATCACTCCGGGACTCGATGTTCCCAGTGCCAGACGAGCCTGATGAGGTTGAAGGTGTCAACCTGCTCTTGTCAATAGCTACGTATCTATTACAGCTCAAAACCTAAATAACAAAGAAAACCCTTAAAAACCTGAAATGATTTTCCACATACCTCATTTTTAACACTTTTTTACACTTTCACAGGGTTGTTTTTCAGGTGTTTCAAAAGTCCAGTGCAAAAATGTAATGGGAACACTTTTTTCACATTCGCACGTCTCCAGAATCACTGGATGTGTTGTCGGCGGTCAATTTAAAATCATCAAAATCTAGTTTCCAGTTGTTTTTGGCCTCATTAATATGATTTAGTTGTGTACATAACACGCCTTAATAATCAAGAATTACTGCATTAGATAAGGGCTTCGCCTTTGAATAATCATTTTAATGATTATCCGTTTCCTTCGTCTTCTGTTAACTATTTCCACAATAGCAGGGATCGCAATAATTTGTCCAAAACTAAAAACGTTTCTTGCCATCTTCTCTAAAGTCAAGATCTTCTTTTTCTTATATAAGAGAAGTCTTGCAGGAGGAGATTCTAGGAGCGTTAAGCTCATAGAAAAAACAACATTTCAAAGGAAACACTGGTCTCCTGGCAGCAGTTCTTTGTCACAATTTCAGAACTATTGCTCAGGTGTCCTTATATATTTCTTTCATTTGTGCATTCAGCCACAGCTAACAGAATACATTTTTGAGAATCATCTCAAATTAAAGGTTAAATGTGTCCAGACCCTCTTTTGGGGAATCTAGGTATCTTTCAGGTTTAGCCATATTAGATGGTCAAGATATATTTGCTTTTACCTAGTTGCTTTTCAGTCTCTTATGCAAAGTGTGAAACCTTAAACTATACACTGCTTTTGGCTCCAGTCCACTGGTGAAATTAGAGTCATATCAGGTCTCACAGTCATCTTTGGAATAATGAGTCTAAAAAATAAAAAATAAAAAAGACACGGTCAATACCATACGGCAGTCTGGCAACAGTATATCAAACTACAAAACAGATTTCTCCTAGGTCGCTCTATGTTAACTCTGTAGTAATGAGCTGCAGCAATTACAGAAACACAAACAGAAATAACTCAGCAAACTGTCAACTGGTGGTTAAAGTTCTCCATCTGATTAAGCTCGAGAGAAGGAAAAGACTGACAATGCGGTGAAATCAAACCACAGCAGGACAATGTCATCACAAAATCATTAGATATTGAAAGATAGAAATAACAGTTCAAATGTCGACAGCTAACTTAGTCTAATATTTCAGGGGAACTCATAACATACCACAAGGCCAGAGTTGAGACAACTGGCTGGAGCCCAGTGCAGATAAAAAATAATCTGAGCAAAAGTATGCTGGAAGAATCGTAAAGAGGTTGGCACAATGATTATTATTGGTAAGTGGACTCTTAAAATAATACAAAAAAAATAAAGTTTAAAACATGGAGCCCAAACCCAGTAATGCTTTATTATTATATAAACAGTAGCATTTAACAACAATTATGTCCACATTATACATGGACTTTATGCGTATAAATCTTTGAAAGAGGAGTTGAAGTTTCTGCTTAAAATGTCACAATTTATCTGAAACAAATGAAACATTTTTATGATAACTGCACTGCATAATTTTTTCCCCCCAAACAGTCAAAAACATGCAAGGTACGGCGAGTGTGCTGTATTATTGTAGCACTGAGTGTGAGCTGTAGTGGCTTCTCAAATATACATTGACATTGTTCTGATTTCACAGCCCTGGATATGGTCTGATCATGGTTGTAACAAACCTGGAGTAGCTATTAGAACCCATCATACTTCATGGTTTTCATATTATCTTCGTTTCAGTTTTAGATGCAAATTTGGGTCAAGAAGTAACTGGAAAATGTAACTGTTTCTTTAGATTTTGCCTTTACGCCACCACGGTCAAGATTTGATATTTGACATAGGGGGTTTGGAAAAAAAATTTACTGACAGGAATTACAGCCATTTTAAACAAGGTGCTTCCATTTTGACATGGACAACGTGAAATAATTGTACATTTGAGCATCATTGACTACGTTTACATGCAGTCAAAATTCGGGTTATTGCTAATATTCCGGTTACTGAAACATTTGGAATATTCCGTTTACATGGTAATTAATCATTTGGGATATCTCGATCAAACCAGCGACGCAACGGAGAACATCATGACGCAATTACCGTCATTTCCGCTTCTTCTTCCTTTATCCAAATTCAAAACAAATGCTGCTTCGCACAACTTTTCGCTCACCTTCTTTTAAATCTCGCTATCCCCGTACTTTCTACCGTCTACAAATGCCAAAATGTTCTTATCCTTCATTACATTTATAAAATGATTAGTCTCCTCCTCACTCCAAAAGTGTGGCGTGGTCTTACATTTCTCCGTGTTTATAAGAACTTCCTAGACTCAAAAGACCAGGATTCCTTGCGAACAGAGCATGCGCAGAAAACAAATTCATGTTCCGTTTGATGGGGATATTCCATTTGGCATTTACATGACCGAATATTCAGGTTTTAAAAAGGAGTAATCCATTATACTCTGATATCGTTAATATACAGTACACTATCTGCTTTGTTGGTTTTATCATGTCACTTTGACCACCCCTACACCACAATAAATCATTTTAGAAATTCACCCTTTAGACCTATTGAGTCTTCAGTGAGGGCCGATTGTGTAAACAAAAAGGTAATGAGAGCAGCATTATAAATATACACTTCAACCAATGTGAGGGGTATGTATGTTCATCCTAGTGTGTCATCGCCAGTTGCGCAATAGTCTTGACTTTGGCCCGATCCTGCTCCTTCCTGTTTATTGACCAATAGTAGAGGAGCTGGACTAAGAAGGGCAGCCCTCCTCATTTGCATAATGAGGCAGAAATGCATATGGTAAAGTAAAAATAGGAGAGGAGGGAATGTAAAAACAAGGAATGCGTGTATAAGGAAAAAGAAAATATAAACATTTTTTTGCAAAAATGCACCTATAAGGAAAAGGAAAAAAAAAAAAAAAAAAATATATATATATATATATATATATATATATATATATATATATATATATATATATATATATATATATTTCTGATTTTTTATTATATCAGTTTTGGTTTCCCATACTTTGACAAATGATGTGATGCTTGAATCGAGGGTTGTTACTGTCCCCACTTTTTTCTTCCTATCATTCTTAGATATGTTTATCTTTATCTTCAAAATGTAAGTTGTTTTCTGGGAAAGTCCAAGCTTGCTCTCCGGTTCGTCAGTGTTACCAGTGGTCAGTGGTGTAAAGTAACGAACTACAAGTACTTCGTTATTTTACTTAAGTAAGATTTTTGAGAATTTGTACTTTTATTGATACTTTCATTTTTCTGTACTTGTACTTTTACTTCGTTACATTCTCAAGGAAATAATCGTACTTTTAATCCGCTACATTTAAAATTGGACACGTCGTTACTCGCTACAAATTAAAGAACAGCACAGCGGGGGCTGATTTATGGTTCCGCGTTACACCGGCGCAGAGCTACAGCGCAGGGTACGCGGCGACGCACACTCTACGCCGTAGCCTACGGCGTAAGTTGTGCGTCGATTTAACGCGGAACCATGAGGCGGACGGGAAGGAAGGGGGGCGCGTGGATATACCGAGAAGGAGCCGCAGCTCCCGGGAGAGTTGTGCCGCAGAGGCGGGCCGGAAGGCCGGAGGAACCGCCGTCGCGTCGAGTACCGATGAGGACTGAAGCCTGAATTATGGTTCCGCGTTAAATCGACGCAGAGCCTCGCCGTAGGGTACGTTGGTGTAACGCGGAACCATAAATCAGCCTTGAGCGGCAGCCGACGCGTGTCCATGCGCAACCATTCTTTGATTCCACCACTTCTAAGGTGGTTTTGGCATTTAAAAGTTCAAAAGTCTCATCCTTTATCAGCTGGGGTTGCTTAATGTTGTCACTGCATACTACAGGCTGGGGGTGGACCTGTCAGCGGGGCCAATGGGGTACAGCAGCAGTGATGAGCAAAGGGAGAAATTAAAATGTAATGGAAACAAACGCTAAAGGGGTCAGAATAATATCACCATTATTTAGAGTTGTAAGCAAATTCTTGGATTCTTCATTTCTTTGCAATCCTTTTGAAAATAATTTTGTACTTTGAATTTTGTACTTTGTACTTTTTACTTTTGTACTTAAGTACATTTTAACCCATGTACTTTTTGTACTTTATTATATTTAAGTTGAGGTACTTTTATACTTTTACTTAAGTAATTTTCTTAATGGGTACTTTTTACTTTTACTTAAGTAATTTTCAAGCAGAAAATTTGTACTTTTACTTAAGTACAATATTTTTGTACTTTTTCCACCTCTGCCAGTGGTTTACACTTTCCTTTCTCCCTATTGTAGCTTTTGACAATGATACACACAACCTTCAGAGTATTTCTTGGCTTTGGTTGACGCTGTGAACAGGTTTCTCTTCACAAAGAAAAATAATCTGTGATCATTCTCTTTAATTACCTTCTGTGATCCTCCGGGCCTTTTGATGTTGCTTTCTTTTTTAAAAAAAAAGAAAAGGTACCAGACTTGTACCAGACTTTTGATTCATCTACACCTATATTTTTTGCTGTCTTTCTTATCCGTTTGTGTTGTTTATTCAGGCTAATGATGGCCTGCTTTACTTCCATCAAGGTCTCTGTGGGCTTCATATTGATATTGCCCATCAAACAGCTGCCAAATGTCAACTTATTACCCAGTATCAACCAAACCTTCTATTTGTTATATTTGTCTACAAGTATCGTTGAAATAGTGAATACCAAAGCAATTTACCTATTTTCACTCAATTTCCGAAATACTTTGAAACCCCTGAAAATTGAATAATTTTGCATAAAAATGCAGCAATTTTGAAATGGTTTTACTTTTGTGAAACTTCTGAAAAAGCTGAAAGTCTACAATATGATCATATCTTGGTTGTTTTATTTTATATCTATTGTGGTGATCTTTAAAGGCAGACTCCTTAAAAGATGGCTTAACTATAGATGGTTTTTTGCATTTTGGTCGGTGAAGCTTTAACCATTTCATAACGTTCATTCTGGCCATTTAAAGGTATAGTGATCGTATTCAAAAACATTTATTGTTATACTGGGTGAAATGGTCCTTCCATCCTGAGAGTAGCCAGTGAATAAAGTGTTCAGAAAAAGGAAAGAAAAAAATCCAACCTCTCTGAAAGCTTTAATCCTGTAAAAACTCTGACCAATCTGTTATTTGCGCACCGAATGAAACGGATTGGTCCAGGACCAGAGGCTTGGCAGGGGGGAAAGAACCAATCAGATGCCTTCATTTTAAGTCCCGCCCACGCCCCCCTCCGTCCCATGCGCGCTCTCGTCTCTCTGCTTCCAGCTGCCTCCAGCCCCCGTGCCCGCTTCCCACGGGTCGTCCTCGGCTCAGAGTGTCCCAGTGTAAACCCCCCCCCGCTCCTCCAGACCGACTGGCAACCGCGGCCTGACATCGGAGGGCCCCAGCCGCTCCCGGCTTCACTGCCGGCTCGCGGTCGGGCGGTCACGTCGAATGTAACGGCTTGCCCTGCAAAAAAGGCTAAAAAAAGAAAGCCAAAGTGCGATTCTGCGGCGCAGGTTGTCCGCTACTGGGGGTCTGCCACGGACCCCCCAGTATGGAGGTCCGTGGCAGACCCCCAGTAGCGGAGCGCCGGCGTGCCGGTGCGGGTGGCGGTGGCTGCGGTGCTGCGGTCCCCTGCAGGCTCTGGAGGCACGGCTACGCCGCAGGGTACGGCGTAGCATACGCCGTAGAGTACGCGGCGACGCGCACCATTCTGCGTTGGTGTAACGCGGAACCATAAATCAGCCTTCAGTGTGTTCTGTTCTGAACACTTCTCTGTTGTGCTCATTTTGCTGGGACGTCGGGTCCCTCCGGGTCCCTCTGCCGTTCATTGTTGTGTCTAAAAATGATGCGCAGTGCCCACCTAATCAGAAACGGTACGGATATTCTGTGATATTTTTTATATTTATAAAAAAATTAAATTATAAAAAAATAAAGGATCCCCAAAACTGATTGGGTGGGCAGGATGCACGTTTGGGTGGGCACAGCCCACCCCTGCCCCCCCCCTAAAACCGGCCTCGCTTACAGGTGAATGAGACATGGGGTAGTTTTGTTGAAAATGTGTTGTCCAAAATGTCCTGGAAAACTGGACTCCTGCAAATGCGTGTTCCCCAAAGTTTGTGGGGGCGTGGCTTCGGACGGAGCGCTGACGGGAGGGGGAGGAAGGGGCGGGGCTTAAAGGAGGTGCCACTTTCAAATCTTGCTCTCCAAAATCAGGGATTATACCTTTAAGAGGCTTTATAGCATTCCTTTGTGTTGACCAATATTCCAACCTTTTTGTGATCTTGAGGTTGTTCACGATTAGACATGAATATTTGAATGACCGTGTCCTAGAAAACGTATAATCAGAAATAACCATGTTATTAATCATGTTGACTATTTACCAACCTTTATTAAAACCCAGATCAAATTCAGAAAGGGGCACTTTTCGTGAACATACCGCCAGTGTTTTACATCTAAAACACTAGTGTCACTGACACATCTTATACTGGTGGGTGAATGTAAGTGGAATAATATCATTTATAAGTGATACTTGGATTATGCATTTTAAGTTAAACCAAAGTCACTAACAGGCAGGCATGATTCCGATAAATATAATGTACAACAGCGCCTGGTAAAGACATCTATTAACTCCAGTTTATGACTCCAGAGTGAGCAAAAAGTGTTATAATTTCCGCCATGTGCACAAGGTGTTCGATACGGATGTTTAAAGTTTTACACTAGGGATCAATCTCCTCAGATCACTGTATAAAACTTGAATAAGGGAATGAAAGTCAGACATATTTGGAAGATAAAAGAGCTTGGACACTGCATGTATAGAATAACTTAGTTCGTGCTAAATCTTTCCAACCACCTGATATAAGTGAACTGACGCAAGCTCGCCCTAATACTGCATTTGAAAACACTATCTTTTTGAAATGACAAAAATATGTCTTTCAGACAAAGAGCCACGTTTCTCTTCAAGCCCACTGTCGGAGCATCTGTTTCAGCTATTCACTGCAACAGGTGAAAACACAGCAAACTCCACCAGACCATCATAAAACGGCACTGCGAGCGCTCCAGTATTCTGTTTTCTAACAACCACAAGTGCCTCTTCCGACTTGTCTCCATCCTTTTCTTCAATATTTCCCGTGTCCCTTTGATGGTTTAACATTAGTTTCACTTACTGTGTCTGTGTCAGATGGAAAATCAATACAAATCTGCCAGGGATACCGCGGCACTCTCAGTCTTGGGAGTGCCTTCAACACCCTCTTTCTAGGGGTATCTATAATAATTAGTGAAAGCTATGCCTACAGCATGAGCACAGTGGTGGAGACATGTAATGATTTATAACAGAAAAACACGGTCTGGTTTGTATTTGCAATGAACAAAAAAGTATTTGAACTCATTTCCAGTGATGTGTGTGATTGCTGTGTTTGTCTAGGGAGGCATTCGTTTAATCTTTTCTTTTCTTTGCTGCAAAAATTAACTCCAATGCTACGGAGTCAGTTAGCTGGGGTATCTGTCTAAAACCCCCAAAGTGTAAAGGGATCAAATCGTCGGATCTTGTTTCACATCGAGTTACACTTATAAGTAGGGGGATGTGAGCTACAAGTACTCCGCTGCATCTTTCAGAGATGTGCAATCAATCAGAGATAAGACCGCTGTTCTTTAGAGTCTGGATTTCCTGAGCAACCAAGGCGCCGTCTCTGATGATATTGATAAAGCAGAGGTATGAAGTCTCAGCGCATAAGTTTCTCGCGGCCTCCTCATCTTTTATCATCAGTCACTTTGAAAGATTTTTCATTTGTGACTCTTAGCTGCCTTCTCAGCTAAAGTGAATTGCACATGAAGCAAATGAAGAGCGATGTTACGCAGAGAAAGGGAAGCCGAAAGGATAAGTATGATGGAAATTAGATGCAACAAGTCGAGCAAGCTGACATGTTTAGGTGCTTGTGTTTGATGTCACTGTCAAGAAAATGTCTAATTTTTTCCTCGAATGGGAAAAAACAACCGAGGGGGGAAAACTGTCATTCTGTGTTCATTTTTGCGATAACTTTCTCAACCCAGTTTCTAAATACTGTCATTTGCTGAGCTGCAACAAATACTTCTTTACCTATCCATCACAATTATGTGTATTCAGCTCATAGATGTAATTGTTTTGTATCTAAGCAACAGAGAAGAAGCTTTAAAATTGTTTACAATAAAGATTTTTTTCTAATTCCTGAAGTACCAAGATCTCTGATATTGTTCCTGGGGTCTGCTGGGGCCCCAACTACCACTGGCGCCGGTGCTGTTTGACCCTGTTTAACCCTGTTTAACCTTTTTAAAGTAAAGTAACCCTTTTAAACTTAAACTGATGCTTTTTGGCGAAGCTCAGACAACAGCATTAATGAGCTGATGAATCATTCATACAATATTTCTAATCATAAAAAACACACCCCTTTATCAGAACGATAAATGATCCAAGAAGACAGATTTTTTTTTTTTATCACTGGAAGAAAAATAGATCACTGATAAGATTAGGTTGGGAGGGTGCAGTCATATTTGAATTAACATGATACTGCCAGGCAATCAGAAAAATGTCAGTTTATTTTTGGGTGAGTAAGAAACATCAGGTATATCATAATTAAAATGGCTATCATACCAACATTCCTGCTTTTACCAGATCCCACTTCCTACCCACGGCATATCTTGCTGCCTGCTTCGGCCCACCAACACAAACAAGCTATCTCTCCATAGCTGCAATCCCCACTGAGGCAAATTGTGTCCACAGATGCATTAATCCATCCACTGACAGCAGCAGCAATGCACCACATTTATTTCAGTGAACAGAAACCTGCTAGTGTCTAAAGCTCAGCCCAACACGACAAGCGTTCATGTGTTTTCAAGCTGTAAAAAAGATTTCAACACACCATTTTTCTCCTTAGAAATTTCATACAAACCAAGGGTTTAATGGATGGCATAGTTGAGTGCTGGTGAATCGCTTGTGCTGAAGTCTCATCCAAGAAATATGCCATGTTTGGACTACTGAGTCACTGATAATCAGGCTCGTGGCAGACAGCAAATAAATAGACATAAGCATTTTAAATATCCCATTAATCAAGCGAGCCAGAGGTTTTTAAAAGAGTATGCCCGACAAACTCTTTTTGACTCAAGTAAGCGGTTGTGTCACTGTTAAGATGTAAGAGGGGAGTGCGACTTTAATTGGAGGCACATGGTTCATGAAAGCCAAGGTCCGACACTGATTCAGATCCGTGCATCACTCAGCTTGTCTAAACTGTCATTTCTAGTCCATCGCAGTATAGCTTACACCCTTCAACTGCAGCATGAGCTTTTAACTAGCATGTAATGTGCTGTGAATCACAGCGTCGATGACAACACCACTCCAGTCTGATTGTTGCTCTGCCGCTGCAAGTAGCTGACTCAGTCAGTGACGGTTTGTCAGTAAGATGCATGATAAGCCTCCAATTAAACTGATTTGTCACGCCAAATGCCCGTAAACGCCATTAGAATTGTACTGATTGTCCCATTTGTAATGCTATAATCTTGCTTAAACTGTGAGCTACTCTAAGTGTAACAAAATTACAATAGCATATTTTATTTTATTTTAATTTACTTCTATTTATTTATTTTTTTGTTAAGGCAAAGGAAGCTGCCACACACACAAGGCTTTGGTTAATCATGTGTTATGTGTTCATTAGCAGATATCCCAAGGGACTAACGGACAGAATTTCTCTTAATAGTTACAATTTTTATAAGAACAGTTGAGAAGAATGAAAACACCATTGTGGATAAATTCAGGGATTGAAATGTTGCCAGTAATGTCTCCGTAGGCAAGAGTCACCCATGAGAGGAATGAGAGGCATAAGGGCATGAAAAACAAAAACAAAATTATATATATATTAATGCTGTCAGGCGATTAAAAAATGAATCTAATTAATTGCAGGATTTATAATTCATTAATCTAATTAACATTTAATTATTAATTTAATTATTAATTGTGATTAAAATTTACATTTTAATCACATATCTGCTAAAGGTCCCCGAATAAAGAATTCGATTTCTAAGACATTGCAAAATTGCAGTGCATGACTAATCAATTGAATACACTAAGAAGAGAAGATTTGAAATCCACATTTTTGTGTGTTTCATAAATTAAATTCAAAAAAAAAAAGCTCAAGCACATCAGCAAACCAATTAGGCCAGGTGCATTATTCAAAAATGCAATACAATACATTTAAATAAATAAAATTCAGAAATTAAATATGGCTGAGTCTCGCTTAGGCTCTCAATGGACTCTCAATTCAAAATAAATAAAATAAAACTGAAGCTGACTCAATACAGAAATTCAAGTACTAGTAGCTACCTGAAACGTTTACAGTGGAACTTGTCCGGACATGTTTAGCGTTTTAATGATAATTCAGGCTGGAGCAGCTCCGCTGATAGTAAAATTATTTTTTACAAAATGTACAAATCACTGCGTTCTTGTTGATAGTCCCATCTTCTTTCTTTTTATACATAAACCGTTCAAAGGCCCTAGCAAAGATTTGCTCGCCTCGCTCCCCTGAGTTGCATCCAGGTCTGTCACTGTGCTTTGTTTGTTTGACTAGCAGCAGGTGGGAAGTGACCTGCCATTGCAAAGTGGCCTACGGGTCCCTCAATGGGCCAAATTTAAAATGCTCGCGCATTTTGCCACTCATAATTAATTGCGCTAATTTTCATAATGCGTTAATTAGCAGTGTAATTAATCTAATTAACGCGTTAAACTGACAGCCCTAATATATTTATACACACACATACACACACACACACACATATATATATATATTAAAGCTGGCCAACGATTAAAATTTTTAATCTTAATTAATCCATAATTTCTGTAATTAACTGCGATTAATCGCATATTAATTGCAAATTTATTCACACATTTTGTGCTGTTCTAAATTACCTCAAGGTATTTTTTTAAATGTTTTTTAATACTGTTAACAATATCAGAAAGGGCAAATATGCTGCTTTATGCCAATGTTTATTCAACTTTCCACAAAAAAGCTTTTGACGTGAATGTAACATTCCTTCATAAATAAAAACACAATGTAGTCCCTAACTTTACACTTGTAAAGACTAACAAGCATTATTGAGTTATAGGTTTTATGTAAAGCGCTTTGCGTTGCATTTCTTATTTTGTAAGAAAAGCACTTAACAAATGAAGTTTGATTTGATTTGACTCGTCCTTTTTTGCAAGCTGCTATCCAGCGTTGTCTGATTTTGACGAGGGGGGGGCGCAGCGGGGCGCTCTCTGGTATTTAGACTCGACGTACTTCGATGGTAATTCATTTCAAATCGATGGTACATGTAAATAACTTCAGTCTTGTCCAGCAAACCATCTGGCATCTTTTTGAAAGTGAACTTGCTGTTCAAAAGTCGCATCTCATTCTCATTCTTTCAATTCACCAGACTTTTCCTTGAACTACGGGTGCCGTCGAGCGCCTGAAATGATATGCGCCTTTTTTTTCTTTTTTTTTTTTTAAATCGTGCGTTAAAAAAATTGACGGCGTTAAGAGAACGTTAAGAGAACATTAAGTTAACGCATTAACTTGGACAGCCCCATATATATATATATATATATATGAAGCATTTTCTTAAATATACATATATATATATATATATATATATATATATATATATATATATATATATATATATATATATATGTATGTATATGTATATTTAAGAAAATGCTTTAAACTTGTGGGGGAAATACTGTACATTTAGAGATTTAGTGTTAAAAGAGGCTCAGCAAAGGTTGTGCATCCTGCAACTGCTAAAGAGGTTCAGCCTGTCTCAGGAGCGGCTGGTCATTTTCTACATTGCCATAATCCAATATAATCTGAGTACTTCCATCCATCTCTGTTAGGTTTAGATCTGCCATTAAACATGTTACAACGAGCCAGGTGTGCAGAGAGCATCACCAGGACCAGCGAGCCATCTCTCTAATCAGAACCTGTACTGGTTCAGAGTCAGAAACAAGTCAGAAAACATCACTATAGATCCCCAACAAGCCAGACCAAAGAAAAAAGACATTTAAACTCCCGTCCACCACAGAAAAAACAGCACCTTTGTCTCAACCAAACATTGCACATGCACATATATGTATCTCTGCCTCGAGAATATTTTTGAAAAGTTATATTGACTTCTTTTGACACTGTCTTCAGACCCTTTTAATATTGATTAATTAATTAATTCATTTTAATATTAGTCTTATTTCCTGCAAATATTTCCTACTAATAAACTTCCTTGTTACAAAATAAAAATTGTACAGTAGGTGAATAAAACAATAGTAATACAGCGCAAACATGGTCAAAACATAGTGTGCTGTCTCTGCTCCATAGCTTAACTTAAAAAATGTGCATGAGTCTATGAGTCAGGTTATACCTCTCAATCAATAAGGAAACCGCAGCATTTATTGTTCCTAAATTAGCACCATGCAAAAAAGCTATGAATGTAGGCTACTTATCTTGAAACACAAATTAAATCAAAACACCACAAAATGTTCATTATTCAAAATAATCAACCGCCTGTTGACAATAGCTCTAACATTAACTGTGCACTAACACTAAAACTAACACTTGCACTGTACACTGGTTCTTGTATGTAATAGTTTGTATTTTGTCAAACTGAAGGCCTATACATATCTTTTCTGATTTATTTCCAAAGATGACCTTATGTGCACAGAAAGCAAGTTGATCAAAGTTGGATTGCTTGTGTGTGTCATGCAGTAAAGTCAAGTTTTATTCAAAGACATATTGTTGTTACTGTATGAGGTGCCAGTTAAAAAATAATGACCCTACCATCACGACCATGAATAACAGTGACACAAGGGTTGAAGGAGCTATTTTTCAGTTTTCAGGAAGCACGTCACTCTTGACTTTAATATAGAGAGTCCAGCCATTTGTTGTAAATTATTGAGTGGTGTTCTTTCATTGAAAAAACCTTATTTTTCTTTCAGACTGAAAAATCAATGTGCACTGACAACCAGGGGTCTGTACATTATACAATTCCTTATACAATGCTGGTGTTTGTCAAACTTTGCCATTTCATAACATATTAATAAATAATAAGAGGTGTATTACATTGTTGTAAAATTTGTTGTATTTTTTTCCTCAGTGGTTTTGTTATGCTTCAGGGAAAAACCTCCAGGTTAATTTGAAGCTTGAATTTAGACTCCTTTGGGTGTCCGTTCATTTTGGTGAAGATTTGAGTTCCATTATTCTTTAAAAGTACAACATTGATAGAAGAAACTTGTTTGCCACTGGATTTTCTGTTATGTAAGGACACCTTGGAAAAATAAATAAATAAATCACACTTTTGTTCCCCTACGCAGCCACAACAGCGCAACAGGAGCTTTCAGCTTGCTGAAGGGAGCAGCTTATTCTGACGAGGTCACATTGATTCTGTCCTCTTGCCATATGAGGTCTGTCTAGTCTTGGTTTGTGAAAGGGGTTTTAAAACACAACAAAAATTACATATCTGCCCTGAAGAAGTGGATTATCTGATTACAAGACAAAGTGACGTGTCTGTATCTGTTCGTACATCTGGGTCGTTTCATGAAAAATCTGCAGGCATTTAGCATTTAGGCAACCTTTCACTGGTAAAAACAAGCAAGTATAAAACTGTCATTAACATTAATCACACATTAATCAAACACATGTGTGATGTTTGAAACATTTTCTTTTTTATATTTATATACCGTATTTTCTGGACTATAAGCCGCTACTTTTTTCATAGGTTTTGAACCATGCGGCTTATACAAAGGTGCAGCTATTCTGTGGATTTTTCTTCCACCGCTAGGGGGAGTGCTAACCGGAATTAGAATAAAAACTAAGACAAAATAAATGCAAAGAAGAATACGCTACTTCTTCTTTAGCAGATAGAAGTAGAAGCAGATTTCAAACAGATAAATAGATGAATAAATACCGGTTATTTTCTCTTGGTTCTGTCCAGTTTTAATCAGCAAAGTTGCTGCCGTGTTAAAAGATACTGTTAGGAAAGGATCTATTTAGGTACAAACATGTACATCATTTACAGCTCAAAATCCTTCTGTACATGTAGTATATATCTAATCTAACAACATAAATATCTGCGGCTTGCATATCTTTTTTTCTAAATAGAGCGGATGCGGCTTATATACGGGTGCGGCTTATATATCTTTTTTAATTTGTTTTTTTAAAACTAGAGCTGATGCGGCTTATATACAGGTGCGGTTTATAGTCCAGAAAATACGGTATATGTATTTGCCTTTAGGTTATAATCAGGCTAACAGCACAGTAAGACAGCCAAAAAAAAAAGTTCCCATCAGAAGTTGAGAAGTTTTTCAGGCAGTGATGCAAGCATCAGCCAATCATCCTGCGACTACCCAACGAAGTGTTAGGCGATGACATCACTGGACATAATCAAAGAGCTCTTACTGGTCTACCTTAAAGGGAGAAATAGAATTGCTTGTTAGCTGGTGAGACAAAGGCGCATCAGTCACTATCAAGCATTGTTGTTCCTGTCATTCCTTTCGCTAAAACTGATGAATCACACCAAATATTGCTGTTAACAGGTAACAGGTCCTGACGGTAGGAGGCTGAATCTCAATAGAACAATACTTTATTCAGGCAATTAGTTAAATACACTGAATCAAAACAGGACATTTTAAGTTTGAAATTCAGCATGATTATAATTGTCAGTGATAAAGGATCTGTGTAAAAAAGATTTTTTCAGCTGTATATTCTTGCTGAGAGCCCTGTTGCTCGCCCCAAATATGGAAAAAGGCAACATGGAGAAAAATCCGGCTGCATGAGTGTTTAGTTGACAAGATAGATAGAATTAAAATTATGAAACACACTATTTACATACCATCAGTGCTATCTGTATGAAACAGGCTTAAATATAAATATATCTCCTAAATATCATGAAATTGTTTAGCTGGAAGGAGATTTGACCACTGTGAAGACACAACATATGAGTCAATCATTTTCTGAACTTGTCACGTCTATCACAGGATGAAGGTGGTGATTCACAATTGTTTCATTATATTGTTATAAATTTGGATTTTGAGCCCTGATTTTTCTAAGTAAAATCCCAAGCTTCCTGTGTTTTAGTATTTCATTTTCCCTGTGTGTCTTACGCGTTCTTAACTTTCTTCTGTTTGTGCAGGGGCTTCTCCTTTTATAATGCTAACGTGTCTCCTCGCTTCACTCACACTGTTGTGTCACGTCTTCCTGTCTGAGCTTCTCGCAGCAAAGGGAGAGTGATACAAGGAAGATTGGAGGAGCCACAACTTCAAAGTGTGAAAGTTCCTTTGTGTCGGCGTAAAGCAGCGAAAGTGTGTGCTACATAAGGGAAAGGGGTTTTGCATCATACTATTAGAGAAAAGATCTTTGCATAAGGATAGCCCTTTATTGTGCTTACCCTTTGCTCCTCACTCCTTAATGTGCATTTAAAAGTTAGGAAAACTCACAAAAGAGAGATTCCAGAATAAACCATCAAAGCACCAAGCACTACTGTTACACACACCAGTGTATACTTCTTATTTATGGAACCAGTGGGGTTTTTTTGTTCGTTTTTTAAAGAAAAACTAACAAAATAACTAATAAATAATAAATAAATGACCACATAAAACTCTATGCAAACATCTGGCTGATGCATTTTCAAATAAAATGTAATCACAACAAAATTTGGGTCAGAATATTTCATCAGCAGTAGAATTGGACAAATAAGTGAGCTCTGAGCTCTTGGAACTATTGAAGAATAATTATTGTGCAGAGCTGGGTGTCTTAATGGCACTTGGATAGTAATGTCTGAGCACTATGGAGGTGTGCACCCTGAAAGACCTGTAGCATCTTCCAGGCGGTGGCAGGGAAAAGCAGTCTTGGCCTGGGGGGGGTGGAATCCTTAAAGAATTTGTGGCCATATCTAGACAACAGCTTCTGTATACTGTATGTCCTCTAGTAAAAGATAGCTTGGTGTTGATGGCTCTCTGTGCAGATCTGACTCTGAAGGGCCTTCATGTGAGCTGCAGAGTAGCTGTGGTACAACAACAGTTTGCTGTGGGAGATGATGCTTTCCACACAGCAGTCACAGAAAGATACCAACATTTGGCTCTCCTTACTCGTCATAAGAAATAGAGCTTCTTCTGAGCCTTCTTCACCAGAGCAGTTGTGTAAACAGTGGAGTTGAGGTACGGCGATATGTGTGTGCATAGAAACTTGAAGTTATACATTTTCTCCACTGTCTTCTTTGATGCACAAGGGCACATGTTCCTCCTTCCTCTTCGTGAAGCTGAAGATCCTTTGCTCCTTGTTTTGGTGGTGCTGAGTAAGCAGTTATTTGTGATACTCCATTCTGACAGTTTGCAGACTTCATCCTAGTAAGCAGATTTGTCTCTGATTTTGTATGAGTCTGACCACGGTGGAGTCATCTACAAATTTTATTATTGAGCTGGTGGTGTGGGTTTGTGTGCAGTCTTGCATGTACAAGCAAGACAGGAGTGGGGTCAACACATGGTGTGTGTTAGGGTTGTGGAGTGATGACTTCCTCACAGTCCAGTCGGTGATTTGGTTGGTCAGAAAGTACCTGATGTACCCTCATGGACTGACTGACACCTTGGCTTTGAAGGCATTTCATCCCACTGCAGGTGAGTGTCACTGGTCTGAAGTCGTTAAGGCATCTGATGGCTGTAGTGTTGTGTGACAGGTATAATAGTTGCAGACTTAAAACATTTTTGGACAGTGCACAGTGACAAGCGATGTTAAATATGCTATTGGTTTTTCTGTCAGCTGATCTGCACACTTCTAAGGCCCCGTTTACACGGAGCAAAAACGGAGGCGTTTTCATGCGTTTTGGCCGTTTGTTTACACGAAAACGCAGCTCAAAACCCCCAAAAACGATCATTTCTGAAAACTCCGGCCAAAGTGGAGATTTTCAAAAACTCAGTTTTCACGTTTGCGTCTAAACAGAGGAAAACGGAGGAAAACGGAGGAAAACAGAGGAAAAGGAGATTTAAGCTTCAGAACGTCACATTATGCACCAGAAACTCACCAGCGTCATGTGTGCGACCTGTGTTTACAATTAGTTTGGCCACTGTCAATATTTTCTTGTATTTTACCTGTTTTATATTCTATATAAAAGACTCTCGTTCCGTCTTGGAAGTAAAGCCTGAATTATGGTCCCGCGTTAAATCGACGCAGAGCCTACGGCATAGGGTACGCAGCGATGCGCGCTGTACGGTGTGCGTCGCCGCGTACCCTACGCCGTAGGCTCTGCGTTGGTGTAACGCAGAACCATAAATCAGCCTTAACTGGAAGTTACACGTGTCATTTGTTGATGTTTTTCCAGGATTCTGATTGGCTGGCATGACGTTAACAGCGTTTTCATGCGGGTCCGTGTAAACGAGGATATTTTTGAAAACGTAGAGGGGAAAATATCTGTTTTTTTAAATACCCGGCTACGTGTAAACGTGGTATTCTCCCTGGAAGCAATCTCCACCTCAAATCATGCAAGGAAGTAACTACGCTTGTCAGCAAGGAGGTCACTGCTGCTGGAGAGCAGATTTTATTGTCTTGATGTTTTGTGAGAAGCTGAATTCCTTGTCAAATGCACCTGGAGTCTTTGATCTTTAATCTTCTGCTTGCAAGGTGTTTCTTATTTTTTTAAGGCTCTATTTATATTAAAAGTTGCTCCACTTTAAAGTTTAGTTTTTCAAGACATAGAAGGAATGGTACGAACCTTTAGCAGAAGCTTAATGTCCGTGGTCGTCCATGGTTTATTATTTGGTGATGTTTTCTGCACAGCAGTGAACAACACAGTGGATGTGTAGTCCTCAATGTCTTGTTGTTCAAACGGATCCCAGTGGGTGTGTTCAAAACAGTCCTGTAGAGGAGTTGTTGCTCCCCCAGGCCAAGTCCTTATCACCTTTACAGAAGGCTTTGTGTTTTGCTAATTAGGCTTCTAACCATCCATCCATTCATCCATCCATTCTCATTCTCTGACGGGGGTCTGCTGGAGCCTATCCCAGCTAATTTTCAGGCGAGAGGCAGGGATTCACCCTGGACAGGTCGCCAGTCCATCGCAGAGGCTTCTAACCAGTTTATCTTAAAAGATACTAACATCAGGATGTAGGGTTCTGATTGAAACATTGTAAATACATAAAAAATACTAATAATACATTTAGTGCAGAATAATCTTTATGCATGAGCTTTCTCTGCACTGGTTTCTGCATGCATTTGTCCATGCATCACCTCCACTTATTTGAGTTTGGGTCACAAGGCAGCAGCCTGAGCAGGGAGAACCAAACCTCCATCTCCCAGCCATCTCCTCTAGCTCTTTATTGAATACCAAAGTGTTTCCAAGGTAGCCAGGAGATACAATCTCTCCAATCTCTCCTGGGTCTAGCCTGGAGCCTTTCTCTGCTTAACATGCACAAAACATCTCCTAGGAGCATCCAGGAGTCATCCTCACCTGATGCCTGAACCGCCTAAACTGGCTCCTCTTGATGTGGAGGAGCAGCAAGTCTACTTACACTGAAAAAATAGCCCCTCTAGAAATATGCTTAATAAGACTAAATCTAGTCAAAATTGTCATATTTCAAGCAAAAATCTCTGCCAATGAGTTGAAAAAAAATTCTTGACTATAATTTTTCTTAATAGTCTAAGATTGTCTTCTAATTATTTTGAACAAGGCACATTTACATGCATAGAGACATGAGTCTCTATGGCAGAACTTCTCACCCCAGCTCTAAGGAGTCCAGCTACCCTGTGAAGGAAATTCACGTTAGCCACTTGTAGCTGTGATCATGTTCTTTTGGTCTAATATGTGAGGGTAGGAATTGAACTTGATAGAGATTAAGGATAGTGTCAAATTATATTCAGAACCGATACAAAACATTTGAGATTATTAAAGGACACACTGTTGTATGGAGCTAGAACAGTCTCATAATTCACAAATGCACAGGACGGCCCGACAAACCATCTCTGATCGCGCTGTTTTCTTTACCGAAATCACAAGAAAATAAGAACAGTGATCTCCTCTCCATCCTGTCTATTTATCTTTTATCTCCTGTTGGTGTTTATTTATCTTTATTCCACCAACTTGAAATATTAACCACTTTTCTAAGCGAACAGCGCTAACGCAGTTCAAACAGCAGGTGTATCCGCCCCTTTAATCTGATTGGTTGCAGATCCTTCCGTGTTAAAAAAACCCTATTTGTGGATCTAGTCACGTCAAGGGAGTCTCAAACTCACACACAAATCCAGCGCAGCTCACAGACAAAAAAACATTTGTAAATCAGGTTATATTTGTGTGTGCATCAAAAATACATTTGTATATCTTGTCCTACGCACGTGTGAATTGTTCTGTGCACGTGTGAAACGGTGTGTGTATTTGCAAATTGGTCTGTGCATTTGTAAAACTTGTCCTGTGCATTTGTGAATTATGAGACTGTTCTAGCTCCATACTGTTGTACCTAGATCATAGACTGTATTAGGTATTTAGCATTAGATCACCTAAACCATTGGTTTCCGAAGAGCAGTTTTCAAGCCTCTTTCTGTTTGTACAGGAGGAAAGCTATGCTGCTCAGGTAGCCGAAGGGAACACGTCAACACGCCCACCGCATGTCCATCAAAGTTAGCTTTGCTTACCAGTTCCTTCAGCAGATCCCAGCCGAATGTTAGCAGCACAATATACCGTTTAACTTGTTGACTCAGTGAAATCAAAAACTACTGCCACGATTAGCCGACGCTGGGTTAATACCAGTGACGTGCGGTGAGTTTCATGGTTGGTGAGGCACTGACTCCTTTAGGGTCAGATTTACAACTATATAAACCCAACAGGGTAGCTTATTCAATTGACTACTGGTTATTTCATGTCTCATCAGCATTCTTTACACAAACACAAACACACAGACACACACACACACGAGGTACGTATATACATAAAGATGAGACTTTTTTTTTTACAATTACAGCAGCGAAAGAAAGTGGATAGAGGACATCTGCTCTGCACCTTCTGTGTGTTGGCTGTCGTAATTCTACAATTCATACAACACAAATGAGAGTTTGTACAGTGTACGCTGTTTGTAAACCATAGAGTGGTGTACAAAAACACACATTAAAATTTTGACCTTTAGTGAAATATTTAGTTGTTTTTAAAAAGCTTTTAATTCTGATTTTTTTCAACTGTTTCTCAAACAAGAAGCCCAAAAGCCAATATTTCAAAACTCCAAATATGTTTTGTCAACAACAACAACTTAAAAATACATATGCAACAAATGATGGCGCCACCAACGCGAGCAACACCCGCAACAAAATGCAACAGAACGCAAGATCAATTTTCTCCACCCCAACGTAGTGGGTATCATATTTATAAAAAATATATTTTAGAGGAGGAAGATTTTTTTTTTTCATTATGCACTTCTAGAAAAAAGTCGAAATGTCGGAAAAAAAATTGGAAATGTCAAGAAAAAAGTCGAAATGTCGAGATTAATGTTGAAATGTCGAGAAAAAAATCGAAATGTCCAGAATAATGTTGAAATACAATTTCGAGAAAAAAGTCAAAATTTCGTGAATAAAGTTGAAATGTTGAGAGAAAAAAGGCAAAATTTCGACTTTATTCTTGAAATTGTATTTCAACATTAGTCTCGACATTTCGACCTTTTTCTTGAAATTTCGACTTTTTTCTCGAAGTGCACAATAAAAAAAAATCTTCCCCCTCACAAATATTTTTTCTCCTGCATGGCCCTAATATTCCGTAGAAAAATGTTTGTGGTCTTACCTTTATTTGTAGATGAAGTCCATGCGCCTATCCTTCGTCACAAAAACCTCAGTTACTTTGTTGTAAAAGTCCTCCTTATTTTCCTTTAGTTTTAAAAGTCTCTCTGCCTCAATGTGGATGATCGCCAGGGATGAAAGCCGTCCTGAATCTGTCCTATTCCGTTTGAAAAGAGCAGGTTACCTTCTGTCCCGCAGTTTGAAACAAATTCAATGCGGTTTTATGTCCCATCAGCGAAACTAAATATGTCACTTACAAACATTAAACTTTAATGGTTAAAGACATTAGCAAGACTGTGGAAAATCCGGGTATATAAATGTATCTGCAAACATTATATTGGAGACATGCAGAGATACGGCAACCAGCACGCGCCAATTGCACGTATCCACACAGTTTATGATGGATTGCGCAATCAGAGGTGAGGCTGTGGGTGTTCTGCCAATTTCTGCTCCCTGCCGAGAAATGCTACTTTGTGGTTCTGCGCATGCGCACAGTCGATTTTCAAAGTTTGATTGCCACGCTAAGTGTATAGTATTTGAACCTTCAAAATACACGACCCATGGCACGAATTGCATTACACTTTATGAACATTATACAATAAAGAGGAAAAAAAATGAATTATATCGCTTTATTTGATATTCATTCAGTCATTGGCCTTTATTTAACCAGGCAGGTCATTATTCTTATTTACAATAATGGCCTGGCAAGCGACAAGGACCACTTGGGGGGAAAGGAAGTGGTTTAGGGAGTGAAACACAGTAAAATTGTAGCTGTACAAAGGTAGAAAACCATTAGGGAGCATTTTTTGGCAAAGCAGCAAAAAATGGCAGAACACCGCACCTCACGTTTCAGCCCCGTATTTGAACAGGAAATATGCAAATTCAGCGATTTTGACTATAAAAATGTTCGAAATTAATCATACATAAAGATCAGTGGATAAATATGAATATTTATTTGATGTTATCATTATTATTCGTTTTACTTGTCATGATGACAGGTGAGGCTCTGCCTAACCTGCCTCCCCTGACCGCACGTCCTTGGTTAATACCAATAGTTGGTTGCTTAGCAACCCCCCGAGTTGTCATGTGTGTGACATCAAATAATTTATTTCTGCCTTGAAGTTGGACATTTTAACATGGGAGTCAAGGGAGATTGACTGGCTTTTCCAGCCAGCCTCTAGCGGCCAGTTGAGGAACTGCAAGAAATCTTAGCTTTGCATGAGCCTCAACCCAGAAGTTAGATGGTCGGCGGTTGACCTACTTTGACCCTTCAGCACTATTAACACAATTGAAAAAAGCCCTCAAGAAGCTGTCAAAAACATCACAACAGATCTTCATCTGCAGCCTTTCATCCCAATTTAACAACTCAAGATTAGAGACGCGGTACAGTCTGGATCGAGCTCAAGTCCATCACAGTTGTGGATGTTAAGATAGATTACATTTTCAAAGGCTGATTGTGCTGGATAAGAAGCAATGTAATCAAAGAGGGAATCATATGGTTCAGTTAATAGTTTAAAGGGAATACCGACTACATAGCTGGAAAAGAAGGGAAAAAAAGTATGACTTTATATTTATTATATATATTTGAAAATATATACCTTTTTAATTTTTTAGACATCGTTTTCATGTTGAGTTGAGGAATTTTTTTTTGGTAGTATTATCTATCCTTGGAATTCAGTTGCATGAAAATGTTAAAAAGATGAATCAAACCTTTGTCAATGTCCATTACATATTCTCCTTTCTCACGTATCATACAAGGCAACTTAAATAAGGTAGATCTTAAGAATGTGTGGAAACATTCACTGGAAAAATCTTTTGAAATGAAACATATTTAAAGGCCACTGCAAAGTTTCTTATTTACATGTTGTTGCTATCAAGAATGCATGCTAACTGACTGAAAAGAGTGATGCCAAATGCAGTTATGTTCCCTCTATTTAACCCCATCTTAATTTAGATCCAGTCTGAAATGCTTTTATTTTTCTCAAACACCAAAGAGGATAAGAGAGGGATCGTCTTTCATTGCCATTCTTTACTTTATTTTGTATGACAGCGAACAGTTACAATAACACAAGAGGGAAACATTGGCTGATGTTGACAGCAGTTAATGCTACATGAGTCATTAGCACTCCCAAAATTAATACATATTTCATCATTATCTTCCCCATTTTCATCATTCAGTCTTTGAAAAAGCGGTCTTACCCCAAGGATCAGAGAAAAAAAAAGAGAAATAAATTTGCTTTTTTTTAACCACTCATAACATAACTCATAACATAACTCACAACCTAAGAGGGGGGAAAGCATCTTGTCACACTTGCACTGAATTGTTTTTTGTTTGTGCTTTTTTGGGGGGCACAATTCTGAAACTGTTACAGACTTTACATGTAAAAATTAAATAATGCGGTTACATCACAATTTAATTCCTAAACAATGTCATCCTGCCATCAAACTTCAGAGACTGTATGCAGGGAATGAAGTAGCTGAGGAAGATTGTCTCTGGTGCTGAGGTTAGGGGAGTTTCTGATTTTATTCTGCCACCTAGTGGTTATGCTAAATGCTTACACACAAACCTGCAGAATGGAGGGGAAGGGGTCATCATTTTGATCGTACATTGTGGTATTCTCACAGATGCAAACATTTATGAAGCAAACATTTCCAGACTCTTTTTTTTTCACTTTAGCTGATATCATCCATGTATTTCGTGGATTATGTTTGGATACTTTTCTTCCAAATGTGCTGGTCAGCAAGTACACCAGCAGCTCTGATCTGATACTTAAATATTCTACTTTTATGAGGTTTAAATACTTGGGATTTACCCGTAATGCAAGAAAGTAGATGTAAATGCATTTTTAACTGTGATACAGTATGCAACATTGGAACTGTTGACAAAGGATTAAAGGCATGTTAAACAACTGTCATTACTCATTTCTCACCCGGAACACTTTTTGTCACATTCAGTGAATATCTCATCACCATCGGGTACCTGTAGTACAATATTTGAAATTGAAGAAAAAGAAACAGTAACACCGTCTTCATACACAACCTTGGCTATGTAGACTGGAGGCAAACAGAGTGGAGGTAGCATGCCCCTCAAACCAGAACCAACATCGCCCCATCCAATCATTGACAGGGGTTGCAAATGCCTGTCCATGGTCAGACAGGTTTTTCTTTGGAAACACTGGCAGAGGAATTAGTTCTGTGTTTTTATTTTATTTTTAAAGATTTTTTGTGGCTGTAGTGGCCTTTATTCAAGGTTTAGACAGGAAGGTGGTAGAGAGAATGAATGGGGAGTACAAGGGACCACAGGCTGGGACTCAAACCTGTGACCGCTGCAGGAGGGCTGTAGCCTCAGTACATGGGCCGCTTGCTTTAAGCACTTTAACCACTGTGCCACCCAGCGGCCCAGTCCTCTGTGTTTTGTAGATGTTTTGTCAACTGACATAACATCATCCAGAAGTTGCTTTCCCTCCCTTTAAGGTGAAAGGGTTGTTTTTTTTCTGAAAAAGGATTATGGTGATGACCATATATATATTCAACTACTGCCTGGTGTATTGCTTTTACTTATGCATTATCCTTGTGTCTAGACACCATAACTTCTCTAGATTCAACTTTTCTCAACAAATATGAAAAAAAATGTTTATGCTTGTTTAGTTTCTTTTTTTAATTTAAATGCCTTCAGGAAAACAACTGTAGAAATTGCATCGCCACAAGGGGACAAGCAGTGATTGGACTATGATTTTACTTTAGAAGACAACAGAGAGAAAACATGACACTGAAGGGGACCGCAGAGAGATGGGAAATATACCCTGACTTTTACAGTCATGACACTAATTGCATCAAATTAGTATAGCTGACTTCACACTCCAAGTTATATATGCACGTTAAGCAGGCTGAGTATTCAAGGCAATCAGTGGAAAAGGGCGTCTAAAGTGTTTTTGTTCACCAGCTTTATTCTGTGGTTTGTTGTTCTCAAAACTCCTCATAAAGTGAGGTTCAACTATACCCAGAAGAATAAAAGCCGGAGTGATGAGTAAAAATTGGGAAACCTTGTACTTAGTGTTTAGAGATACAAATAAATGTTTTGTTGTTATTGCTGTTCTTTGTCTCTCTTTGCCACCCTTTCTTGATGAGACAGTTCAGAAAATAAATAAAAGGGAATGACTTTGCTCTTACTTTTAACATAGCTAAGGGTTTCATATTAGTTCACATTGTAAAAGTAGCTGTCCTCTTTTACAGCAAAGATGATTTATCAGTTCTCTCAGTCCCCGTAAGGAACAACTTAGCATACATTTTGAAATGACTTTGAAATGAGAATTTCTCTCACATAAATGTTCATAATATAAAAGTTCTGTTTGTAATGTTTCATAAGTGCTGATATTTTGCCTGTAGCTCAGTCACACTGTCAACTGGGACAACTTTAAAAAAAAAAAAATAAGAAAAATAAGAAAGAAAGAATTGGAAATATAAAGAAATGTTTCTTTTAAGAATTTAAAACAGACTAAATGTCCTCAACCAACCCTATAAGTTTAAGAAATGAACCCTTTTCAAATATTAAATTCGTAGAGGCAAAACATCAAGAAGTGGGCAAATGTATGAGCTTAGAGAGGTGAGCTTTTCACCTAGACTGAGTGCAGCTCTCCTAAAGCCAGTAACAATTTTTTTTTTTTTTAAATAACAATTCTGACTGTTTTATTATCTTTTTTTTTTATCCCTAGACAGACACTGCCTTTCTGCAGTTGGGCATTGTTTCCAAAACAAAAAACACTACTGACAAGTATGATGAAAATTGTAAGCTGCCTCTGACAGCTCTGAGTTCTCTTATTCTCCCGTCAGTACAAATGTATTTCTACCATGTTTGACTTAAGATGTCATCCAGAATATTTAACGAAAACTACGATCAACAAGTCACATTTTCATTTTATTTTGGCTCTGATATAAAACCTTCTTGGAACTGGTGGAACAAACAAACAGTTTGTATAGCACAGTTAACCCCAAAAAATTCTATTTCTGTTGTTGTTGATGTTGTTTTGTCTGTAACTTTTAAAGCTGCCATTTCTGGTCAGGTCTCCCTTGAAAAAGAGATCCTAGATCTCAATGGGACTAACCTGGTAAAATAAAGGTAAGATGCAAATTGTCATTGGTTATTTTGCTAGCGTGCGCCCTGCAATGGCTCCCAAATAACAGTAATATTCAGAAATGTTAGCTACAGCAGAGCTTCGGAGATATTACTATGACTTTCTTCAGTTTCTAGTAGCTGAATTAAAAAAGTTACTGCTACTTTAGTAACCCACTCAATCAGTGCGGTTACATGCACATCTAAATCAAGCTATTGGTAACAATTGAGCTAAGGATTAAACTGGAGTTTCAGAGAAATCCAAGTATATACCGTATGCGCGAGGTGCGTTCGACTCTGCGATACAAGGTGGCGCCACAAGCACTTTCCCGTTGGTATTCTTCCGGTACAGTTGGTAAACAAATGCAAAGGAGGACAACCACATGGGAAAAAATGGACACTAATGATGCAACTAGGGTTGCCACCTTTCAGAAATAGAAATAAGGGACGCCCTGATTTCAGCAGTGCAGGAGCCAAAAAAAAAGCCCCAAAACTTCTAAACTGAATAAAAATGTGTTTATTTTATATGAAAAAACAAAATGCTTTGATTTAAAGTTTAAAGTGCTTTAATAGCATTGAACTTGCATGACTGTACAGACAGCCAACCATACTAGCAACTGAAATAGCCTCCTATGCTACGTATGTCCATATCAGCCCAGATGTAATATAGCCTACAGGTGAAGAATATGGTGTAAAAGTTCATTTATTTCAATAATTCAACTAGAATATGGAGTAAATTTTAAAGTTAATTTATTTCAATAATTCAACTAGAATATGGTGTAAAAGTTAACTTATTTCAATAATTCAACTAGAATATGGTGTAAAGGTTAATTTATTTCAATAATTCAACTAGAATATGGTGTAAAAGTTAATTTATTTCAATAATTCAACTAGAATATGGTTTAAAAGTTAATCTATTTCAATAATTCAACTAGAATATGGTGTAAAAGTTAAGGAAAATACGGTACAAATCGTGTCCCGTATTAGTTCAATACGGGACGCAACATTTTTTTCTCAAATAAAGGACAATTCCGTATTGGCAACGGAAGTGGCAACCCTAGATGCAACAGCTCTGTAAATTACGTACATGTATGTATACCACAAAGTCTCCCTCTTCTTCTTCTATAACCGTGTTGTTGTGATGCCTGACTGTTATTATTCCCGCTTCGCTCGTCACTTCTGGAAGGGAGAGTCCCGGGTCAGTCAGTAGCTCGGTTAAACGTGGGTTACGTATACATGCCGAAATAACTCGGATTAGAACCACCTTATCTGGCGCTAAAAGCTCAATCTCAAGAGCTTCGGTTCGGTTCGACTAAAGCCCAACTACAGTGTATACAGTACATGGCTTTTAAAAATTCAATATTGATCAGATTAAGGCAACAATTCTACTTTCTGTTAGTGCATGTAAACGTACTGACTGACAGCTTAGTCCATCAGGGAGCTATTGCAATGATAGCTAAGCACAATGAGAACATAGCTTCCACTATTGAAACTATTCTGCTGTTAAATATTTAGGTGATTCACTGGTGACATGGCGAAAGACATGTAGAAGAAGTTCATAAATAGAAGGTTGAATACTTTCACTGAGGCAGTGGGTGTTTATATTCCATACATCTAAAATGATTGCATTAGGCAACTGTCCTACATCGTCTGCTTGTTTGTGTTCATCTCTACCTGATAAGGCAAAACCCATTTTACTTTAAAATGGCTTCTGTGCCTCCAGACATTATTTTTTAACACCTTTACACATGGCCTGGACCACAAATTGTCTGCTTTGGTTCTTCTTGATTCACCACTACCAAAAACATGCTCCGCTAGCATGATAGTGCAGCTGTTGCTGATAAGTTCCCTTAACTGTTTCTCATAGTCTGATCTATGTGTAACTGGTCTTATCCGCTTAGGCTGAAAATTAGACAATTTTGGTTATCAGCGGGGGAAATAGGTGCGTTCCCACTGGCAATGATGACCATGCTTGAACAGTGTCATTAGACAACAGCAGCATAAATCGCAATATCTTTAAGAATACAAACTCTCTCATTGTCAACATGTGTAAGGATAAGGAAACATTTGTGTGTGCATGTGTATGCGTGTGTGCAGCAGATAGGACCGTGGAGTGTGTGGGGCAGATAGGATTGGCTCATTCTTCCCACAAGCCTTGGTATGGAAGCTGCTGTTCCTCACTGATATGTGAACAATGCTCTGATCATATTCCACAAACATCCCCGCATAACATCACCAGATCCAAGTGCGCCTCTCTTTTTGCGGTTTTTCTACTTATTTTAAGTGAAAATCTACTTGAAACAGGTGAAATTTGTTGTTTTTTCCAGTGATGAGTCTTGTTTTAAGTGTAATGAGATTTTTTTTTGACTAAAAATGAGACATTTTAACTAGAAATGAGACAAATATTCTTGTTAAGATTTTTAGTTTTTGCAGTGCGTTCTTATGAACTGCAACTACATCACCAAGAGGTCAGATTGAGCTAAAGCGCTCAGGTGTTGACTGGAAATTGATATATCCATCATTTACGTCGATAAAATACCGAGTAACTCTTCTTTCAGGCAACATTTTTTTCTGGGTTAATGCTTCACTGAGCGGATTTCTATGATCATAACTAGACCACTGGACCTAATTCGAATAATTAATGAGCGACAGGATTAGCAGTGAGGCTCATGGTGAAGGCATTTCAATGATAGGCAAATGGGAAACGCGGCAGGTGGATTTAGCTCATCTTCCCAGGCTCTTTTGAAATCCGCTTACGAGCTTGAAACTAATGATCCAGATTCTAAAATGATTTTAAATCATACACTTATGACAATACAGCAGGGGACATTTTTCTCTCAAAAGATGCAAATTGCAAACAGTTTATTGATAATATAGATTAAACGTGGAGTATCTTGAGACACAAGTCATTTATTGTATAAGAGAACTGAATATTTACACAAATAATTGTCCCCATGAAGGACCACCAGACAAATTATTTGATTCTGAATCATTTTGGGTAGAGGAAAGTGTGTATAGTGCTACTTCTCCAACGACTCCACCCACATCAACACAGTTATTTACTGCTCTGGTTGGTGAGCATAGCAGCATATTCTGGTGGACGAAGAAAGTGCATCTTCTTAGGATTTTTAAACTTTCAAACCAATTTAGAGATTAATGTTATAGTGCATCCCAAGCCAAACCATTAACTAAATATATATATTTTTTAATATAGTACTTGCCATCCTCTTGACCCTTATAAGAAGGATATTTGCCATCTTGGCCTTCAAACTGCTTCAGTGTTTCTTTTTAATAAGAAAACCAAAAGAGCAGATTTCGAGCAAGGAAGGAAGTACAATTTAGTCTCTATATCTGATCGCTCCAGACCAAAGTCTTTGATTTATTATTCCTTTTGTTTAACAAGCATCCTATCAAATTGTCTGTAAAGCCCACAAAATCATTTTCCACCAATTTTCCAAACCTGCTTGATCCTGGTCGGGGTCACAGCAGGAGGACGGCAGCCTTTCCCAGCTGCTGTCGGCACGAGTCCTGGATCAGGCTGGATAGATTGCCAGTTCATCACAGGGTGCATGCAGAGCTTTAGTTCTTTTACATGTCAGTCTAATTCTTTGCACACATACGAGCATAAGCACGAGAGTGCAAATAATGTTTTCACTCTAAACGTTTTATTTATAATCTTTTATTTTCTCTCTTTTGCTTTCAAAAAATCCATATCCAGTAATATGCTCTCTTTTCAGCCTGTTAATCAGGGCCCAAGCACTGACAGTGCGAAGGCCCTATTGTATCTGTAGGAAAAAAATGTTTTCTCGTTTTTACTTTTATTTTTCTGACGAAAGGAGGGCCTTTTTGCCCCCCTAAACGTGCCCCAAAAGTCACCAAATTTTACAGGCAAGCCAGGCCTGGCAAAAAATTTGATATTTAATGGTTTGCATTAATGGGCGTGTCCTAATGGCTCAACAGCGCCCCCTAGAAAACTTTGTGCCTCAAGCCCCACAATACGGTTTGACGTACATGCACGAAAATCGGTACACACCTGTATCAAGTCGCAACTTAAAGAAAAGTCTCTTGGCGCCATGGCCGAAACCGAACAGGAAGTCGGCCATTTTGGATTCATCGTGTAATTTTGGCAAAATTTATGCCATTTCTTCGGCTGCTTCTTCACCTGTACCGTAACGTGCACCCAGGTGTGTTATACATCAAAATGTGCGTCTCGATCCTGCGAAGATGTCCATAGACGCCAAAAAGCGCGCCCCCCCTTCATCTGATTGGTCCATATGTGATAGTCCCTACTTTCTGCCGTAACTTTTGAATGGTTTGACATAGAGAGTCGTGGGTGGTGTCATCGGACTTAGTTTTGAGTACTTGACCTTCATTGCCATGAATTAGTCCCGCCCCTTCTTCTGATTGGTCAATATTTGATAGATCCTATTTTCTGCAATAACTTTTGAATGGTTTGACATAAAGATTCGTGGGTGGTGTCATCGGACTTAGTTTTGAGTCCTTGACCTTTATTGGTGAAAATTGCACGTGCGAGGGCCCGTTCATCGCTGCTTGCAGCTTTAATTCTGACTTGGTGTTGTCTACTCGAGACGACAACCCCCACCAACACATTTTCAATTTGATTTCTACCAACAATTCAAGCTTTTTTAAATTAATGACTTTGCTCTTCTGCATTAGCTTAATTAATAAATAGTTTTGCTTTTATGGTAAAAACTTTTCACACTAATTAATTCCGTCTGTGGTGGCTGTTGACATGCTGCCTCAAAAACCACGCTGCAGCAAATTAAGCAGAATACAACTTTACTCAGAATGACTTCTCATGAACCGCCTTTGCTAATCATATCTTTGGCTTTTATTACATTAGTTTTTTTTATTTTAACATTTACTAAAAATTATTAAATTATTAAAAACGTACAGTACAAATTAACTTGATTTTTGGTTGTTTTTTTTTTTCAACCCAAACGAATGTCATACCTGGAGTAAGTAAGCTATATTTGGTAATATGATGTTTGCTTATATTTTTTTGCCTTCTGTTTGTTTACAAATCCATGAAAAGGGCACATCAAACTATTCCACAAAAGCCACTTTAATAGTGACATTTCAGTTTCCCTGGTGATGTGTCTCCAAGCAATAATTAGAAGAAAAAAAAAAACATCCCTGTGGCTGTGAATATCTCCAGCTTACATGCAGGGTGACAACATCTCCATGACAACAGGACCGAGTGGCATTTGTCGAGCACTGAAAATTGCTTTGGACGCGCAGAGGTTTTCCCTTCAGGTATTAAACTGTTTAGTCTCATGTGTCTGTGGCTTTTCCAGTGAAAGACTGTAAACACATATTTCGACACCGGCTCATTGTTACAGTCAGTCTAAGAATCTACAACAATATCGTTATGATTTATTTTATTTTTTTTATTTTTTTCTTCTTTCATCGTGTGTCGAAGCTGGGAATCTGAAAATGCTGCAGAGGGAAGTACGGTAAGAGTTGAAGTACTTTCTGTGTTCTCTGAGTCACAAAAAAGAAAAGAGAGAAAAGAAATGACAGGTCCACAATTACAAGCATGAACAGCATTGTATTTGATATCGCAACAACAGTTTAATTATATTTTTATTTCAACTCAAGCATGGAGTACAGAGTACACCTCAGAACTAGTTCCAGCTTTCATAAGGCATCAGAACTGTACACCTCTAGGGTTATTAATTTTTTTTTTATCAAAGCCAGTGGGTGAGCAAATGAGTAAAAAAAAGAGGCAAGCCATAAGACATTAATTTTGACTATTTTTTTGTGCTCTATGATGCATGACGGACTCACAGTTGTAGGTAGCTGTAGTCTCTAGTCCTCTTCAAAGGTGTTGCATTATTGACCTGTTGACAGTGCTCTTTTTTTAAATTTGAGACGGTAAATACAGTTGTGCTGAGGCTAAATACCTCTGCAGTCTCAGAATTGGTCCAGAACTGATAAGAGAATAAATCAAAAATGGTATCTAAACAGAATCCAGCCACAGGAGTCCCCTCGGGAAACGCTGGAATGCCTTCTCCGGGTCCACAAAGGACATGTGGACTGCTAGGGCAAACTCCCACACCCCTGCAGGACCCCACTGAAGTGTTCTTGTATACTTGGTAAACATTTGCCAGTCAGACAGTGGGCCTGAAACAGGAAAAATGCTTCTGGCTCACTGAATGCAACAAGTTGGAATAACATTCCTCTTGTCATTTACAATTATTTCATGAGAAAAAGTAAAAATTATTTTATTCCAACTTAATGGACATCCGTGTATATTTATATCCATATATATATATATGTGTGTGTGTGTGTGTGTGTGTGTGTGTGTGTGTGTGTGTGTGTGTGTGTGTGTGTGTGTGTGTGTGTGTGTGTGTGTGTGTGTGTGTGTGTGTGTGTGTTTGGTAAAGCCTATGCTTAGTGTAAACTGTAGTGTGTTAGGGCCAGCTGTCATAGCTGCAGCTGCAGGACAAGACAAACAGCAGGGGGTCACTAACATGATCCACTAAGCGCCCCCTCCCTTTCCCTCTCCTCTCCTTCTCTTTCCTTCCTTCAGCTCAATCCACAGTTATTAATTAGAAGTATCTCATAAGCATGATTGTTCTCCATTGTTCTTGTAGTTTGGTGTGCTGGTCTGCCCCCTCCTTTTCTCTTCTGTGCATGTTTGCAGGCCAGAGCTTCCACTGCAGTCCCACCCTCTGACCACCTCAGTGTCTGCTGTCTACACCTGTTCATATAATCGTCTCTGTAGTACACCAACTAACCATGTATCAATAATATGTACATAGAACTCTTTTCCAGTTGACAGAAAATGACTATTAATATATTTTGTCTTATGTACCTTTTGAAAATATATCTGTGCCCCTCCTCCCTCTGCTCTTCATCCTCTCCTTCCTATCTCCCTTTTCCTACTATACCTCCGGCAAAAGGATCCCCCTTTATGATCCAAGTCCTGCTCAAGGTTTCTTCCCTCTTAGAGGGGAGCTTTTCCTTGCCACTGTTTTGCCTTTTTAGTCTCTTAGTTGCTTCTGCCTCTACTATCATGTCCACTTTAGCTCTGGGAGATAGCCTCATCATTGTAGACGTGACATGTAGCCCTGTAAAGTAATACACATTTGCTCCAAGAGGCAACCTTGATGGATGGTTTTTGCCAATATGAGGGACAAGAAACCCCAAAAGCTACATGACACTTACTAAAAGAGCATTTTCCTTCAAATGAAAATGAAATTGATATTCTGACATGAAAAAACAAACTCATTTGTTCTGCTTTAACATTTAATGAGTGGAGAAGAAATCAGCCCACTCAAGTAAAGAAGAGAATCATAATGAGTAATCAACAATTTATTCATTGTTACATGTTTGTAAGATATAATTTCATTAACCAGCACTGTTTATTAGCAATCAATCTTTTATTAGCTCCTTGGTCTATTTACTTTTACTGACTATTGACTAATCATAAGCCATCTCATAAATATAGGTGATGGTTCATGAGGAATTAGTCCCTATATTGTCCGTTATTAGTTCCCCTGTAACTAAGTACATTTCTTTCTTTCATCATGAAGTGTAACCATTGTATCTTGTCCTGACATTCACAAAAAAAGAAAATATGTTTATCTTATAGAGGAATCTCTGACGGATGACCAACTGAGCTGAGCTGAGCTGTGGTGACGTTGCCGTGTGCTGCAGTTGGATATTCGCCGAGTTTATTATTTTTAGCCGGAACCATCTGCATTCACACCCTCATTGTGTCACTAGACTTAAGTGCATTCGAAAAAGTGTAGCTGTGCTACTCCAACTGCAGCCTGCCACCACTTCATCAGTTATTTATGTATATTACTATATATTGTGCATGGGCATAAGTGATGTAGCCCTTTCATGCATGCTTGAAAAACTGGTGTGGAAGCTGGACAAAAACAGATGGGCCATTAAATCTACTTTCCTCTCAGCCAGTTAAGTTGAGCTGCTGACAAGAAGCCACAGGCAAGAAGAGCAGCCTTCTAAGGAATTAATTGAATAGAATGACAGCTTGCGATGAGGACATGTGTGATGTGGATAAACAAACCCCATGCAGCACTTCCTTAATGCACAGATATGAAAACTCACAGCAAGAATCCAGTCCCACATTGTGTACTTTATGGAACTCATAAGGGAATAACAGTAAGCTTATGATTTTAATATTCACTTGGCAAAAGGGTTTAATTCTATTGTCAGTTCCCAAACAATGCTTTTCAGACCCCCCCCTCTAACTAATATTGCAGTGCAGGCACAGTGCAGGCACTTTCTGCTTACAAGCACTTGTTTCTTTGTTTTTAATCATGGATTCCCTGTCATATTAAATCGAATCTTACAAGTTATACAAATTTTAGGTTAAATCCAGTCTTTTCCTGAACAGTGAAAAAATATATATTTCCAGCACGTGAGCTGTCCAGCATAATTCAGTCTATATTTTTCATTGTTAAATGGATTCATTTTATCATTTACCTTTTTTATAATCTGTCACAGTTTTGTTATTTAGATCCTGTTTTAATTTGAAACCCGTGTCTTTGTTTCAGTTACATCTTGACTTCCCTTGTTCCCATCTGCCCTGATCGTTTGCACCCGCGTCTCGTCAAGCCTTCACTCTATATCTTGTCTTGTCTCTCCCTTGTTCTCTGCATGTCCGTACTTTTTCCTTCCTCCACGTGTCACGTCAGGTTTCTTTGGATTATTGTCATGTTCATGTCCTGGTTTTTGAATCCTGCTCAGCAGCGCTTTTGGTTTTGTTTCAATTATTAAATCACTGTTTTTGGAACTCTACCTACCTCTTCCTTGACACAACCATCCCTCCCCACCTCTCAATCATTTCAAGCTTTTTCTGGAGATTTCAGCAAAGCACTAAAATATCTCGTGTTCAGGTGCTTTGTCAACTCTGCTCAAATATAATTCTTACAGGTCAATCAATATAGCGTGTACTTGTGTGTTAATGATTTCTTTTCAAAAATTATATAAATGAATATTTATTTATAATTTATAGATAATTATAGTAATGAATGAACAATGAACAATTTGACCTCTGCTGCATGTACACTGCTCATATATATTTGATCACCTCAAAATAAAACAAATAAATAAATAGTAAGTATTTTTAATATAATAAAAATACTCAATGTATTCATAATGATACAAAAACACTATTTAGAAACTGTTTAAAACATAACTCTGTGTGTTTTTAAATGAATCTTAATATATAATAAACTCTTCAAATTAAAAACTATTAATTGTTTGTGTGTTATTTCATATGTCAGGCTTACTGGGTTAATCAAAGCAAGTAGGTAAGAAACTCCTATTAAAAAAGAACTGCAGTAATGAATATATTACCAAAAAATTACTATTTATCTGATACAGAGTGAATCTTTTTTTCTTTTAAACAATCAGGTCAAAAGGCCAATTTGTTCCGTCATCTCTGTGGTACGTAAAGTCTTGTTTGCTGGCTTTCACGGGTTACCTCATGAAGTAAATATCGTTTCCCTTCTCTTGTAGAGCCTTCACCAGCACTGCAGAGAATCCAGCCTCTGTTCGAGCCATAATCCCACCACCGAGAGCAGCAGTTGGAGACCACGCCTCAAGCCAAAAGCAAGCCCACGGATCAACAACCCACATTCCTACTGATCTCTCTATCACAGCCAGAAAGCAGCCTCAGAGACTAAAACCCTTTGCTTTTACTTACTCTGTGTGTATCTTACAGCCTATCCAAAATTAACAGTGGAGTGTTCAACAAATTCTCCCAACTTGGAAGAATGGTGGTTAAATCTAGTTGGAAAACAATTTTGAGTTATTGAATGAGATCAGCATTTAAACATCTGGTGAATTCTAACAGAAAACCAACAGTAATACTAACATCAATGCTTAACACTGAAAGTAAGTTTAGTAGTGAAGGTTTACATGCAACAAGGGAACAGACTCGACCTGCTATAAATACTGTGTAGAAAATCAATTTTCTTAATTACCCTGATCAAAAAAAGAAAAAAAAAATTTACATTCCCTAGCAAACAGAAAGACTTGACCTTGAAATGTCAAGAGTGACCCGAATGTCAGAGATTTGGGGCAGGACAAGTCAGGGTTTTCTTTATTTACCACGAGAAACAAAAGAAAAGAAACCCAAAAATGAAGAGGCAGTGAGAGAAACACGACACGCATGACAGACTATGAGAAAAAGTTGAAACAAGAAGGACTGAACATACACACAAGGGGAGAAGACAAACAGGTAACACATCAGATAAGCAAGTGTAAGGAGGACACGGGTGGCAATAGCAGAAGGAGAAAAACAAAAGGTCAAGACATAACAAATTCTAGATTAGACGTGTGGAAGAAAAGTGGAGAAAACACAAGAAACCTAAAACGTGTTCAAACTGGAACAATCAAAACTCAAATCTAAAGACAAGGACATGGAAAGACGTGCAGACGGAGCCTATGATAACAAATAAGAAGCGCTGCATACAGCAGGCTGACCCAAGCACAGACATCAGATTAAAGAAATGTAAGTTATAGTTGTTGCTGGATAACACTGTAGAACAGAGCTAACGGAAAGAGTTAGTCGGTGTAGGTTTCATGTGGTGACATGAACAAGACAATACTACAGAGTGAGGGAGGAGGAACGCAGGGTATAAATAGATAGACTGTGAGGAATAACCGGGGAATCCTGGGGACTGTAGTCTCAGCCGGTGATCAGTTGGAGGAGCAGCCATGACAAAGTCATGAACTTTTAATGCTTTGGTCCTGGGGTTGTTTCAAATGGTCAGAAACTTGGTTCAGCATCATCACCTGCCTAAAAGTAGGTTTTACCAAATCAACTAACCATCAATATACATGTATGTACAGACAGTTGTTAAAATAAAAATCCCTTACCTACTTGAATACATAATTTAAATATTTCAGTTTACATACATCATTTTTACAGATTGATTTTCCACCATAGACACTTTGACTTCCAGTCTACCGAAAATCGTTACCCATTTAAAGCCTGACGTATTAAAGGAGCATGAGGCAGGTTGGAGGCAGGATTTATGAAAAAAATTCGTATACGTTTTAAGTTTTCTAGTAATAAGGTCAGATGAAGCGTTCCAAACCAAAAAGAATGAGCACTCTAGCGTATCTCTCTGTTGCCTTGAACAGGCTGTGTGCTGCAAAATGTGCTGCAATTGTGACCGTAATTTCCCGCGCTGTCCTGCGGATGTGACGTCAAATGACGCTGCATTCACGTTCTCCCCGTTCTCCCGTGCCGGCTTCGCTGTTGGCTGCAGTACCCCCAACGGCCGTCGTGGTGAAGGGTGGCGCTAGAGAGTCTCATTTCTTAAAAGGAGCCTCATGCTCCTTTAAAAAAAAAAATAAAAAAAATCTAAAATGTCTTTTTATTTGAAATGTTAATTATATATTGGAATTAAAAACGCTTCAAATTTTGTATTAAAACAATTTTTAAATAATTATGTTCCTTATCATTATGAATATGTTAGGTAAATTATTTTTGTAATAGCGTTTTTTTAATTATTTATTTGGTATGAAACTTTTTTTTTCCATTTTGGATTAAGAGGATACTACAAACGTCTCAGAAATTCCTGTATCAAATACGTCTGGCATTATAGGGTTAAATTGTGATGAAAAACACTTTATGAGACTTTCCTGTGTCCCAAGCTGTCCGCAGTCTCTCTCTCTCTCTATCTCAAAGTGAGTGTTGGTGTTTCGGTATAATCTAGTTTGATATCCACCATCCATGTGAAGTTCCATGCTAAAAGTAATCTATCCAGCATCAGCCTTCGCTCAGAAGAGACAACAGTTTTTACATGTCATGCAAGCATAGTCTTCAGAAAAGCAATCTGTAGTGTTTCTGACGAGACTAGATAAATGCAGCCTCGAGCCAGCAAGGAAAATAAAAAAAATCTGAAAGTGATGTTCACTTTAAGACTCTTTTCTTTTACATGGACATAAACAATCCTCCTTCTTCAACCCTGATTCAGGGCAGGTGCTCCCATTATTCTTTGTCAGAGAAGAACAATAGCTCAGTCTTGATTCACACTACCAGGTAGGCTAGCAGCAGCAATATACAACACCTTCCTCTGGGGGGGGGGGAAATGGAGGCCATTGTTTTATCAACTGTAAAATGGCCATTCGCCTCATAGAGGACAGTCGCAATGAATCAAACAGCACGGGCTGTAAGTCAGGTCCACCGCAGATTTAATGGTTTGACCCAGTAATAATAAAGCTTCTTCTAAAGGATTGTATCCTGCCACATTATGTAATTCATTGTTACCTGTTCCCTTTATTGTTGCATGAGATCAATGTTTCGGGAAGCCTTTATCATCTCTGCAGCCTGGTTTTACCCTGCTTTCTATAATATGTTTTCTACCTCATCACAGTCTCTTTTTCTGAACTTGAAAAACACCTGGTGCTTTTTTATTTCGTCCCTAGTTTGCTATTGTCAATCATCACCTGCTTTTGCAGCATGCTTTCATTGTTGCTCCAGCCTTCATTTCGACATTGTCATTGCAGCTTTAGCAAATACTGTTTCTAGTCCTCTTACGATTCAGCAACACAGAATGCACGCACCTCAATCAACGGCTTTGCACTGGTTTGGGATATGAGAAGTTATATGCACTGTAGTGAGAAAGAAAGAAATTGATGATAAGCTGAAGCACTCAGGCGTAGTATTATACTTCAGCATCACTTGGGTGCATTTGTAGTGCACAATGAGTATCCAGAGTGCAAATCTAGTGTCAGTGCAGAACAACAAACCATTTTTCTTCCCTGAACTGATCATTTGCTTTTGTTTGCATACTCAAATGCTGTATAATGGTCCAAAACTCTCATATTCACCTTTTCATGTACAAAATATTCCAGTTTGAGTCATTTGTATTGTACTGTTACTTCTTACTCTTTGCTTTCATTTAAAAAAAAAAATACACTATGAAAATCCCTTGAGTCGTTAGAATGCTATGACACTAACCAACAAATCTGTCACAATTCTTTGCAGTCGGTTTCATTTTGTGTTTTACTTCTTGGCAGTCACTAGACAGTTGAGCTCAGTGAATCTCCACCCAGCATGGATGACCAAAGCCAGGAGTCTCATAAAACTATGTTTTAATGATGCTGCAACTCCTCTTCAATGGTTGTCTGTGATTATGGATTAGAAAATGTGCATCTGTTGCTCTGCTTTTCCAGAAATATAATTTCAAATTCGTCATAAAATTATAGAATTTCATTTGACATGGAGATGCTCATAGTTTGGTTGAGTTGTGCTGAAAAACATGAAGCTATTTGTTGTGCAAGACATCCAATATGCTCTAACTCCATCCATCCATCCATCCATCCATCCATCCATCCATCCATCCATCCATCCATCCATCCATCCATCCATCCATCCATCCATCCATCCATCCATCCATCCATCCAACCATCCGTGCCAGAATCAGCACCAAAATCAGGATTTCATTTATTGTGTTTATTTGTCATGGCGAATTGGTGTAAAGATTGTCAGAAAAAAAGCTATATCCAGAGGTAATAATGCATAAAAAAATATTTACAAGTGTAGCTCTGAGAGTGCAAGGAATACAAAAAAAAGAATGAAAGGATAAATAAGATACAAAAACCATTAGGGACCGGAATGCCGTTGGCCTGAGGTTTGGAATTAGTTAAGCACATCGGTCTACTTAAAAATAGAAACTTTACTGATGTTTGCCTGGATCAGTGCCAGAGAGAGATAATGAAGGCACAAAGTAAAATGAAAGTATACAAACATAAGGTGCATATATGAGCAATAATGTAATGCATGAAGAGGAGCATATTGTCTTTTAAGATTTTTGTATTTCAGGAACAGTCTGACTCATTAATTACTTATGAAATATTGTTATTCTTTTAATTTGATGTTTAAATTACTTAAAGGAGCCGTCTGTAAGAAATGTCCAAAACTGGTACTGCAGTCACTTTCAAAATATTGTTGAGCGGCGTGTACCCTCCCCCTCCTCCCCCCGACCAGAGGTTGCCAGGTTTTTCATCCAACACGTTCGTAGCAGCTGCTGCGATAATTAGAGCCGAGCTGGCAACCCGGATGCCGAAACAATACTGACTTGGTGATTGGGAGATAGGTGGAGGGTGGAGCTTCAGGCCAAAACGAAAAATGACAACATAAACATCAGTTGAGGGCTGCAACTCCTCTTTTTAAACTGGAATATCCTGGCTTGAGTGCTGTTGTCAGTGACATAAGTATTTGAAATGAACATGATTTTTAAATGTCTGTTGACATATCGGGGTCATTTTATGATTCGTTTTATTATTGCTCTTACATACAGCTCCTTTAAGGTATAAAAAAAAATCATAAAACAATCAGTTAAACTATCAAATCAGCATTTAAATGACATCCTTATTGTTGTTACAGGCTATCAGTAAATATTGTTTGACTTGTCAGTTTGCTTCAGGTCTCCCAAGTCTGAAAATATGTCAAGTCACAGAAATTTCAGATTTGGAGTTTACTGTGTCACTGTGACAGATCAAATTTTTCACTTTCCCATTTTTTATCTTCAGCCTATTTCACATCGCGCTGCCTTTGCTGTACCTCTAAAGTAGATGTCACAAAGCTGTAATGCAGATTTCCAAAGCAGCAGACATATTAAAGATGGGTGGGCATGAGTCAAGCTGCTGACTCCACGCCTTTGAAACCAGCAGGTCTTCTCTATTATATACTTCTGGTATACTAATGTCTGTTCTTGTCTCATTATTTGCTTTTTAATATCTGTTATCATTCTTTTTTATTATTATGACTATGTTTTTTCTCTATTTACGTAGCCTACTGTCTCTATTTTCTGGATGAAAAGTCATAAGTGAGATCATAAACTTCTTAACAACATAAATTGAAATTGAAATTGAATTGAAAACTATACCCAATATATTAGATATTGGCTAAAATGTATATACGACCAACTGGTTATTTTTCCTCTTTTTCCACAGAGGGTGTTAACAAGGTGCAGGGAGTTGCGTCAATCATTGGGCGGTCAGATTAGAGGTCTCTTTTCTCTCCTCCGCCTCATGGTGGCGCATGCACTACAGTGCAAATTCGTCCCCTCGTGCAAAATGAGGCCGTCGTTGGAAGGCGAGGCCCTACATCTAGCGCATGTTCTGCATTTAGGGAGCGGCGGCCCTGATAGGGAGTACCGGAAGTTTTCCCGGTGGGCCAGTCGGTCATTTTTTTAACTTTTTTTTGTATGTAAAGAGATAGTCCCGCCCACGCATTTCCACACCCTGCTCGTCCAATCACCTTAATGAGGAGCTAATGACACATTTTTATCAATCTGTGAGAGAGAAGAGAAAGCAAATATAGAACCAAACTATAACATCCAGCGATATATACGAGACATTTTTTTAAAGATGAATAGCCTACTGTATTTACATTTTACTTATTTATTTGTTTTTTCTTTTTCATATTTTATTTATTCACTCGTTTATGTGTCATTCTCCCTACTTCTGTTAATTTCACTGGAATTTTACATTTATTTTTTGTAACATATAAATTGGAGCAGTTGTCTCATGTTCTTTGTATATAACTTCCTATCAATAAAAAAAAGAAAGCAAAAATAGAGAAAAAAGAAAAACTGTCAGGAAGGTTAGAGTAGGACCCAGATGCAGGAGAGCAGGAGGCAGGAGTTCTCAAAAACTGATTTATTTACTCAAAAAGAAAACCAAAAACGCTGCTAAGCAGGATACAAAAACCAGACCGTGAACAAGAATCAAAAACTATGAAAAAGAAATCTACCGTGGAAAACATGGAGAGGTGAAACAATACGGACCGGCAGGGAGAAAGGGAAAGACAAGACCAGTTATACAGTACACAAGGGTTAACCCTTGTGCTGTCTTTGGGTCAAGGACGGAGGAAAGGAAGAAGGAAGGAAGGAAGGAAGGAAGGAAGGAAGGAAGGAAGGAAGGAAGGAAGGAAGGAAGGAAGGAAGGAAGGAAGGAAGGAAGGAAGGAAGGAAGGAAGGAGAGAGCAGGGGGAAAGAAGGAAGGAAGGAAGGATGGGAGAAAAGAAGGAAGGAAGGAAGGGAGAAAAGAGGAAGGGAAGAAGGAAGGAGAGACCAGGAGGAAGGAAGGAAGGAAGGAGAGAGCAGGAGGAAAGAAGGAAGGAAGGAAGGAAGGAAGGAAGGAAGGAAGGAAGGAAGGAAGGAAGGAAGGAAGGAAGGAAGGAAGGAAGGAAGGAAGGAAGGAAGTATGGGAGAAAAGAAGGAAGGAAGGAAGGAAGGGAGAAAGGAGGAAGGGAAGAAGGAAGGAGAGAGCAGGAGGAAGGAAGGAAGGAAGGAAGGAAGGAAGGAAGGAAGGAAGGAAGGAAGGAAGGAAGGAAGGAAGGAAGGAAGGAAGGAAGGAAGGAAGGAAGGAAGGAAGGAAGGAAGGAAGGAAGGAAGGAAGGAAGGAAAGAGGAAGGGAAGTAGGAAGGAGAGAGCAGTAGGAAAGAAGGATAGGAGAATTAGGTCATTTTGACCCAAAGACAGTACAAGGGTTAACGAGAAACAGGTGCAGACAATCAGGGAAGATGGGGAACAGGAAGGTCAAACCGGAACTTAAACACAAAGAGGGCTTCAAAATAAAACAGGAAATGTCAAACCCTGACAAAAACGGAGGGAAAAGAGACAAAAAAAGTTATCTCATATGATGCTGCTAAGAGCAGAAATATGATAAAAATGTTTGGTTGGTGAGGTGGTGGTGACAAAACCATTGTATAGGCATTTATAACACTGGTATGAATCTATGTATCTATATCCATTTTATAGATATGCATATACATATACACATGTGCATACACACATATTTTGAATAGAACCCATTTGTAAATAAATCTATATAAATAAATTAAGGTTTTAAATGGATGTACAAAAAAATAAATACATAAAATAAATCTATGTCAAATGTGCACACACCTATCTATAAATATATAATTATACATGTACACGAGTACACTGACAATAAACGTAGTGATATTTAAAGTGTGTAGCAGGGCGAGTGCTACGGGGGCCCGACCGACAGGACAGAGCTAGTACCCCTCGCTGCAGCACCGCGGAAGGGGGCGGGGCGTCGGACATCACAGGGGCGGGGCGTGATATCAAAATGACACAGCACCATCTGGTGGCCATTTCCAAGAATTACAAATGCAAATTTATATTCAAAGTCATCATTTATATACAGATGAATCTCCGAAAATAAGAATACCGTGCAAAAGTTAATTTGTTTCAGTAATTAAACTCAAAAGGTGACACTAATATATATACTCATAATATGCAAAGATAGATATTATATAAGATTATAAAACATACTTGTGTAATATAATTATTATGTTTAAAATTACATAATTATAATAAAAATATATAGATTGTCATTGGGTATTGAGTGTGATGAGTAGGCTAGCACTAAAAATCATTGGTAGTAATGATTCCATATATACAAATTACATTTTTTCAACAAACAAAAGACGGATAAGGACAACAAAAGCAGGTGTTTTGTGTTAATGTGTTTATTCATTCAGCGAGTCAGCAGTGAGGAGACGCTGCCCAGAGAGTTGGAAAACTCAAGAGATGACTCCATTTATACCAGTGGCTCACAGTGAATTCAGTAGCAGGACTTCAGTTCAGTTGCAACTTTTCCGCCCAAAAGCTCCCCACACACTTTCCACAGAGTTTTTAAAATGTTTTAACATTTAAAAAACAATCCAAAACAAAAGCAGGGAGGTGGATAATATTAGTATCTCACTCTGTAAAACTCTCTCTCTCTATATATCTCACTGTTGGCGGGAGCGCTGACAATCGTCAATATGGCGCTGACATGTTTAGGAAAGTGAAGTTAACATAAGCCCCGCCCCTGTAATGTCCGACGCCCCGCCCCTGTGATGTCCGACGCCCCGCCCCTGTAATGTCCGACGCCCCGCCCCTGTAATGTCCGACGCCCCGCCCCTGTGATGTCCGACGCCCCGCCCCTGTGATGTCCGACGCCCCGCCCCTGTGATGTCCGACGCCCCGCCCCCTTCCGCGGTGCTGCAGCGAAGACCTTCTCGAGGACACGGGGTTTTAGTGCAAAAGCTTTATTCACCAGAAGCTCTCACACGTGCACCAACACCTTCACAGCAGACTCACAGGGTAACCTCTTGCTGCTGTGCAGCCACGCCTTATAAAGGCAGGCAGGGTGGAGAGGTTGATTGGGAACACCTGTGCCCTAATCAACCTGAGTGGCTGCACCTCCACCCTGCCACAAAGTGTTATCAGGCATTTTGTTGAACTGGGAATTTTGACAACACTACAATAATAAATGTGGGAAACCAAAGGAAGTTTAAAAAGCTTTGCAGAGATGCCTGAAAGGCAAAGCTCTCATACCTTAGCGCGGGATAGACATGTTGCAATAACACAATATTTTGTTGGAGCAGAGCATTTCTGTGCTCAAGTTGGAACTTATGAGTGTGAGGGCAGAATGTTGAGAAAGAACAGAATATCTTACTGTGGAAACAAAAACCCTGCCTTTATGTTTAAACACTACTTTTTTTTTTACTTCACCTGTCTTTTTAATCCATTTATTAAGATGTCAATACGTTTTCATTCATAGCAACAAAAAAAGAAAACAAAATGGATGAAAACTTAATTGAGAAAAAGGTCATGAGCTTTTCAAGAAGCTCACAAAGTCTCACCAAATAAACAAAAACAAATTTATAATAAAAGTAATTTAAAGGGGACCTATTATGAAAAACACGTTTTTTCTTGCTTTAACATATACAAAGTGGTCTCCCCTCAGCCTGCCAACTCAGAGAAGGAGGAAAGCAACCAAATTCTGCAGTGTCTGTACAGCCGCCCGGATGAGCCGTCCAGTGTGATGTGGCTTCTACGAGCCGTTCAGATTCTGCTCCCTTTCGTTATGTAACCAAAATGCGATAGGTTGGCCTCCGATGAGTGAAACCACGCCCACAACTAACTCCGCAAGCCAGAGCTTCCGCCATTTTTCCGTAGCGGTGTATCGCATCATTCAGGCAGCCAATCAGCACAGTGCCTCATTATCATAGCCCCGCCCACTCAGAATCCCGCATAGATAATGAGGTTAGAGAATGGGATGATAAAGACATGGCTCAGAGGCTGAATTTCTAATTTATTTAGCAAAAAGAATCAAAAGCTTGTTTTTAAGACATTCAAGGCCTGTTTAAAATAGGTATTAGATGCCATAATAGGTCCCCTTTAAATATCTCTTCATCTCTAGTGTAGATTAGGCACATTGCCATTTGGGGTCAGGTGCAATGTGAGCTGGGTGCTGGCCATAGGTGGGAACCCTGCTGTTCCAATCCTTGGCTACAGACGCCGGCTCCACTGACAAGTCAGCTCTCTGGTGTGAAAGGAGCCTGAGCTGGTGCACGAGGTTGATAAGTTCTGGCCACATACTGTATAGTCAGGTTCACCTGGATGCACACCTCGGGCTCTGGAACTAGTTTCCTTGAGAGGGACTGGACTCTGTTCTGCTCTGGAGTTGCCCAAGCTGAGAGGCAGCACTGTGCATTTGTAAACCCCTGAACACCAGTAAAGGAGCAGCTCCAAATGTGAAGCGGCTGCGATTGATTTACTGTTGTGCTTTCTCTCTTGTCGTTGTCATTTGCACTTCAGGGCCACTGTAATTCTCATGATTTAAGGCAACTGTCTTTCTTCAAGCCTTTGAGAACCAAGCTTGTCATGGATGTTAGAGTTGATCTTGGCTTTTCAGAGTCTTTCTTGGTTCTCCTTTTTTTGTTTTGTTTCAGTCTTATTTCTTGTTCTTTCACTTCCCAGACTCCTGCGTATGAGTTTTACAAACATTTACTGTATAAGCAAACCCATTCTTTCACAACACTGATGGCACCTGATGAATAACTTCAGAGATTATACTGGCTGCTTTTTATTTACGAATGTCAGTCCTATTTCCACCTGGAACTGCAAAATCCTTGACTGTTTTCTGTAGTAATCGTTTTTTGACTATTGTTGATCTTTATCTTTGTTTTTACTGTCTACCTGTGCGACTTACTGTCTTTTAAAATCTAACATGGAGAAAACAGGATTTATTGGCAGTTTTAAAAGCTGTGGGAAGGAAATGCATTATCACATAGTTCGTTATCTTTCCTGTAGTACTTCAAAGACCGTCTTTGTATAAGACATTGATCAAGGGTTTTACCGTTCAGTGCCGCTGCAGAGTAATCCATCTGCATTTGTGTGAAACTGTTCAGTTGACAAGAGGGGGAAAAGACATTAAAGAAGGAAATTTATCTTTCTGAATAATCTCCTTTTCTCTATGCTGAAGAAAGCAGGGAAAAAATAAAGCTTACCTTGTTCCCTGTGGTGTTACAAAGGGGAATACTGTATCTTATTTTGAGCCTTACTATATAAGAACATCTAGAATGAGGGATTCAAGCAGTTTTTCATTTTTGCTTTCACTCTGTGCTCATTAACGAAGCACATTTTTTGATCCAGGTCAACAAAACGCACTGTCTTCTAAAGGCATTTATTGTTCTCATATAGAAACAGTGTCGCAGCTTTAACTTGCAGGGGAAGCGCAGCTTGGCCCTAGTTTGCAGTTAAAATGTCTGGAGTTTTAATGTAAACAAACAAGGCTGCACTCCGAGAAGAGCATTTGCTTTGAATCTCCTGTTTAGAAATGGATGAGAGTCATTGAACAGGACTTTGTAGCAGTATATATTTCAAGTCCTTTGACAGAACGCGTGTCATAAAACAGTCAGTGCTCCGGGATCTGTGGCCTCCAGTCTCGCTGGCTGTCTGCGGTAAAGTCTTTGTCCTTCTACATTATTTTCGCATCCTGGTTTATTATACATTACAGCAGAAACTTGGGAGTTTTATAAAATAAATATTTGATCCGTTTTTCAAGGTTTCCACAGAAAATCTAATTGAAGAAATCCATCTAACACATACTACACTGTATTCCTAATACTACTTTAACTTAAAAACAGAGAAAATAAATTTACATTTAAACATTTTCTGCTAGTGATGTAATTTCAATGCACTGACTTCATTACACGCTATCGGAAGCAGCCTGAATTCTCTGGGAAGACACAACAACACCGATGGCAAAATATCAGAAATAATTCATCAGCTTGTATTTCTCAAAGTAAGTGGGCTAGTCGTCTTCACTGTTCTTGAGAGACACAGTGATGCCAAGACTCACTTTGCACTACAAGCGGCCTCAATAAACGGCCTCTATGAATCAGGGTTATGAAGTCAGGAAGCTAATTGTGATCATCATTTATCTGTGCCAGACCATCAACAACAATATGGCACAGACAAACGATGATCAGCACTACATCATGAGTTGAGGGGGAGCCGCCTCCTTTGGAGGCCTTTTCTCAGAGCTCTTTCATTGTTGCAAGCTGGCAGCATCTACATAATGCATCTGCCACTGATTACTTCTGCTGTTCAAGAGAACAGAGCACAGCCACCTGTGATTAATGCTTACAAGAAACCTTGTCTTACTTTATGTCTAGTGATAGGAAAGAGATAGGGAGCTGGATTAATGAACGTTAGGGCGAACTTTATGTATTGTTGTATTAAGTATTATTAATCAACAGCCATATTTCTCATAACAGAATTTTTTTTTTTTCTCTGGATTTAAGTCATGCTTTTCAAATGTATTAAATCATGTACTGTAGGTCATAAATCTTAATTTTTAAGGTATAAGTCTCTCTTTATATTTTCTCATCTTCAAATATAAAAAGTAGTTTATAAATGTATTTGGGAATTTTCTTTCAAATTCTTTTGCATTATGACCATCTATCCATGTGAAAGAACGGGTACACCCAGGACAGGTTGCCAGAGCATTGCATTGTCAGAGGTAAACAAACACACACACTCATATTGTTAACTCACAAACATACGGAAGAGTATTAGGGCCAGGCAGGAGAAAAAATAAAAAATAATATTTTAGAGGAGGAAGATTTTTTTTTCATTATGCACTTCGAGAAAAAAGTCAAAATGTCAAGAAAAAAGTCGAAATGTCGAGAATAAAGTCAAAATGTCGAGAAAAAAGTCGAAATGTTGAGATTAAAGTTGAAGTACAATTTCGATAAAAAAGTCGAAATGTCGAAAAAAAAGTCGAAATGTCGAGAAAAAAGTAAAAATGTCGTGAATAAAGTTGAAATGTTGAGAAAAAGGGCAAAGTTTCGACTTTATTCACGAAATTTCGACTTTTTGTTCGAAATTGTATTTCAACATTATTCTCGTCATTTCAACTTTTTTCTCGTCATTTCGACTTTTTTCTCGAAGTGCACAATAAAAAAACACCTTCCCCTCTCAAATATTTCCGTACAAACACCAATCATCCTAATGTGCATGTTTTTTTAAAAACAAGGAGCTACAAGTGTTCTTGGGTATTTGTCTATGTCTTTGCAATATATTTCGTTTATCCATGAATGCAGAAATGCTCCAGCTCCTTCTAGGTGGACGGGTTGCAGTGCTGTAAAAACCGTCTCAAGATCTTTTCAAACCTTTTAAATCTGACTGAGGTTTAGGCTCTCCCAAGATATTTAACCGCTCGAATGTTGCTTTAGTAGCATACATAGTGTTACCATGCTGGTTAACCCCTGTCTTGTTCATAATTCCTGAAATCTGAAACCACTCAAGGGTTATTGTTGAATTTAGCCCTAATTCATGCAAGTGAAAAACATCACCACAGGACGATGCTGCCTCCACCATGCTTTATTGTGTGGATGGTAGTCTTGAGATAACATTTACATTTCATCATTTATTTATTTATTGCTCTCAATTTTACTTCACCAATTTGAAAAGGGGGGTGTAATTCAATTTTTATAAAATCCCAGATTCCAGCTTGTATACTTGTAATAATAAAAGGAACATTCAAAAGAGAGGGAAAAATCCCTGGTCTAAATAATACACTGAATTAGACCTTTTTTCCCGAGAGATGCATATTTCACATATTTCACTTCATCTCATGAAGACAGATTATTATTCCTCCCATCAGGTGTGAATTGCATTCATTATACATCTCCTTGGCTCCCCTGCAGTGTGGGGAGCACTACATATAAAGTGCAATTGCACAATACAATTATCCTCTTCGTAAACTTTATGGCCTCTGAAGCATGTTATTGTAGGCCCCGTGGTTGAAAATCATCCTGTTGCAGGAAAAGACATAAAAATGGAGGCAAGCTTTGTGGATTCAGGATGTTTGTAAAAACCTTTACAGATCTACTCTCCTCATAATAAATTTGACTAATAATTACTCTTGATAGTCTTTGGTACCAGACAAACTTTTAAGTAGATTTATTTATAACAGAAACGATATACACCAATATTTTAATGGATGTTTAAAATACAGCTCTATTATCAACGTTTTCTTTGTCTTTGTCTTTTGTCATTGTCAAAGCACGTAACAGTTTGACAAAAGTTACACAGCGTGGTTTGTGCACTATGCATAATGTTAACTGATGAGCATGTTATCAGGGGAATAAATTCAATTGTTTTCAATTCAGCTTTATTGATATAGCACCAAATTGCAATAAATGTCACTCAAGGCCCGTCAACAATACATATCAACTCATTTCAAATTAGTCCAGTTAATACAAAGCCAATTGAATAACAATACTTATTATTGCTTCGCTGAGAAAACCAACAGATTGGATCAGAACTTTTCTTCAATGCAATCTCCTGAGCAAGCACCAGGTGACTATGGAAAGGAAAACCTCCCCTTTAACAGGAGGAGAGGTGTATCATGGGAAGTCCCCAATAGTCTATTCCCATATCAGCATAACTAAGGTATGTTTTATGTCACCTGAGCCCTAACTACAAGCCTTATATAAATGAAGGTTTTAAGATTAATCTTTGTCATGGATTTGGTATTTAGTTCCTGTTTTTGGTTTAATAAATCACCATTGTTTGGAACTCCTGCCTTGGTCTTCTGCATTTGGGTCCTACACCCACCACCGCGTGACAATCTTAAACGTGTCTACTTCCCAAAACACAAACTGGCAGCTGGTTCCAGAGGTGAGGGACTGATAACTGAAGACTCCACCTCTCATTCCACTTTTAAAAGCTCTAGATTCTCTAGAACCCACATGTAAACCTGCTGTCTGAGAGCAAAGTGCTCTACTAGAAACTATGAGCTCTTTAAGATATGGTGGTTAGGCATTAAGAGCTTTATATGTGAAGAAAAGAATTTTGAATTTGATTCTAGATTTTATAAGTAGCCAATGAAGAGAAGATACAACTGGGGCAACGTGAGCTTTCCTGCTAGTTCTCTTCAGAATCTTGGCTGCAGTATTTTGGATGACCTAAAGGTTTTTATGGAAGATTTTTAGGATAACCCAATAAAATAATTAAAATAGTCCAATCTTGAAGAAACAAGTAAATGGATCAGTTTGTTTGCACCTGTCTCAGACAGGATGTTCCTAATTTTAATGAAGCTTAAAAAAGGCAGTTGTGGAAATCTGTTTAATTTGTGACGCAAAGGTCAAAAATAGAACACTCAAATTTAAAAAGGAGCCTTTTCAGTCATTGTTGACTGTATGACATACATTATAAACAAACATATAGGTGTGTTTATAAATAGTTATGTAGGTAGGTCTTTTTGATTTCCTAATGAAAAAGAAATGTGTGAATTCTTGTGTTCTACAAACCGGATTCGGTTGAAGTTGGCAAATTGTGTAAAAAAGAATTTCATGGCTGCAACACGTCCAGTAGAAGTTGGGAAAGGTGGCAAAAAATACTGAGAAAGCTGAGAAAAGCTCATCAAACACCGATTAGGAACATCCCACATGTGTTCAGGCTAATTGGGAACAGGTGGGTACCATGATTGGGTATAAAAGGAGCCTCCCCAAACATGCTCAGTCATTCACAAGCAAGGATGGGGTGAGGGTCACCACTTTGTCCACAACTGCGTGAAAAAATAGTTGAACAGTTTAAGAACAACATTTCTCAAAGCAGAATTGCAAGGAATTTAGGGATTTCAACATCTATGGTCCATAATATCATCAAAACGTAAGCGCCACGGCCGGAAACCAAGACTGAATGACCTTCGATCCTTCAGACGGCACTGCCTTAAAAACCGACATGAGTGTGTAAAGGATATCACCAAATGGGCTCAGGAAAACTTCAGAAAACCACTGTCAGTAAATACAGTTCGTCACTACATCAGTAAGTGCGGGTTAAAACTCTACCATGCAAAGCAAAAGCCGTTTATGAACAGCATCCAGAAACGCTGCCGCGTTATCTGGGCCCGAGCTCATGTAAAATGGACCGATGCACAATGGAAAAGTGTTTTGTGGTCTGATGAGTCCACTTTTCAAATTGTTTTTGGAAACACTGGACGTCGTGTCCTCCGGACCAAAGAGGAAGCGGAACCATCCGGACTGTTATCAACGCAAAGTTCAAAAGCAGCATCTGTGATGGTATGGGGGTGCATTAGTTCCCATGGCATGGGGGACTTACATTTCTGTGAAGGAACATAAATGCTGAAAAGTACATACAGATTTTGGAGCAACATATGCTGCCATCCAAGCCACGTCTTGTTCATGGACGCCGCTGCTTATTTCAGCAAGACAATGCCAAGCCACATTCTGCACGTGTTACAACAGCATGGCTTCGAAGTAAAAGAGTCCAGGTTCTCCCCTGGCCCACTTGCAGTCCAGACCTGTCTCCCGTTGAAAATGTGTGGCGCATTATGAAGCGTAAAATACGACAGAGAAGACCCCGGACTGTTGAACAACTGAACAGGCCCGGTTCTACGAGGGTGCATAAGCATGCATTGCACCCTCAGTTTATGTGTTTGCATGCTCAGTTGAAAAGACGAAAAGAAAACTGACAAATGCGCGCGCGTTAAGCCTGATTTATGGTTCCGCGTTAAATCGACGGCGTAGGGTACACGGCGAAGCGCACCGTACGTTTGCGTCCCCGCGTATCCTACGCCGTAAGCTCTGCGTTGGTGTAACGCGGAACCATAAATCCGCCAGTGTCCGTCACTCATCTGCTTCCAGCGCGCAGTTACCTGCACCAGCAAGATGCTGCTCTCTGCTGCATCGTTAACACAAAGTAACGATGGATATTCGGAAGTTGTTCAAGCACGACGACACAAGCAAGTTTATATGTATGGTTATATTTATTTTTTGTTATTTATTTTTCTATGTTTTATTTTCTGTTGCTAGATTGTCTGATGGGTGAGGTAGCCCAGACTAAATGTAGCATTTTCTTTGTTCTGCAGCAATTTTGCTCCAATAAAGCATTTGAAATACACTTTAAATATTCTTCTTTGCTAGTATCATTCCGCTTGAAATTATGGAAAAATGCATAATTTAGTGTTGAATAACGTGCCAGGTATGTGCACCCCCTCTGATCTGAGATGCAGCCCTAGTCATCATTTTCTAGAACCGGCCCTGCAACTGAAGCGGTTCATCAAGCAAGAATGGGAAAGAATTCCACATGAGAAGCTAAGAGAATTAGTCTCCTCTCTTCCAAAACGTTTGAGTGTTATTAAAAGGAAAGGTGATGTAACGAAGTGGTAAACATGCCCTTTCCCAACTTCTACTACGCGTGTTGCAGCCATGAAATTCTAAGTTAATTATTATTTGAAAAATAAAGTTTATGAGTCTGAGCATTAAATATGTTGTCTTTGTAGTGTATTCAATTAAATATTCGGTTGAAAAGGATTTTCAAATCATTGTATTTTTTTTTTTTTTTTTACATTTTACACAATTTCCCAACTTCAACCGAATCCTGTTTGTACTTTGTGTTCAACTAACAGATTAAGACATTTTTGGTTTTCTTCCTACTGATGAGGTTCCGCCGGGTAAATGAAGTCTGTATCCTGAACAAAAGCCAGGAAAAGTAATTACAATCTCTCCCCTAAGCCTTGTTGGTACATTTAATCAAAGTACAGTGCAAATAAACCTACAACTGCCCCTCTCCCAGTGTCAACCCCCTCCCTCCCCGCAGACAAAAAAAAAAAAAAAAGGCAGAACACTTTTGTCCTTGCCAGTTTCCAGTTGGAATATGTTGATATACTAATGCATCCTGCGTTCAGCCATTTGTCTGTCTGTGTCTGTTAATGGCTTGTGTTTCTTTCCGTAGCTCAATGTGCTCTGTAGCATCCACCTTGTGCTGTAGATCCTCTCTAATACAACATGTGTTGCATTGGAAAACCATCCTTGAAACACAAACAGCAGCTGATGTTTGGAGGGTCAGTCTGTTGGTGAAATATTCATAATGACATCAGCTTTGTGGTCTTCCAAGAAGCCTGAGCAGTCATTCATCTATAAATATGAAACTTATGTCACCACCAGCTTGTTTATGTAGGCGATGACAAAGTGAGAGTAACAATTGGGCTTCAGTTTGTAAACTCTTTTCCTGTGTTCATGTTCTCACACTAATCCGTATAGAAACAGTGTATGACCATTTATAGTCGTTTTCTAAAGCAGGAATCCAGCATCTCTGCAGGAAAGGATTTGGTGCTGAGAGACAGTAACAGCACTTATCCGACTTGGAAGCCATCGTGATAACTTCCATTCAGCAACAAAGCTGTCCTGCTGACAAAACGTAATATTCAACAATTTCTTTCCATTAAGTAATGTCACGTTTCATTAAATTGCCTATAAAGAACTCTGTGTTCAACTCATTATCTTTATATGCGAAACTTGTATGAATACCAAGCATAATATTACTTCTTTGTTGTATTAAGAACCTTTTTCCTGCTGATGCAATGAAGCTGGGCAGAGATGTTAAAATTAGAGGGGGTCGTCTCCTGAGAGCGTCGTGCTGCTATGGAGCTTACAAAGCAGCCATGCAGTGGTGCCTCAAATTGACCTTCACTCGGCTCATTTGTCCTGAAAGATAACAAATCCTCGAATACCATGAACGAAGGTTGTTTTAAGCATATGCATTTAAAACTCACACATCTGATTTCACGAGTTTTCTTGCATTTACAGTGAATTAACAGATTTGAACTCATTGAACTCTTGTATTAATCTAACCAGACGGCCTCTCTCGGAGGGTTGTCTTTAACACGGAAGCTCAGGATTCACAAAGACACAGGCAAAATGACAGGCTAGATCATTGTCACACTAAATCCAGTTGTAATGTGCGTGTCTGTGGGAGATGCTCCCCGAGCTTATCTTGTCCACACACTCCTGACGGCCCCAGAGGCTCACTGAGCGCGCTGCAGGGTGATGCAGAAAGGGCAGCAGGAGCACAAATATCCCACCTCCTCTCCGAATGCATAATTCACAGTGATTTTTCAGCAGAGTCGACACAATCCCTTCAGTGGTTTGATTAGATTTCGAAAACAAGTTGAAAAAAACTCTGTCATAGCTTAAGGTTTCTCTTCGTCTTTCTTTTCCTGTATTCTTTATAACCTCTGTTCTGTGTATTCTTATCTTACTGTTCTGTTTTCATGGGCTGTAATAAATGTTGTTTTGGTCCAGGATCTTTGGTTTTCGGGTTTTGAACTTTGTTGATCCTTTAGTCTTTGAAGATTTTACATTCTTTAATTAATTATTAACCCCCCCCCCACCTCTTCTAGCTGTGTTTTCTAATTTTGAAACCTGAAAAATGGCCATGATGAGGTCAGTTAATTTGGCCGTAACCAATTGCCTTGAGAATAAATATAAATATCTATATATAAGGAAATATATATATACATATATATTTGTTTCGAGGAAATATGTTTGCAAAATTGAAATTGTTTTCTATTTTAATGTAAATGACTGGTGAGTGGGGATTTCAGTTTTTTCTTTTTCTTTTTTGTTTCAATTGTTTTCTTATAAAATGTTTTTTGGGTTTTCTTTTTTTCTAGTAGTCTAGGCTTTTTACACTGAAATATAAAGAAAACAGCTTAGAGACACTGGATTAGAAATGCCTTTATAGTCGAATACAGCTGCTTCTTAAAATACAAAAAAAAAATTATTAATTAATGCCTTCCCCATCTGTATCTTACCCATGTCTTTCGTGATATCATAGCATAAATAATAAGCACAATTCTAGCTTCTTTTTTTATACCTCTCTTCTCCTTGTTTGTCTATTTGTTATAATTCTAAATGATGTTTTCCTGTCTCCTGTCTGCTCATCTTTTCATTATATGTTTGAATTTTTAGCATGTCCTGCTATGGCAACACCCCTTTGTGAAATAAAAGAATAAAACTATTCTGTATCATAGTATGCCATCCCCAGAGAGAAGTGGCCCTCACCTCAGGCCCCCTGCTGGCCTGAAATCACATTACTCCATTCTCAGTTGCGCTTGTGGCATGATGGCCACTTTTGATCACTATTAGGGGTTATGATCAAGCTGTTCCATTTGGCAGTTCTTTGTTTACTCGAACCATGCGCACAGTTGCCTGGATAAAAACACTAATTTGGGATTTTATGGATTATGAAGTTTTATTGGTAGATGATTGTCAAAAGGGTCTGTTAAATCTAGACATCCTGCATAGATTGTGTATACACCCACCTCTTCCAACCATCCCAGGGACCAGGAACTGTGCCGTGCATGAACTTGGAAAGGAGCAGAAGAACCAGTAAGTTGCACTTAAGCACGGAATGGATTTCCAAGTGTGAATGAGTCCCTGACAATCTGTCATCACTTAAAGTATATCAGCCTTAAAGGTGTGAATATTTGCAAATTTTCTGACTGATCACGTTTGTCCCAAAATAAAACATGATACAAATGGCTTTTAATGTCACTTATTTGGCAATCAAGCAGTAAAATCATTTACTAGCAAAGTTAATGGTGTGGATTCCACTCACTTGCGATACAATGACTTTAGAGCAATTCCAGTGAAAGGACTTTGCACACTCAAGGTGTTAAAAGATGCTTTGTAACTTAGATGCAGTTCTGTTTGTTTTTTTTTTTGCAAAAATGAATAACAAAAAAGCAGGAATTATGTAAGGAAAATGCATCTGATGTCTGTATTGAGAACATGAGAGTTTGTGCTGCTTGTGACGAATCAGAACGGAAAATCGAGGGATGTGAATCCTTACACATAAAAAACAGACTGGTTAGAAGTGACTTTCATTATCCCTGTGATGGCCTAAACACATGCCCAAATCCGCCAGAAAACTCCTGCAAGAGAAAATCCTGCTGACAGAGAAGAACGGCAAGCATCCCTAACATAAACAATACCCAATTATAAATAATGTCTGAAGCTAGTCTAAAAAATTCATTTAACCTCTGTTTTTAAATCATGAGTAATATTTATTTTATGACTCAGAATGCTATAGTAGGTAATAGCAAAGTAGATTTGAATGACTAAGAATGCCTTCCCTGAAAAACAACGGTAAGGGAAGCTTGACAAGATCAAAGAAGAGCAAAGTACGCCACCCCTCAGATCAGGACGTGACACAGTTTGACAAGGCAGTAAGGTTAGGTTCGTTATTTTTAGCAGCTATGATTGAAACTGCAAGGATAATTATGATCGCATCCTCAAAATAGGCGTGTAAAGTGCTGTGCAAATTCAAATATAATCATTCCCACTCTTGCACTGTGCAGCTGAAAGTCAATTTCATACACAAGTAGAACAACCTTTGTAAGAATCATACCACTGCCATTATCGACACCACTTTTTTAGACCCCAAAAATCCTTTTAACAGAGGTTTAATAGCTTCTACAAAACCCCTGACCAAGGAATACATTTGTGTGGACATGGAGAATATCACGCACGCACACACGAGGAGGAGGAACTCAGAAATTACATGATTAATTGACTGTGCAGCTTTATGAAAATGAAGACAAGACTCCCACAGGAATAGAAGAAAAAGCAATCTCCATTCCTCATTCATGGTAGAACTATACTTTCTCAGCAAATACTGCGGTTGATGTTAAGTTTTGTTTCTTTCTACAATTTTATTTGAAGTCTTGGATTTTCTATCAAATTAATTAGATGTCACTAGATGGCTCACAGCAAATTGAAAAGTACTCCAAAAAGTCTTCATCCATCTTATTTTTTGGATGCCTTTGTGAGATCATTTTACCACTAAATTGACCTGCTCTTCGATGAAACATTTCTCATGAGTTTCACTTCGATCAAATTCACCCCCAGGATCACACTTTCAGAACACGTGAACGCCCACTCCAAAAGGAGTGTGCCTTTCATCATGAAGACGGTGATGTGAGTAATATAACACTTTTTCTTTTTTTAACTTTACACATACGGAGCACACCAAATTAGTGGGTGATATACAGTAATATCTGCTTTAAGGTTACAAAAACTATCTCTACCAAAATAAAAATAAAACAATTCCAATATAAGCAGCTAAGTGAACACAAAGACGACAAGGACAGAATGTGCTCCACAAAACTGGCAGTAGCAACCAGGTTCTGCAGATGCTATCCTTGTATTGCTTGAAAGTTGAAACTCCAGAGATTGCAGTAGTGTAAGGATCACTACTCTGCAGCAAAGACTCACAGAGGAAGACAAAGCAGCACAAAAAAACTGTTAAACTCTGAATTTGGTCCCACCATTGGTGCTCCACCATCAGAAATCATAATGCTGTTCAAAACTCTACTCTGTTTATGTGTTCTACATACATAAATTACTGATTTCATTGCACCATAATATACCAATTTCTTTCTGCTTGTTATCTATTGGAATAGGTAACTATCTATTTGAAGTTTACCACAGAAAAAAATCTGTAAAAGTACAAACTGACTTCTACTAAGTAGGCCAATGGGTGTGATATAGTCAGGCCTATAGCGCTTGGAGATATAGGTTAACTGCATGATGGGGATGAACTGGGATTTCCTCGTGTTTCCTCTGGGTGACAAAGCATCAAACCGCCTGAGCCATATATATATATATGTGCAGAGGTGTCAAAAGTATTCACATTCATTACTCAGGTAGAAGTATAGATACTAGAGTTTAAAAATACTCCTGTAGAAGTTGAAGTATCAACTCAAGTTTTTTACTCAAGTAAAAGTATAAAAGTACTGGTTTCAAAACTACTTAAAGTATAAAAGTAAAAGTAACGTAAGGGGAAAAAAGCCATTAAGGACAAAAGCCATTGAAAATGAATGCATCTTAGTATAATGCAAATATATTAAAGAAGCATATATGTGTACTATTGAGCATTAACATGTGTTTCAGAAAGCAGGAGATATGATGACTAGTTGCCTATAAGTATTGTAATGGTGCAAAAAGTCAAACTTCAGAGGCATGTTATCTTTTATCCTAACCTTTATTGGAATGTACATCCAAGTTTAGTTGCAGGAATCTGAGGGAACGGATGTAAGAACAAAACTGGACAAGAACATCTGAAACAACCACAACCAAATTCACTCTATCCGGATGGAGCAATTTAACTGGATAGTTTTTTTTTTAAAGGCCGAAATGAAATAGAGTAACGAGGCTGTTTTTAAAATGTAAGGAGTAAAAAGTACAGATAATTGCGTGAAAATGTAAGGAGTAAAAGTAAAAAGTCGTCTGAAAAATAATTACTCCAGTGAAGTATAGATAACCAACATTTCTACTTAAGTAAGGTAACGAAGTATTTGTACTTTGTTACTTGACACCTCTGTATATGTGGTAAGGTAAAAGGACCATTACCTGTCTAACAGAAATACAACCACAATGGCATCACCAATCAGTAACTTCTGCTTCCACAATTATTGCTAATGAAGAAAAAGTTGCATCAACGTCCAATCTTTTGTTGGCTGTGAGCCTATGCATAGCGCTTTTTTGATTTAATATGGCTCCACCTCTACTTGCTCGCCCACAACAGTGGTCACATGCATGCATGGGAGGAGTGCCTATAACAACCACGAAAACAAGCACACAGTCCGACTAAAGGGCAGAAAAAAGGCAAGAAACTATTTCCCTCGGCCCAAGTAAAACACCTGGGTGGAATTTTATGTTTGTTTATTCTTACAATACCCTTCACAGATGACAGATGATTTTCATACATATCACAAAATGTCCTACAAATGCCACATCATTTTAATTTCAAGGCTGCCTCTAGTCTCCACTCATGAGATGGACATTCAGAAATGAAACATGACTAGTCTTTTGTTTACAAGACCATACTAATTTTTATTATGCCTTAATGTAGAAAACCAAAAGGTAAACCAAACATCATTCCTCTTATGTGACGTTAAACTCCAGTGTCAGTTTTCAGAAACTTCAACCCTAATCCTCTATCCTGTCCTAAATTCCCTTTGACTCATTGGATAAAGCATGGGATTTTGAGAGCTTGGAGATTGGAATTTTTTTTTTCTTCTCCCCCCAGCCCTAAAGTGCAACGGATTGGTCCACTTTTGACCTTGTTATGTTAGGAAAGCTGTAGAAGTCAGTCCAGGGCCATCTTCTTATCACAGTCCCTGGAGACTCTTCCCTCTCATTATAGGGAAAGGAGCAGTGTGACATGAGTGCATACAAGTAGATCCACACTGGTTTAATATCATTTTGCTCAAATCTCAGGGGAAATCTTGGTGTGTAGCCGTGTAGCTTTACAAGAGGGAACCTTTTGTCTTGTACTCTTCTATGCTATTTGTCCTACATTAAACATTAGCAAGTCATGGACAATTTGTCAAACTCACAGATAGGTTTATTCCCAGTACCATTTGTTTTGAAATAGCTGCATCAGGCCAGCAGACCAGAAATTAAAAAGCTCAAATTCATCATGGCACAACTATAAAGCAGTCCCATAGTTATTAGGAAAAGCCTGCGAACACGTCCTGCTTGGTTATTGCCATGCAATAAAAATAAAATCAGAACGGAGAAAATTGATTGCTGTTCCTGCTTATTTTACGAAAGAAAATGTCCCATATGCTCACTGAAATTATTGAAATATGTATTGAATGTTCTCATTCCTCACACAGCAGTCTTTATGTCATACAATCAAATTAACAATGACCAAATGACTTATCAAGCAAACTTTACACACATATGTATACATATGCACACACACACATACACACACACACACAAAATATATATATATATATATGTTAGAAGGGATTTAAAAGAGGTCAGTAACTCTGCTGACCTGATTTCCTCTGGAAGATTTGATTCCATCCCTTCCAAGCTCTGGCTGCAAATGCTCTTTCACCTCTGCCTGAGGGTCTGCAACTACATGCAGGATTATACGAGGGTAATGTAACGAAAACCAGGGAGAGGAGAGATTTAAAAGTCAACAGTAACATCTTAAGATCAGGTCAGAAATGTGCTGAAATCCAGGAGCCTAAAACACAAGTGATGTTGCCCGTCACCTGAGTTTTGTATGATCTTTTTCCACTTCACGGATGTTTGGTTCGGGATTGTGAAGATATTGGTAAAAATACCAGTTTTAATTTCATTTGAATGAAAATTGGATTACTTTTAGGACGTTTAATCTAGTGCTCTTTGTTTCCCACCCCCACTATTAGCAAAAACTAGCCAAAGTAACTTTGTAATCTAGTTCCAGTTGTCTGTTGCAATAACTGTGTATTGCTTTATGGCACTATTTAACACATCAACAATTATGAATCTAGATCATAGATGGTAGAGGTAACTATGCAACATATGGACGTAATTATCTTAGAAAAAGCAAGAGACCAAATAAATCTTAGTGTCATAAAAACAACTACTGTAACTCCCACCCTTCAGGGAACCTGCTGAGCTAAAACTTGCAAAAGGTCCTCCGGTTACTGCTGCTTTAGTTACAAAGAATAGAAACATTTATCTAATTCAATCATAGATTTGCAACATACTTTTTTACAAATTAATCAGCAAAGTAACATTGTACAGAAGAGTAACCAAACAGAGTTTTTGTTTTTTAACATGTCAGTAACAGCAAGTCCTCCTCTTGAAACATTTTCAAAAAACCTCTTCTAAGGAACTGAGGGAAAAATGGGCTGAGACAGCTGGATATGTATATTTCTTGTTTACAAGCGAAGCTAAGATAAACAACGAGACTGGCCGGTAAACTGATGGACTACAACAGGGTTGAAGAGGGAGCTGAGTCTGAGGATGTAGCTTGTGATTCCAAACATCACTTCTGTACATGAGCACTGAGATGCCAAAAAAAAGGAAACTTTTCTAGACAGTGCAACTAAATTCATCCTAAGACACAGAGAGAGTTCACATCACTGAAAATAACCCAGATTTGAACTCCCTCCTTTACCATTTCATGGAAATGGGCCCAGCTGAGTGTGTTGAGGAGTTTGATGGGAATGCCTGCTGACAGCCTTGTAGTGGGGAAAAAATTCTGTCCACATGTTAGTATGAAGAGATCTTCTGAATTAGATCTGGAAATGTTTTTTTTTCTATTCTACCTTGTATTGCTTACTGCTGTCATTAACGCTTGTATCCAGATGAGAGGAGGAGAACCCACAGAGTAATTGTGTTGAAGCACTAATTGAAATCATAGTCCTCCAAATTACCCGAGCAGATGTTGCAATGTGACTCCAAAGTTCATAAGACAAAACTTTTGATTTTCCTCCTTTAAGTTAGTAATATTTTTTATAAAGAAAGAAGAAACATTTACGTATGCAGATATATCCTGTAGGCGCATGAATCATTGCCACTATGGATTTTACTTTACTAGAACTGAAATATTAAATTAAAAACATGTTTACTCCAAAGCACAGGATACACAATCACTAAGACTGATTTACCTTCTGCTGCGTAAGAGTGGCTGCTTCCTGTCACTTTGTTTAAGCTAACTGGAGTGGGAGTTGAATGGTATTTACTCCTCTGTCATGTTATCAGTGACATCGGTTCTTATCCATCTATGGCACTTGTTAAAAAAAAACTGTATATGGCAAGGTTTTCAATTCCTTTGGTTTTACTTATGTAATTATTTAAATTAACTGCGCACGTCACTTAAATCTGCATTTTGCAGTTGTAGCAGCACATCTATCCACCAAAGCGTTTGGAGGTAATCAATGGCTGCTTTATATATATATATATATATATATATATATATATATATATATATATATATATATCCATCCATACACCCGCTTTATCCTTTGCAGGGTCACGGGGGTCTGCTGGAGCCTATCCCAGCTAATTTCAGGCGAGAGGCAGGTGTTCCCCCTGGACAGGTCGCCAGTCCATCTCAGGGCCACATATACAGACAGACAACCAGACACACTCACACCTGCGGGCAATTTAGAATCATCAATTAACCTAGTATGCAGGTTTTTGGACTGTGGGAGGAAGCCGGAGCACCCGGAGGGAACCTACACAAGCACGGGGAGAACATGCAAACTCCACACAGAAAGACGCCGCAGGGCCAGGGAGTCGAATCGGGGACCTTCTCGTTGTGAGGCAACAAGACTGACAGTCAGTCTGACCAACAACAAACCGGACTGTGCAATAACCAGGACAGTGCAATAACTTCACCCATCACTCATAAATAGCTGATTTACCTATTTATTTTTTGTACCTGATTTTAAACATATTTTTGAAATCATTGTATTTATTATGCACTTAATGGGGAACTTATTTTTATCTCTTTGTTCTCTCTTATTTTATCTATGCTATGGCTTACAGCATCTAAGTCCAGCAGTAGTGATTGCCCAATGGATGTTGCTTTACATTGATTGTGTGGTTTGTTTTTGTATTGTACTATATGTTAACTGTATACGCACTGATGCTGATGCTTTTACACAAACGAAGTTCCTAACGGATAAATAAAGTAATTTATTATTATTATTATATACAGGACTGTCTCAGAAAATTAGAATATTGTGATAAAGTTCTTTATTTTCTGTAATGCAATTAAAAAAAACAAAAATGTCATACATTCTGGATTCATTACAAATCAACTGAAATATTGCAAGCCTTTTATTATTTTAATATTGCTGATTATGGCTTACAGTTTAAGATTAAGATTCCCAGAATATTACATTTTTTTGAGATAGGATATTTGAGTTTTCTTAAACTGTGTAAGCCATGATCAGCAATATTAAAATAATAAAAGGCTTGCAATATTTCAGTTGATTTGTAAAGAATCCAGAATGTATGACATTTTTGTTTTTGTAATTGCATTACAGAAAATCACAATATTCTAATTTTCTGAGACAGTCCTGTATATACAGTATATACTTCCCCAAGCTTTATAATTGTATTATTCTTGTATCTCCACAGTCAATATGTTTGTTTTAAGAATATTCTTTGTATTACACCCTTCTACATGTATTATTGCCCAAAAAAAAGTTATATTCGGTTGTTTTGGGTTTTTTTTTCCAGTGAAGGCCGCTATTAATAATAACGATTGGTATCCCGCCTTCAGAAAATGTTTAAAAATCAGAAATCCTACGTTACGTCCACCTGCTCGTAACGCATCGCGCATGCGCCGACAGGGAAGACCCTCCTGATTGGCCAGCCCGAGGATCCACCAAACCAGCCCACTATGTGGCAAGGTTCCGCCGTCACTACCGCACCATCTTCTGCATCTGCCTGCTCTCTGTTGTTGCGGTCGGATCGCTGGGAGGGGTCATTATTTGGCAGGGGACCGCGGGGAGGAGGAAAGCATTTCCGACACACGGACGGAGACAAGCGTGCAGCCTCAGATTCAGCACCTTCACAGACAGGAGAGCGTCCGGGCTGCCAGTCGGGACCGAACTGAACGGAACCACACCGTGTTTTTATTGGGACTACTCCGCGAGTAATTAAAAGGTGTGTAGTTTTGTTGTGAGATTTTTTATTCTTTTTTTGTGTGTTTGTGTGTGTGTGTGTGCTGCACCGACTGACCCGCCGAGCTTGCTAACATTAGCTTTTATAGGCGAGGTCCGGGGGTTTTCTATTTATCATTGTGCTCACGGGTTTCTAAATAAATGCCGCCATACTGCACGTTATAACCGCCCTGCAACATCCTCCAATTATTGCATTTATGCACAAGTCGGCTGTTGAAATCTCAGCGTCGCCCTGCTCTGCTAAAGCCCTGAATTATGGTTCTGTGTTAAATCGACGCAGAGCCTACGGCGTAGTGTACGCGGCGACGCGCAACGTACGGTGCGCGTCGCCGCGTACCCTACGCCGTAGGCTCTGCGTCGGTGTAACGCCTTCCGGAGCGCTGCTATCCAGCGAGCCGGTGCTGAAAGCTCTTCCTCCGGCTGCAGACGGTCCGCCTGCTCGGGGAGGGGGATGTGGCTTAAAGCTTTCATTTATTCTTTATTTTATTCAAAAATAAAACAATAAACAATTCAATACAAACACAAACGTTCCTAAATTGTGAATAAAAAGGGAGCAGAAAGAGGAAGAATCTTATTTAGTCTGCCCCTTTTCCCCCAAGAAGTCAAATTTACAAAGAACGTAAATTAAAAAAATTAAAAAAACAATAACTAAGTAAATTAAAAACTAAAATAAAATAAAATAGCCGCAGGTTATGGGTATGTCAATCAAACTTAACTAACATTTTTCATTATATTTCCTATATTTCCTGGCTTTAATTGTTCTTTTGAATGTAATGTTTGATTTGGATTCTTTGCTTTCTTTGTTCAGATTGTTCCATGAACTGATTGCTTTCACAGAAACACAACGTTCCATCAATTTAGTCCTGAATCTTCCTGTTCCTTCCTTTTTAAGTTATACTTGCTTTCTCTTTTTTCAAATCTTTTCTGAATGTTGAGTGGTAAAGTTTTTTTACGAGCTTTAAACATAATTTGCAGAATACTATAGTCTACTAATTCATGAAATTTCAACAATTGTAACTGAAGGAATAATGGATTTGTTGGATCTCTATATCATTTTCTACAGATTATTCCTATGGCTCTTTTTAGCTAAATGAAAATTGACTGAATATATGTTTTACTAAGCTAAGTAAAACACTGACTGCTTTTCAGTTAAATCAATGGTCGCAAACCCACGGCACGGGGGTTAGGTTTTAATCATTCAGAAGGCTCTTTTCAAACACTCAGCTTCAAGCACTGACGTAAGGACCGTGTGGCTCTTCCCTTCCCTCGTGTATTTACATCCCTGTTGAGCTTCTTTGTTGTAGCTGACTGACCCCTGACACCTGTCTTTTGCTGCAGCTGAGATGATTCAGTTTTATCCAGAGTCCTTACAATCACCAGGAAACTGGACCATATTACACCGGTCATGAAATCACTACACTGGCTTCCAGTGAGTCAAAGGATAGAGTTTAAAATCTTACTGCTGGTCTACAAAGCACTGAATGGTCTTGGACCAAAATACATGCTTGATCTGTTAGTTCCTATGAAGCTCCCAGACCCCTGAGGTTCATCTGGATCTGGTTTGTTGTGGTTCCCAAGAACCAGAACCAAGCAAGGTGAGGCAGCGTTCAGTTATTCTGCTCCTCACCGGGGGAACAAACTTCCTGTAGACCTGAGGTCTGCTCAAACTGTCAGCTCCTTTAAATCAGGATAAAAACATTACTGTTCACTGAAGCTTACTCTTAAATACTCACCTGCTGTACTCTCCTGCCCTTACTTTTTAACAAGTTGCGCTTTTTATTATTTTACCTTTTTTCTTATAATTTTATTTCATTTATTTGGTATTTAAGCGTACTCTTAAATTAAATACTTTCTGAAAACCGCGAATGAGATGTGTACCTGCGGTACTCTAGAGCCCTTAGTTTTCAGCAACGTGTGCTTTTTATTATTTTACCTTCTTTTCTCATTTTATTTCATGTCATTTGTTTTTTACTGTCTAATTATGTCTTGCCGCTTTTAATGATGATGTAAAGCACTTTGAATTACCTTGTGTTGAATTGTGCTATACAAATAAACTTGCCTTGCCTTGCCTTGCCTTGCCTTTATCGCAGGTGATTCTGATGGAGTAATTATCCCCGTGCAAAGTCACAAACTGATGTTACATGCCTCACCCTGCAAGTGCAGCCAGACTTTAGCGAGAAGTCTCCAGGAGCTCTTTCACCACTGAGACCAGTAACCTGGATCACAGTTAACTCAGCGTTAACATTAAAAAAATTATCATTATCTTTAGCTTGAACAGGATTATGAGTGTTCACTTTATTAGGAAAAGGCAAGGCAAGTTTATTTTTGCATAGCACAATTCAACAAGGTAATTCAAAGTGCTTTACATCAACATTAAAAGCGGCAAGACACAAATAAACAGTAAATAACAGATAAAATAAAATGATAAGAAAATAGGTAAAATAAAAAAAAGTACAAGGTGTTAAAAAGTAAGGGCAGTAGAGTACAGCAGGTGAGTATTTAAGAGTAAGCTTCAGTGAACAGTAATGTTTTTAGCACTGATTTAAAGGAGCTGACAGTTGGAGCAGACCTCAGGTCTACAGGAAGTTTGTTCCACTGGTGAGGAGCAGAATAACTGAACGCTGCCTCACCTTGCTTGGTTCTTGTTCGTGGGACAGACAACAAACCAGATCCAGATTACCTTATACCCCTTATTAGCTGGGGCTTTGTATCCATAGCTAATAAAGTCACAGTGACATTTAATGTGTTGCTTGCTTCATATGTACTTATTGCTTAAAACTGCTAATATGTCTGCTGCAGAGGGTTTGCGTGCATATATGCCTCACTCAATGCACATTGAATTCAGCAACGCTGTACACCTACAGTGTGAGTCAGACTAAAGCTTTGAGAGCCAGTGTAGTTTGCCACATTCCCTGGCTGTAACTAGAGATTGGGGATCGGAGAGGCTTGTGGAGGTCACATAGCAGCTGTATTTAGAGTGTGAGCTTCTGACTGGCAAGAGTTATGCTCGCACTGGCTGTCATGTCTGTGTGGGTTTCTGTGTGTGTCTCTGCAGCTTACAGTGTTGGTCACAGAAATCAGCAGCATGCATGACATGTGGCAAAATCATTGCCCCACATTTGCCAAATTTGATTTGAATAGCCCTTGTTCTGATTTGAGTTTCTTTACTTTGAAAGAAACGTCTCAGGGAGGTTTTTAGAAGGAAATGCCTTCAACTGATCTGATTTTGTTTACTGCTACTGTTTGAATGTCACTTTCTCTCAACATCTAATATGACAGAAAAATGTTAAGAGCAGTGACAGTCATTTTTATGTTCATTAATGCTATTAATTACTTCCATATAAATGGTTATTTAGATCTCTAAAATGAAAACAAAAAACAGTTGATGTCAATTAGTTTTTCCAGAGTTTAACACAGGCCACCCACTACAAGAAAGTCATGGTTTGTGGTTCCAGTCCTCCTAACAAATCTAGTCCCCATCATCTTGGTCATTCTACACATTATTTGATCTGATTTCCTCTGGTTTGAGGTGTGTTAATAATTAAATTATCTGTTTATAAGAATGTTTGAGCCACACGGAAATCCAATAATAAATATCAAACTTGTTGAATATTTATGATTAGAAATCTTTGTATGCTTTTAGTATGGATGGGCATCATTAGGATTTTATTGAGACCAATACTGCTGAGCGATACAGATACTTATCGATATTCTTATTTATACTCGTCTCTGAAAAATGCATACTAAAAAGCCATTTTATCACTTTATTTCTCAGAAGCTAACAGAAAAGATTAGATAGAGGAAGAAATAAACTTTCCCCTGTGATGACCATAAAAGAACGTATATGAACAGGTTTTGATAAATGTGATCAGAATGTTCTGGCATCTCTCTTTACTATTTTTTGGCCCACCCAAAAATACCCTAAAAGTATTTATTTTAGAAAATCAACATGTTAATTACATGTTAATGGTATCCCATCTCTTGCTCTATAATGTAATGCAGAGAATAACACAATACATACTGCTGGATTTTGCCTATACTGTATGTAAACATTCTTAGATTCCACCCAAGGGCAGTAAATATTTCATGATAAATTTGTTGACAGCCCTGGGAAGTTCCATTTTGTTTTTCCCACATCATCTTTTCATGCTTGGTGATGGACAATGTGCTGCTGAAGGGTGTCCACTACTACAGTTGGAGCTGCAGTTGCAACCTGCCTGTCACTTTCTGTGGGGTTATTAATCATATTTAATGTTAGAAATTGAAAGTGACACTGTGTCATCAGCTTATAACAAAAGACCTTTTATAGGGAGTGCTATACCCTCACTGGACCAAACTGAGCCGGCCGACTTTGAGCTGGGAGACTGTGATGAAAACCTTTGTTAACAGCTGTTAAATACACCACACTGCTTTAAGTTGATACTGTGTGTAGTCGGCCGGTGTTTCATGATGTTTGTTGGTGTTTCCCCTTCTGTTGTTAGTGTAGTGTGGTTTTAGGATCACCTTAAACACTGCTCCACAGCTTCTCTGACAGCTGGACCTGAACCACACCTCACCATTCAAATTTAATTAAAAAACACTTCATCAATCCCTAAGGGGAAATTAATTGTTGTTCAAAGGTTCATCGTAACATTAGAAAAACCTCAAGCCAAAGGTTAAGGTAAAAGAGGGCTGACATGCATCAAAATTCACAATACATTACCTTCATTACAAATTAGACTTGCCTTCAACTCACATCATAACATGTAAACTATCTTTGCTCATCATCATCATCTCTAAATCCAGTTTAACTGTCTCATAAGTTTTCAAACAAAAACTGTGTTGTGATTACTTCCTCTTGCCTGTTGACTGTCATGAGGTTGCATTTGAATGTGAAAGACTTTTGCACAAATTCCTACCTTCATAGTTGGGGCTCTGTTTTTATAATTGGATTATTTTAGTATTCGTGTGCTCTCTGGGTAATATCATAGTATTTCACACTACAGTGGATAAAATAAGTTTACACACCCAATGAAATTGGAGATAGAAATAACAACAGCATGAACATCAAATATTTTTGATCAGTAATGGAATATACCAACAAACAGAAATCGAGAAAAAAAACAAAAACGTAATGACTATAATATTTTAAATAATAAAAAGGAAAATGATCTACCACAGCTTGATTGCATAAGTCTAAACCTCCCTCCCAGCTAATGCTATTTTTAAAGCAACTTTTGCCTTTAATACAGCATCAAGTCTTTGTGAACAAGTCCCTGTTAAATTGACTCATCTAGACTTTGTAATTTTATCCCACGCTTTTTTTCAAGAAGTTAAAGTTCCTTCAAATTGTGAGGGGAACTTCTGTGTTCAGCTCTTTTTAAAGTCGATAGTTTTTTTTTATGCCATTGAGATCTGGGCTCTGGGTTATTCCAGGACTTTCACGTCTCCTTTTCTGAAGTCATGTTTTGTTTGATTCTGATGTGTGCGGCATGTCATGTTGGAATGTGGAATTCCTCATCATTTTCAGCTTTTTGACTGAGGACAGGTTTTGTGCTGAAATTTTTTAGCATTTGGACCTATTTATTTTTCTATGTGTCTTGACAAGTGCCCAACTAAAGAAAAGCAGTCCCATAACATAATGTTACCCCTGCCATTGTTCACTGTCAGTATGGTGTTCCTTGGATGATGCGCTGTATTGGGTTTATGCCAGATCTTTCTTTCACATTCTTTTTTTTTAAATTGTTTTGGATGACTGACTGAAATTTTGGCATAATTCAGATGGGCTTGTATATATTTGTATGAAAGGACTTCCACCTTGCGGCATACCCCAGATTTGTGGAGAATACTGGACATGAAAGGCCCAAGCAACAATGCCTGCCAGATATTCCTCTAGTTCCTCCAGTGCTCCAGAGTTTGGTAGTTCCCTGATACATTTTCTAATCCGATCAACTTTGGATATTCACAATGTCTCTGTAGTGCAGCATTTTGTCAACTTAATGATAATGAATTTGTTTCCTGCTATGTTCAGTCAGTGGCTTCAATATTCCTCCAATGGCTGGTATTTTTCCACAATTTAAAGCCGTATCTAAAACCCCTAGTTATATGATGCACTGATATTTTTGTTAAATAAGGTTTGGTTGTAAACTAACTACAAAAGGAAACTTTCTTGTAAAAAAGTTTTTACATGTGTGTGTGTGCGTGTGTGTGCGTGTGTGTGTGTGTGTGTGTGTGTGTGTGTGTGTGTGTGTATATATATACAGTGGGGAGAACAAGTAATTGATACACTGCCGATTTTGCAGGTTTTCCCACTTGAAAAGCATGTAGAAGTCTGTAATTTTTATCATAGGTACCCCTCAACTGTGAGTGATGGAATCTAAAAAAAAAATCCAGAAAATCACATTGTATGATTTTTAAGTAATTAATTTGCATTTTATTGCATGACATAAGTATTTGATCACCTGTCAACCAGTAAGACTTCCGGCTCTCACAGACCTGTTAGTTCTTCTTTAAGAAGCCCTCCTGTTCTCCACTCATTACCTGTATTAACTGCACCTGTTTGAACTCGTTACCTGTATAAAAGACACCTGTCCACACACTCAATCAAACAAACTCCAACCTCTCCACAATGGCCAAGACCAGAGAGCTGTGTAAGGACATCAGGGATAAAATTGTAGACCTGCACAAGGCTGGGATGGGCTACAGGACAATAGGCAAGCAGCTTGGTGAGAAGGCAACAACTGTTGGCACAATTATTAGAAAATGGAAGAAGTTCAAGATGACGGTCAATCTCCCTCGGTCTGGGACTCCATGCAAAATCTCACCTCGTGGGGCATCAATGATCATGAGGAAGGTGAGGGATCAGCCCAGAACTACACAGCAGGACCTGGTCAATGACCTGAAGAGAGCTGGGACCACAGTCTCAAAGAAAACCATTAGTAACACACTACGCCGTCATGGATTAAAATCCTGCAGCGCACGCAAGGTCCCCCTGCTCAAGCCAGTGCATTTCAAGGCCCGTCTGAAGTTTGCCAATGACCATCTGGATGATCCAGAGGAGGAATGGGAGAAGGTCATGTGGTCTGATGAGACTAAAATAGAGCTTTTTGGTCTAAACTCCATTCGCCGTGTTTGGAGGAAGAAGAAGGATGAGTACAACCCCAAGAACACCATCCCAACCATGAAGCATGGAGGTGGAAACATCATTCTTTGGGGATGCTTTTCTGCAAAGGGGACAGGACGACTGCACCGTATTGAGGGGAGGATGGATGGGGCCATGTATCGCGAGATCTTGGCCAACAACCTCCTTCCCTCAGTAAGAGCATTGAAGAGGGGTCGTGGCTGGGTCTTCCAGCATGACAACGACCCGAAACACACAGCCAGGGCAACTAAGGAGTGGCTCCGTAAGAAGCATTTCAAGGTCCTGGAGTGGCCTAGCCAGTCTCCAGACCTGAACCCAATAGAAAATCTTTGGAGGGAGCTGAAAGTCCGTATTGCCCAGCGACAGCCCCGAAACCTGAAGGATCTGGAGAAGATCTGTATGGAGGAGTGGGCCAAAATCCCTGCTGCAGTGTGTGCAAACCTGGTCAAGAACTACAGGAAACGTCTGATCTCTGTAATTGCAAACAAAGGTTTCTGTACCAAATATTAAGTTCTGTTTTTCTGATGTATCAAATACTTATGCCATGCAATAAGATGCAAATGAATTACTTAAAAATCATACAATGTGATTTTCTGGATTTTTTTTTTAGATTCCATCACTCACAGTTGAACAGTACCTATGATAAAAATTACAGACTTCTACATGCTTTTCAAGTGGGAAAACCTGCAAAATCGGCAGTGTATCAAATACTTGTTCTCCCCACTGTATAGCACATGCATACATAAAGTAACTGTAAAAGTACAAGAGTAAGGAAATCAAAATGTGCAAAAAAATAGTATCAAGTTAGTTTAGATGAATATCAATTGTTTTTCAATTTCAAGCAGTCTTGAATCTGATTCCATGCAATGGGAGAGTGCACAACTGATTTTTTTTATTTTTTACGTTTTAAGCCCTAATGCTGTACAAGCTATGTAAACTGAGAGCAGGACCAGAGCTTAAGAACGCCCATAGCTTTCTGAGCTACCCTGAGTAATGAGGAAACTTAAATTTAACGGCGGTACATGAATGACCTTTATAAATGAGAGTGCCTGTGATGGGGTCCGTGAGTGGACGAGTCCACCATCCAAGATGAGCATACAACGAGCAGTGATTGGAGACTTGGAAATGGTGATAAACCTCAGAACGGCACAATAAACCTTTTCCTATGCATCTCATCAGTGGGCAGATACAGGCATGCACATCCTAATCCAACACAAACATGACAGTATATAAAGAACTACATCAGCTGAATTAACTTTACGACACTTCTACTTATCATTTTGTCAGCACTCTTCATTGCATCATTGCTGTCACATAGATATAACAGATTGTCCGAAAAAATAAATAAAAACCACATCAGGTATTAACTCTTTTTCAACTATGTAAAAATGTGATAGGATATAATAAACCATTTTCATTTTTATTCAGACCGTCATTCAAATTATTTTAATTTAAAGAAGAAGGCAAGTTATGAGGCAGAGACGATGGACACGGGCTGCTTTTGCTGTAGGCCATTAACCTGGATGTTAAATGATTTATAGCAATGCTAAGTTTACAACAGGAATAGGTTGTACTTATTTCCCATAATTAAGAGTAAATCATTATTGTGAGAATAACTCTTATTGTCAGACTGCAGTCAGAAAACAGCCTGTCCTGGGGAAACTATGTAATTTCACAATCTGGTTTTCACTACAGTTTAATATTGAAATGGTTGTATGTGTACTTTTGAGCTGTCACTGATTTTATCCCTCTGTTTTACTAGTTGATTGCTTTACTCCAATATATTAGATTATTAACAATATTGTTAGGCCTGGTCAGTTTTATTTTTTTCCCTGGGCATGTTAAACAGTCAGTCATTGATTAAGTGCAATGGAATTGTGAAGCAGTAATAACTAATATGTGGTAATATTCTTAGACTGACTTTGTTTCAGAATTTTGATTAATTTTACACAAGCTAATACTTGTTAGCCATGTCAAACTTCCAATGAAGGAATTTGATTTCCACACTACCAGAGACACATTTCAGATGGTGCCAAAATGTTTGTAAATTTGTAAAACGGTGCAGCAACAGAGGAGAGGAATAATTATAAAATGTTTTTGGTGAAAAAAATATACTGTTCATATTTTTCATACATTTTTTTTGTATAATAGGTTAAAATTATGTGTTTTTTAAAACAAAAAATCCTCTTTTTTTTGCTCTTGTTCTTGCCACCTCAAGAAAACGGACACATTTTTCTGTTCTTGTGGACTATGTAACAACCCACAATTTCTGCGGCAACTATTTGTGGCCCATGGCTCTAAGTAAACCTTTACACCAAACATTGAAGCAATTACTACAGCGACAGCTGGCTTTTATCTGGTCTAATTTTGAATATTTTTAATTGATAGCAGGTTCCATTTACCTGCAGGCCTAATTTTGCACATGACTGTCACCCTTTGAGGACATTTGGAACTCCTATTATAAAAGACTGAGGAGAATTATGCTGTTTAGCATTATCTATTTGAGCACAAAAGTATGTGTTTTACTAAATATTTACAAGAGGCAAATTACTCAAAAGCTGTGATTTAACGCTACCCAACATAGACGTACACATTTCTGCCCCTTGGGAAATAACTACATATGGCTCTCCCTGTCTAACCATCTGTTAAAACCTTTATATATCCTTGGCTGCATGTAGGCAGGTTTCGTTTTGTTGGCATTTTACAGTAGATAACTTATACATTTAGCATAATTTCACTGGAATATAAGGCTTTACTGAACTTTGTCTCGTAATACAACATTTAAAAATAAATTATGTGAAGTTTTTAACAAAAAGTTGTGTTCAATTTGACAACGAAACACAAATAAATTCCTCCAACACAAATGTAAGTTTGCCAAAAAAGATTTGTAGGGTTTGAAATCCACCTGTATTCAATCATATAAATGTTCTGGGTTAGTTATCATTTAGGTAGAATTCCTGTTTCCTACCACATGGGATAAAGAGAGAGCCTAATTTATGGGTGAGACTGTGCAATCAATGGCTGCCTGGAGTGTTTTGTGTTGCCTGTTTCCTGGGAGAGCAGGAGATATTGACCGGCTACCATGGAACCCCCCTTTCATTTGAAACATAGCTCTGATGTAGCCATGGCTCCTCAACTCAGTGGAACAGGACTGCCTTTCTTACTTTCTTTCTTAGTCTCTTTTACTACTTTGCACATATGCATGATAGGTTTTATGAAATCAGCCAATAGAAGCAACACATAATAGTCAATAATTCAATTTTAGCTCTTGTATCTAACACATTACTGTGAACTTTCCTAACCACAGGGTTTGAATGTCCCTATGATTCAGTTTGGCATTTCGCTGACCTGGCAAAGTATATTCTAATACGCTTTTGTGATGAGCATACACTGCTTCAGGTTATGAGTACAACATGGGTGATTTGTAATAGTATTACTGGTTAGCCCAATCAGTGATACATTTCATGAGCATATGTTACCTTAGCTTGGTTACTCCGGCCTTTTACAGCCCCGAACTTGTGAGGTTTGGGCCTTCACAAGAAGTGGAGTTATTCTTTTATATATATTTTCTTGCAAATCTGCTAAAGACCATAACTACACAATTCATGGTGCAGGGGCTGTTAAAGCAAAGGCTTGTATTGTTCCAGCCAACTGTTATTGTCAATAGTTTTCTTCTAAAAATCAATCCATCCGCCCATCCATAATTACTCATGAGTCTGTGGGATGATGTTTTCGAAAAAAAATCTTTTAGACACGACAAACAAAGCATCAGAGGTTGTATTAAGCCAATGGAAATCAAATGAAAAGTGCAAAATATTATATTTGCATGTTGCCACAGCTCTACTTGGGTTAAAATGTCAAATTAAATGTAGTATGCAGCTTGTATTCAGATGAAAATCATCTTTGTAAATGATCTTTAGAACTGCATGTGGCCTTCCCTTTTAACAATTAAATCTGCTAATTGATCCACTGAAAGCTAATGGCGCAGAATGGCGTAAAATTTATAATCAGGAATATGAAACTGCTCTATCATGCCCGTCCGTTCAGTTGTGATTACGCCACACTTGGTCTCTGCTTCACGTTTGATCTGAACACAACTTTATTAATACAATACTGCTGGGTATCAATATTGATACTACTATTACTGCTACTCCATTTTATTTTAAGTAAAACATAACGATGTGTAAGTATTTGGAAAGTTTGAACAGTTATGAAACATTAAAGCCAGGCTGGAATTTTTAGCTGATGCTTTTTCTGCCGTTTGCTCCCTAGTTACTGTATCATTATTACAACAGATAAAAGTCTGGTTTGCAGCACTATCTAAGCATACTTGTACACTCTTTATGTAACCCAGGACACAATTTCTGCTCCCTGTTAATTCAGTGTATCTTTACTCATTTTTAATCTACTGACCTGAGACCTGCATTGACTGTGTTCCTCACTACATGCTACACCTCGTCACTGTTGCAATTATCTGACCTGTTACCACCCTTTGGAGACCTCACAATTCATTTCCTTCTGCAGCTTCATGCAGTATGTATTAAGAACTGGGAACCGTGGGGCATTTTTGAATTGCACAACAAAACATACCTGTCCCTAAACAAGTGCGACAAGGTGAACATTTTTATTGTCAAACAAATTATAGGTTGTTTGTAGCCTGCATGTCTCCTTGGATGAAAACGGCACAGTTTGGTTGTGACATTGGATCCAGTCAGGAACGAATCACTGCTTGTTTGTATTTGTGAGATTCAGTTTAAAGACATACATGCCTAGTCTTGTTCTTTCTTTTATTATCCTCATAAAAGGAGTGGATGTTAAATAAAACATGCAGTTCGACATCTAACGTGAGCCTCTTCTTGTAACGTCTTCTGAGACGGTCTGATCTGTGTACCTGCAGCCTTCACAAGTTAACACAGTGCTGATGTATGAGCCTACTTGGGATGTTTTGGGGTTTTTTTTCTGAAAATTGACCACATTTTCTATACCATTTGTGAGCCTTTCTTCCTGCCAGGTTGATTTACTGTATGTAAATTGCACTTCAAGTCTGCCAAAACATACTTGGAGTGTATCATTAGTAGAGCAGACTGGGGATCGCTACAAGTATACACTCCTGTGTACAAATCTCATTTACTATAAAGGCAGCAATTAACAATGGCTGGCAAACTGCAGCCGGACTATGGTGCTTCCAGTGTTGTCTTGGTAAGTTAACTATATCGTTCCATAAACCTTGATTTGCTGGAATGAAGTCTTGCAGGCTGAATAACTGGCTAACAGAGCTTGGGGGATGATTTCAAAACATTAGTTTACAATGATACCCGTGTCACTAGATGATAATTGCTAACGCTTTGGTTTATCGTGGCGAGTGTGAGCTGAATCTGGCAAAATTCGGATAGTGAGATGATTCGGTTGGCAAACCTCAGCGTCGTCAAGTGTGCCAGGACGCGCCAGTCTTGATGCTCTGCTAAAGCACTCCCTGTAGTTATGCAGTGTTTTGTAAATGTTTCATGAGGTAAGCCTCTGACATGCAACACTTTTTGTGCACTACATTATGTAGAGTTAGCCATGAAGAGCACAAAATGCAAGCACACTCATAAGTCAAACATAATCATCTGATGTCGCAGCTGTGTCATTTATATTTGAAGGATTGCGATGGATGTACATCATGCGGGTTTATTGCTTGTTCTCAAAAACTATTCTCATCCCTTTCTATTCTATTTCTCCTTTCTATTCTCATCCCTTTCTTTATTTTTCAAGAAAAGGGAACATGCTGGTGGATGTGTGCTCTTACAGTGAGCCTCTTGGTCAGTTGTTGGCAGTCTTTCAAATTAACGAAGCGTGGAAACGAAATGGCTCTCCCTGACAAAATTAAAGTGCTTCTTTAATAACAGCTTTAATTAAGGAATGAAACGACCTGTACTAAAGTTTTAGTGGTAACAGGTGCAAACGTTCACGCACAGAGAGCAGACAGAGTTCATACCCCTCAAGAATTGAAAGTAAGAATTCTCCCTGAGAAGAGGCTCTTTTTCTCTTTGAGATGTTGTTACTAGGGTGTTATGTCAAGCTGATGCCAAGAATTTCACAACACCTTTAATGATTCTCTCCCAGTCTCCTACAGATGTGACAGTCTCGAAGAAAGGGTTATTGATTTTCACAAAGTTAGATTGTTAATAAGATATTTCCTGCGTGTTAGAGGTACCATCGGTTTTGATTGCAAGACTGAGCTAACTAATAGAAATCCTTTTACTTCTGTAAATTCCTTGGCCAGTATTTTCAATGACACATAATACTACTTAAGTTAGAAATTAGAATCATGTGGAACCTGCAGCTATAGCTTGATCCAATGATGATGACAGTTTAATTGAATGTTTCTGAAGAAAAGTGCTGCACAAGTGTGTGTGTGTGGTAAAATAAAGTTTCATGATTTTACCAAAATTTATAATAAAAAAAAAAGATGATGGTTAAGTAATAAAAAAATGTCGGCCATGAATGAATAAATATTATCATGGTATAATTTTTGGATAACAATGGAGTGAAATGTAAGATTCAAGGTGACAAAACAAAGACAGACAGAAAGAGAGAGACAGAAAGAGAGCGACACGTCAAGATGGTCAAATACTAGATAAAACTCTTACGAGATTTATTTTTCTTCAATTTATTTTTTGAAAAGTTGAGCGTTTTTATCTATGGATTTAAGTCTGTGGTTGAATCATAACTTCACAGTTTTTTAGATTTGTTTTTGAAAGTTTGGCTTCATTTGAACTTTTGGGTGTTCCTTTTTGCAGAAATACATTAATGATGTAATTTTGGAGTAACATTACACGATCTCAGATTTTAACTTAGTTTTTTCTGTGATTTGTTTCACATAAATAATAAAATACATTTCCCCGTATGAAACATTTAAAGGTCTTGATCCATAAAATGATTTCTGTCACTGATGTTGAATTATTTTTGATGCATTAAGGTCAAGTACTATTTATTTGCAATGTTTACTCTTATCTAAAGAGATGCGCATTTATGCAGACTTATTAGGAGAATAAGTGTGACTAGCACCGGAACAGAAAAAGACCAGAGCTGATCAACTTGTTTCTTTCAACCTCAGTGTGGCAACAAATCTCCCAACCACTGACATTTGGTGAACTTGTAGCTTGTCTGCGTTTATGAGAGGGGCATGAACAGTGGGCTCTGGTGAACTGTTAGTAATTCAGGGTCATCCTCACTTGCACTGTCATTGTTTCTGCAGCCATGCCGGATCATGTCAACACACTCCTGGTGCTGGAAAGTTCCCGCTTCGTACCAGCTTTTTTTTCCATTTTCCACTGCGTTATCTTTTAATTTCATTAAAAGCAGACCCATGCAGAGTGTTTTGCTGGAACGCTTTCATCTCTCATTACAGATGTTTTCTGCTTCTAAGACCTTATTTCTCTCCCTTAAATTCCCCTCATTTCACCCACCACTGGCAACTCTGTGCCTGGAATGGTTCATTCCAGACACCTCCCCCACTTCCTATTGTCCTCTGTTTTGGTCTATTAACTTTTCTTTTGTTTGGCAACTGCCTGTCTATGTTTTCTTTTGGAAGATCTGTATTCACTATTCTGATCTGATACACATTTACCGTTACCAAGGCTCAATGATCAGTTATGTCACTATTTTCTTAAAAATCTCAGTACTTTCTATGAAGCATATTCTTAGCAAATAACTTTTCATTCTTTTTAAAATTTTATTTGGATAGGTCAACTCAAGGTCAAATGGTGCTGCGCTTCGAGAAACTTCAAAATAACAGTTACATTACTGACTGTGCAGTTGTTGGGATGTTGAGACTTATTTCGCTGCAAGTTTATATCTAGAAAAATAAGGAACAAAAGTAAATGATTTATTCCTTGTGCAATTGATCACCTTTGTAAACAACGTAAGATGTCCCATGATTTGAAAAATTATTAATTTATACTATTATATTATTATATATACTAATGTATTCATATATTTAGGATTAGTTGTGGCTGATTAGTGGATGTAAGGGACTGGTTGAATTGAGGGACATTTACATGATTTAAAAATAATCTACCGGTACTTGTGTTGCAACGTATACATTGTGCTCTCCAGTGGATGATCTCCTGTTAATGTTGTCAGTTTGGCAGAAAGAAAAAGCAAGCAGAAGTGTGTGGGTTGGTGAATGCATGTGGTGTTAGCACAATTCACCGCATTGGCATGAGAGGATCCATTAAGGATGCATTGTATACACATCTTTCACCATCATTTCTATTTGAGAATATCCTGAAAATCATTGAACAAATAAATGTTCTACATCCCATCAAAGGCGTAGGTGCTTGGCACTTTTTGATGTATGAGGTGGTGGTGGTTTTTATCTACCATGTCCCTAGATTGTCTTTTTACTTTTTAATATACATGCAAGCGGCAAGCCATCTGAAAGTCATCCCATGGATATTGTTTTTCATGATCATTGTCAGAGTTGTGGCTGGGATCAGTACCAAGTACTGCTAATTGTTTTTTTATTTAGGGTCAGTACCGGAGTATCAATAAGCCTCGACTAGCAGAGCTGATATCTGTTTTTATTGTTTTTACATGGTTTAATTGAAAGACTATGCATCATTTCTACTGGTCTCGAATGACGATGTAGTGAAGCTGACGTTTGGCATACAGTACGTGTGCGTCTTGTATCAGCGCTGGTGCAAACAGTCATGGCTGGAAGGGTGAAATGTTCAAAAGTGAAGACTCATAATACTCAAAGAGAATATCTATGCATAGAATATGTGTCAAGGCATAGTGGGGAATATTACACAACACCCGCAAATAAACCTTAATTAATGTGGTGTATTTAAATGCTTTAGCAAAGCCACAATGTTGTCTTTGCTGCCTCCTGGCTTCAACTCAGCTGGATGAGTCCCCTCAACTGAAGGTTTAACGCACATTATAACAAGTCTTAAGTTGTGAAGTGACCCAACTTCATTGCTTTTAAATTCCAACAATGAAAAAAGTTTTAAGCCTAATCTTAAAGCTGGAGCGGATGTCTAAGTCCTGAACACAAGTTTGTAGCTGGTTCCACAGCATGTAGGGTCATCTGGAGGTTGTTTCGAGTCATTTTTGGTTGCGTAATCTTTGGTTATGCACTAAATTAGAAAATTGAGAAGTGATTGTTTTGAATTTGTGATAGAGGTTCATAAATATTACACTGTCATGCTCAAACACCATGTCTGACATAACATTATAAGCGTATTTACATTTGGCCTATTTAAAGTTCTCCAAAGTCGTGGATTAATCCCAGACATTAAAACCATCATTCAACTGTCATTTCAAAACTACATGACATAACTAGTAATATCCAAACCTTGGAATGTAGTTATAGGCCTTGATGCTGATCTTTTTAAGTCACAACTGTGCCTTTTTTGTGTTTGTTTGTTGTTTTTGTCCCTACAGTCAAACACCAGAAATCATGTCCAAGTCTATGTAGATACGGCTGATATACGGCTGGAGGTGATCCAACTGATTACATTCCGGTTGGAGGAAAATGTAGTACTTACATGAAAAGCAAGAAAAATAATCCCTAACGTAAAACTAATGTAAAACAATCCATAACATGTAATTAATAAAAATCCATAACATTCAACTAAGTTAAAATCTACATTATAAGAAACCTTGATATTGACTTGAACAAAGTATAGTTCATTATTTAGCAATGATCTTAAATTTTGAGAAATGAAAACTTAAGTCTTTGTTTTGATATGGTCTCCAGAATAAGACGCCCTCTGACATGCAGTCCAACACACTTAATGACAGGAACTTCCTGCTCGATGCTTATTGTATTGTTGGATTTCACATTAATCAAAATACCACAGGAGTGTACTGTAAATTAATTTGTCTTGAGCAAAATTTCATTAATGGATCATAGAAGGGTTGATTGTGTTCAGAGATTTTTAAAAGACATCTTAATGGACTGTCAGCAGACTTGTCTGCATCTGTGTTCACTATGTATTTGTTGAGGAATTATAACAGTGCATAAATAAAATGCTGAGATTTTGAAATGTGGCGAGGGCTTTTAAAAATGAGCAGAAGTAATTACCCTCTCAAGTGTTGACTCACAAAAAAAAAAAGATTTTCAATTTAATTACATTATCAAATCGTTGGTTGGAGTACTATTTAAAGCAAAAATTCTTGATTTTTCTGGTTGAAGTCATTCTTTATTCTTTTTTGATATAAACTAAATATCTTTGGTCTTTGGTACAGTGTTTTAACAGATGTGAGTTACTTTAAAATATGTTGCTAATGCCATTTATTTATTTATTTTTTTGTTTTTCTTGAAATACTCAGAGGTACCAGCAATAACAGGCCAGAAGCCTATAAGCCAGTTTTCTCCTCATTGTGTGAAGTTTTTTTTTCTAAACTTATATATAAGGGGATTGGAGAGGGGGCTTTTGGAATCTGCAAGAGAGAAAACAAACGGGAACAGGAAGAGACACAAAACTAAATCAGTACTAGGCTACTGTGAGTATCTGTCCCCAAAACTGGGGGGTGAGTATGTAGGTGAGTGAGCAGGTGTGTATGTTTGTGTAATTGTGTGTGCAAAGTGAAAACAAGGTTTTACCTTGTTTTCACTGAAGCCGACAAGGAAGAAACCCGAACCCAGGCCACCCACAGCCCCACGGAGGACCAGAAGAGGGACAGGAGGAAACCCCCCGTCAGCAAGCCCCGCCCCCTCCCAGGACGCGACAGAGGGAAGCCCCGGGCTGAGCCCTCATGACCAGGAGGAGGCATCCAGGAAACCCACGGTGATGAACCAGGACCCAGCTGAGCACCAACCACCCAGCATGGGCGGATCATGCGGCCAGGAAGTCCACACCCCCCAGGCCAAATACCCTCATCCGGCAAGAGGCCAGCCTGCCCGGAGAGACGGGGCTACCCCGACCATCGACGCCGGCGGTCCGGCACCCGCCCCAATGAAAGCGGGAACCCCAGAGCCAAAGAAGCGGGGGGCAGCGGGGGGAAGCGGAGAGCGGAGAACGGAGAGCGAAAACCCCCCAACAAGGAGACACCCAGAATAGCCCAACAGCAAAGAGTCCCAAACCCAGGTTAAACAACGGACACCCATTCACACGGATACACTAACATACACTCACTGACAAAGACATGGTCAATCATTCTCTCACCACACCCCAGCCCACACCAGAGTGGTCCGGAGAACCGCTCAAGGCAAGTGGCCGCCACCTAGGCCATTCCCAACCACCTGCCGCCATGAGGTAAAACCCATAGACTACCAAAGTCCCCACCAGGCCAGGGACAGACCTCCATCGCGACGACCCCCACACCCCCCCCACTCCCCGCCCCCAAGGGGCCACTAGCAGTCCGTATCCCAGTGCCCCAAGCCAACCCCCAAGAGTTACAGGATCAGCACCAACCCGACCCCACTAGGTGATGAATCCCATAAACGGGGACCAGAGAGAATGCAGTTCTGCTGAATGATGTTTAGTGGAAGCAGACATTATCTCGTTACTGATATGATCTGACAAAAGATTCCTAAATTGATTAATACATAGATTAGACTTTTGTTTCCAGTTCATAAGTGGTTTTCTTTGCGATACATAAGGCAGTGAGAACCAAGTGAGCCAAGTTACATTCCACGTGGATGTCACCCAGGTGACTTAGTATGCATAGTGTGGGGAATTTTGTAATTGAGCCATGTGGATAAATCCTCACATACCTCCAGCCAAAATTTCTGCACAGGTGCACAAAACCGTAAAGCATGCATACAATTATCAGGGGTGTTCTCTGTGCACTGTGAGCAGATATTAGAGTGTGCAAACCCATCTGGAACAACCTTTGTCCTGTATAATGTTTTCTGTAAAGAACTTTGTATTGAATATGTTGCAAGTTGGGATTCTTGGTCAGAATGTCTGGGTTGTTCCAGATGGGTGTGCGATCACATGGAAAAAGTGAGATTTGGGTTATTTTAAATCCCACCAGACTGTCTGAGAGGAGCTAATATTAATACCTTTAAAGCATTTATATGATGTTTGATATTTTGACTAATACATGGTAAATCTGAGGCCACGTTTACACGTAGCCGGGTATTTACAAAAACGGATATTTTCCCCTCTACGTTTTCAAAAAAATCCTCGTTTACACGGACCCGCATGAAAACGCTCTTAACGTCATGCAAGCCAATCAGAATCCTGGAAAAACATCAACAAATGACACGTGTGTAACTTCCAGTTAAGGGCTGATTTATGGTTCCGCGTTACATTAACGCAGAGCCTACGGCGTAGGGTACGCGGCGACGCGCACGTACCTTGCGCGTCGCCGCGTACCGTACGCCGTCGATTTAACGCGGAACCATAATTCAGGCTTCATGCTGCTTGCTGACGCGCTCACAGGCTTGAATGAGCAGGAGGCTGGACGGGGGGGGGGGGGGGAGTTACTTTTAAGTGTGACTTTAGAATATTAAACAGGTAAAATACAAGAAAATATTGACGGTGCCCAAACTAATTGTAAACACAGGTCGCACACATGACGCTGGTGAGTTTCTGGTGCATAATGTGACGTTCTGAAGCTTAAATCTCCGTTTTCCTCCGTTTAGACGCAAACGGGAAAACGGAGTTTTTGAAAATCTCCACTTTGGCCGGAGTTTTCAGAAATGATCGTTTTTGGTGACTTTGACCTCCGTTTCCGTGTAAACGGACGGCCAAAACGCATGAAAACGCCTCCGTTTTTGTAAATACCCGGCTACGTGTAAACGGGGCCTGAGATTTCCAAATCATTGCAAAAAACTTGTTGTGAATCTAGCCATTGAATAGTGATGGATTTTTGCACCATTTTAAGATATACTGTAACTTATACTAAGAAGTAGTACTGGAAGTTGGGTAAGGCTAAGGCTCCACAGTCTCTGTTTTTCTGTATTGTTTTTAAGCTAATACGTGGTGGTTTTTGTTTTTCCATAGAAATGTTGATACGTATGAGTCCAGTAACTTAAATTCTCCCGATGAGTGAAATGGGAAGAGAATTCCATCGGATAAGATCATCTTCTCTTTTTTTTAAGAGCTGTAGATAATTTAGCTCTGATGGCCTAGGGGAGATGTTTATGCCTACATATCTGATGTTTCCTGATTGTAATTTAGTAGTGCGTGTATTCTGGAAATTGCAGTTGATATACAAAACTGTGGATTTGGACCAGTTGATAGAGTAGTCAGACAGAGATGAAAATATGAAAATCTATCTATGAGTGCAATTGTCTGTGATAGTGAGGTTTGTGAGTTCTGGGGGGAGAGTAATGCATCATCAGCATAAAGACTTATCTTGTGATCTAAAGTTTTGCATTGTATGGCTTTTAATATTTTTGTTTTGCCTAATAGCAGCTGTTAAATGCTCAATAAATATCGCAAATAGTGAAGGAGAAAGAGGACAACCCTGCCTGGTACCTCTTTGCAAGTTAAAGCTAGTAGAAGTTTGTTCGTTTGTCCTTACACGTGGCTTGGGTGAGCTATACAGTATCTTCATCCAATCAATAAATGATTTGCCAAATCCAAATTAATGCAAAGTTGCCAATAAAAATTTTCACTTACCCGATCAAATGCCTTTTCTGCATCTAGAGATATAATTGTTGCTAATGCCATTAATGAATGGGATAGCCTGAAAGAGGGACAAAGACATACAGTACAGACCAAAAGTTTTGGTCTGTACTGTATAATTCCTGTCGAGAAAGAATATATGTATGTATGTATGTGTCTGTGTGTGTATGTGAGTGTGTGTGTATATGTATGTATGTATGTATGTATACGTATGAATATGTGTGTGTATGTATGTTTTTTATTTTTTGGAACAAACTGGACATGTGTTTACTAACTTATTTTTCTTCAGTAATTGCTTTTGAGAGATCCCACACAGACACGTCAGTTTGGATGTTTTGCTCCTTGAGGAATTTCTCACCATTGCACTCTGCACCTCAGACTTCCAGCATAACTCGGTGTCCGTCATCTCCAGAAATACCCACTTGACGCTGTTGTTGTGATGTGTGAGAAAGGAAGCTGAGTACATGGAACTGTTGGCATATATGGGAACAATCACCTCATCTTGCACCTGAACCAGATGGAAAATATGGTTGTGGATTTAAGGAGGAATGAGAGCAAGCCAAACACACTTTCTATCCTGGGAAAAAAGGTGGAGGTGGTAGAGGAGAACAGTTATCCTGGTATTCACTTGGACATCATAGTGGTTTCGAAATGCAACACTGTCCAGAGTTTGAGGCTGATCACAATAATTATTAGAGTAAATTCTGCTTCTCAAGAAAGCTTAGGTCCTTCAATATTTGCATCAAGATGTCGGATATCTTTTAAATACGTTTGTTGTGGAGTGTTACTGTATCTGTAGTCATCTGTTGGAGAGAGTGGCTCAAACAAACGAATGCTGGTTCTGCAATTGGGGCTAATCTGGAGACCATAAAAAAAGAATGTTACATCAGCTGCAAAACAGATTGGACAAAACTGCAAATCCGCAATGCTGTAATTAAACAGACACTTAGTTAGGTTTTGCTTAATCGATACTCAAAATTTGAACATCGTTTTTCATGTTTTTTTTATTGATTAATTAGTTTATTCTCTCAAATAATAAATCATGTTTCAGACGGGTTGTAAATTCAGTACGACTTTTTCATGGGCTTAAATACAGTAATATTGTTAATGTTAATTTCATATTATGTAAATAATATGACAAACATATGCAAATATGTTGTAACTTTTAGCTTGTATAGTTACAATAAAACAGCATGGATAATGTGAATTACATTGTTTGTCCCATGAATTATCACTACAATCTGATGTACATGCAACTCGGATTTTAAGATGCATAATGCCCACTTTACAATTTACAGTTTTCAGCGAATTATGTATAACATTGCAATATATCGCAAAATTTGGATATCGCAATATCGTATTGTGATGTGTATCATATTGTGAGGTCCTTGGTAATACCCACGACTGTGATCAATCTAGCATATCAGAGATGTATTAATATTAGGCTTCCTGTTTCCATGATTTGGACCTTTCATATTCTTGAGATTCTTAATTTCTATATTTATTTTTCATTATTTAATTCTACATTTGCTAAAGGAAATTCAAACTAACTCCAGAACCTGCATATTCTGCAGTAGTTTGTCTTAGGCAATGGGAATTGAAAAAACAAAATACAATTGTTAGAATGTAACCTCAACTTTTTTTCTTTTATCTTTGCAAAAATTTCTATACGTTGCAACCTGATGGGAATAAACTGACTTAGCCCGGTAAAAATGATAAACATGACCTTAGAGACAGTCATAAATGCATCAGAAACCAGATGAGCATGCACAAATACATTTATATATTCTACACACACACACACACACACACACACACACACACACACACACACACACACACACACACACACACACACACACACACACACACATACACACACACACACACACACACACACACACACACACACACACACACACACACACACACACACACACACACACACACACACACACACACACACACAGTTAACACCTGCCCAACTTGGATAATTACTTAACATCCCTTTGCCGTTGTCTCTCTGCTATGTCATCAGCTCTGTTTCAGAGAAGAGCTGACACAAGCAGAATCTAAGGTAATAATATTGTTTAATGGGCAATAAAAAAAAAAGGATTCAGAATACTCTACATTAAGTGACAAAGAACTGACGTGCTTGGAATAGTGGCATGTGGTGATCTTGTTTCAGATGCCATTATGACCACTCCTACATTGTTGCCGGCCCTGTGCCATGAAAATGATACATGCCGTTCTGTCAGCAGTGACAGAATGTAAAATGTAGGTCCTGGTGTATCATGGAATCATGAAAGTAAAAACGGAAAGCTGTCTTCATACCCTGACACAGATGTGTAAAACTTCACACCAACACTAGACTAGGCAGTGCAGAACACTATTGCAGGTTTTGAGATGCTTATACAGAGACAAAAATAAGAGAATTTCTGTTATGTTTCTGCAGCATACATGGTTGTTTGGTATGGGCATGGTAGTGGGGGGGAGAGGTGTAGGTGGGCTGAACATAGAAAAACAATTAACTTTTCCTCTCAATTTGACTGAATAATTGTTTATAATATTTTTGCCTCTGCAACTCGCTGACTATGATGAATACTGTGTGTTATGGCAAATAATTAGGCTAGTCTGAGCATCTATTGTAAGAAGGCATGTCTGATGTTTACTTCACGTTTGAAGTATAATATAATCTGATCTGATTGTAGCTTAAAACCCTGTTTATACCCCCTCTTTTTTTTTTTTTTAATCCCACACGCCTCATGCACTGGCATGGATAGGGGTCCACTGAGATTAAGAATGTACAGGGCCCGGAATTTGGTGCTACGCCCCTGGTTGTCGGCCCCAATTTCATCCATCAAGTTTCCGTCTATTTTTGCACATGTTTTACAGTACAAAGTTTTATTAGTTCTAACTAGTCTATCATTGGATACATTTCACGCTGGATACATTTTAGTTTCAATTTAACCAAGAATTACTGTATCTCTGGTTATTACTTTTTTCAATACATTTTTGGGAAATAAGAAAGAGAAATCAAAATATAATTTTAGTCCACAGTGCTATCAGCTGGGTTTTATTAGATAGCTGCCAAAATTAAACGTTACATAATAAGCATATTAATTTATTGTAATGCCTTTTTATTTAAAATCATTATTATTTTATGTTGCGGTTGCTATGGCAAAGATGAATAATTGGTTCTTTATAGTGAGTTAATTCTCCTGCTCAGCAAACTTATGTTCAATTGCATTACATTGAGAAAGCAAGGATACATCCTTAATCATTCATTTACTGTCAAATTATACTTTTAGACACTTAGGCCAGCTGTAACACTGATTTCACTTTTTAATTATACCAATGGCATCAAAAAAGAAACTAGCACCAACACATGTACATTTTATCTTGGGTAAGAAGACATGAAAAATGGACTAAGACAACTCGGGTATTTGTTTTATTTTTAAAGACAAGGACACGAAAAACGAGAAAACTAATTAAAAACAGAACCTCAATTTGATGAACTTCATTGGCCGAACTCGGCAGGCACAGTATCTGCAGACTAGTGATGAATTGAGCAGTGAAAATTCTGCTTTGCAGCACTAAAATTCATTGCTGAATAGCAGCACTTGAAACTAGCAGCATCACTAGCTGTAAAACATTTACTTGAGTTTTGTTGTCTGGTGTAGTTGTAACTCTTGGGTAAAGACTATAGGTTCTGGTGGTTTACAGTATAATATTTCAATTTCATAGTTATTGTGTGTGTGGTGGTGGTGTCATTTTATTTATATGATAGATTTATGTGATATTGTGCTCCAAATGTTTGACACTAGATTGACCACAGTTGTGAGACTGCTATCAGTTGCAGGAGAGCTTGTAGCATTCTTTTCATATTAAGCACTATAGATCTTTGCTTTAGTTGTATTATATGTTTCAAAACCAATTTCCACTTTTCATTCACACTTACCTTTGTTTCTCAAGGGGGCAGATAGGGAAGGGTTCTGTTGTGTTCAATGGTGTGGGAAACACTTCATCTGCTAGTGAGTTAGCATGGTAATATAGTAAGACCATGGATGCACCCAGGCAGAAATCACTGCTGTTGGACTGGGAGGCTTATTTGTGTGCACCACTGCTCATTTCAACCTCTTTAAAGCAACACAATGTAACTTTCAGCTTTTGTTGAGTTTGGCGGCTCGTTTGGACAAAAGCCTCCTCCGATAAAACTTTTATTTTCTTCGTTTTTTTCGCTGCTTCGGCCATGATAACAACTCCGCGTTTAGCTCAACACCAGCTTCTGCTGAGCTCTGCGCTCCACGCCCCGCCCAGCTTTCGTCTCGACTGCGAATCGGGAAGGAGGGGGAAGTGACGTACCGTATTTTCACGACCATTCGGCGCACCGTGTGAAAAGGCGCAGTCTACACAGACGGAGCTGCACACACGCGCGCCGCAAAACACACACGCGCTGCAGAACACACACCCAAGTGTGCTTATTTAAAAATAGAGCGGGAGCAAAACTTAGTTTGATATTTTATTTCACTTTTCACATCAATCAAACCCTTGAAAGTCTTCATCTTCTGTTTCCGCATTAAAGAATTAAAAAAAACACCGGGTCGCCGCACATAAACCTGTCTCAGCCACTCGATCATCTCTTCATCCATCCTGATCCAGCCCTTTTCATTTGCCTTCATAATGACTCTGGCTGGAAAAGTCTCTTTAGGCAACGTTTTTCTTTTAAAAATCACCATCGGCTGCAGTTTCTGTCCATCAGCGTGGCAGGCAAGCACAACAGTAAATGACGACTTCTCATACCCCGTTGTGCGGATCCCGACCGCGCTGGTCCCGTTCCGCTCCACCGCGGTGGTCCCGTTCCGCTCCCCCGCGCTGGTCCCGGTCCGCTCCCCCGCGGTGGTCCCGGTCCGCTCCACCGCGCTGGTCCCGTTCCGCTCCCCCGCGGTGGTACCGGTCCGCTCCCCCGCGGTGGTCCCGGTCCGCTCCCCCGCGGTGGTCCCGGTCCGCTCCCCCGCGCTGGTCCCGGTCCGCTCCCCCGCGCTGGTCCCGGTCCGCTCCACCGCGGTGGTCCCGGTCCGCTCCCCCGCGGTGGTCCCGGTCCGCTCCCCCGCGCTGGTCCCGGTCCGCTCCCCCGCGCTGGTCCCGGTCCGCTCCACCACGTTATTCACCGGGATGTCGTCCATGTTGGTGATGTGGCTGGGCTGGATGCGTTTGTCGGTGATGTGTTGGCTGCAGAATGAGCGGAAGCTCTCCATCTTTTCCATATAATCCGCCGGGCGCTGCTGGTGCGCTGGCACAGTTCCATGAAGCGAAAGCACCAGGACAGACCTCCATGAAAATGTTCAATTTTCATTTCTTCCGCCAGCGCTACTGCTTTCAGTCGGACTCAGCCGCAACTCACGGGTGCTTCACGCCCCCTTCTCCCTTTACCGTTCTCATGGTGGCTCCGCCTCACATTACCGTAATACAGGTAATAGAAACGGCGCACCGTTTCATAGGGCGCGCGGCACATTTTAGAAAAAAAAAAAAGAATTTTATGTGCGCCTTATGGTCGCAAAAATACGGTATGCCGTAAAGCAGTCAAAGCCTTAAAAATTTGTAGTTTTTTAGTGTGGAAGGGTTCCTACCATGCACCTCAAAGTTACAAAGTGCCAGTGAAGGCGATACAGACCCCTCAGACCATGACAGAGGTTCATTAAACCTGTTGGAAGTTGATGTACCATCACAATGACTCTGGAATTATTATATTAAGGTGGAAAAGTTACATAGTGCTGCTTTAATGATGGACGTCTACATCAGAGTCTTGATTTAGACTTTTTTTTAAAGTCTAAATAAAAGCAAAAATTGTGTTAAGTTTTCAGTGTCAAGAAATCCAATAATCTGCTGTGGTAACAAAGCTTCACGTCATTAGTGTAAGTGTTTAATGTTGAGTGTTTGTGTGACTCTAAAGTCATGAGTAAAGTCTTCAAGCTGTTCTGTATTTAGACCTCAACTTTGTAACTTTTCTTTATTGTGTTGACGTATTGGATGGTGTTTTGATTATAAAATACACATTTACACACGCTTCAGTGCACAGATCTCCACAAGTTCCAAAAAAAAATGTTTTTATATATGCACTCAATAATTTGAATACTGAACAATTAACTTGGAAAAGAAAGTAAAAAAAAAATACAATTTTTATTTTTAGTTTTCGATGTCATTAAGACCCAGAGGTTAAAATTGGGGCATGTTTAACCATTGTGAAATGTATTCCTTACTTTCAGTTACACCTTAGTTCTTTTGGGAATCGAGGATACTAAACGCTGTACCTGTTGTTTCTGTATCCATTTATTGAGTTGTTCCGTAGTCTGCAGTCATTGTTTTCTGAGTCTCGCCTCCATCATGTGTAACTCTGAGTTTATTCAGTTTGATGAAAACATCTGGATTTAAGATGGTTTTTGTTTTTGTATTTCAGAAATTTTGCAGAAGTTTGTTGGTGTTGTATGTGTTGCCACCAATTTCTTCCCCAAACAAACAAACAAAACAATCTTTATAATTGCTTTTGCTACATAACATGTCTGGAATAGTTTGATGTGCGGTATTCTATCACACACCAGCAAACTCTGTTTATTGTATTACAATAGCACCCTGGTATGTTTCACCCTGCTGATGTTTTTCCATCAATGGCATGTTCTGATGCTTGAAGCATTTCTTATTTTCATTCTACATGACATCCTCTGCAAGGAAGCTGTTTCACATTATGTCAGCTTGCCATTCAAAAAAGCAACAACAAAAGATACAGGAGGTCATTTTTGGATTTCTTTTTACGTGAGGTTCGTCTGCTTCTGAACTATCTGGTTAAGCAATTTTATTGCAGCCAACTGGTGTTATGCTATACAACACCAAACTTCTGCCTTAACCTCCAAAGATATGGTGCATTTTTTTTCTTATTGCTTTCGTTAAGAAATTAGATATTATGACAGACAACCAAACATGTGATGTCCACATATGTATGTGTTCTCACATTCATGTTTGTTGCTCTGTATGTAAACAAAAATGTATGTGTTTTCAAATTTTGCATATGGTCCGAGTTTCTGAGAAACAATTAAGAACTTATGTAATGTAACCACTCCTCAACAATATCCATATCTGTAAAGTGTCAATTTGTAAACGTGCATAATTCTCTTAGGTTTAGCCAAGGACCTGTGTGTTATATATTGTTAAATTGACAGAAGTACAAGGTCTGATTCATGGTCCTTTTCTTTTTCTTACGTTCTCTGTAGGATTCAAAAAGTAATGACACCAGCATAAGTAAAGAACAGCAAACTTTGCATGTAAAGGGTCATGCTGCTTTAAGAACTCTGAAGAGCTGGGCAGTGATTTCATCAGCCTTGCCAAGTTGCCAGATTTCCCTCTGTTCATCAGTCTTACCCCGGTGTGTGTAGTATTCAGAGCTTCTGGCCCAGATCTGCCATTCTAATTCACATTCTATATTCTGTTCAGCCTCACTTCATTGGCAGTAGAGGGGGCCGGTCCCAGCTGGGCCAATCTAAAACTGCTTACTGCTGAAACACATCCCCACAATGGACACAGACTTCTACCCCATGCCAGCTGTTGGGCTCTAATATTCTCCTAATATTACCTCAATAAGCTAATGAAAGCTTTAGAATATTTGTTAAAAGTTAAAAAGCAGATTGTCCAAAGAACTTCCCAACTTAGATCATTTCTCTTGCCCCTTTACTGTTTACTGTAGGCTTAATATACTTGAAGAATAATTCTTCATTCATGCAGTATGGCGGAAAAAAAGGTCCCAGTAGTCAAAGTGCTGCTCAAACTACCGACAAATAGGCTAAAACTCTGAATGACAACTAGCTCTACATAAAAAGAGCACAATGATCTCTCAACTAGACCCCTAACTGAACAAATTATTCCAAGAGTAAGCTATTTTGGAGATGTACATTACATTCTCATGAAGAGCTTGAATTAAAAAGTTAATGGCAGTATCTTATGGTTAGGGAAAAGGTCAGACATTCATCTATGGTTTCCTGGAACTGCTGGCTGTGCTCTGTTTTATTGGATGAATGGAGGCAGATTTGCTGACTGTTAACAGCCTCCCCCTAAAACGTTGCCTTCAATAGAAAAGATCCACAACACAATGCAGCCATACAAAAGCTCTCGCCGTCACCAAAGCCCTCATCAACTCTGACACTGCCTAATTTCTCTGTACTCTCAAGTCATCCAGCTGACTTTACAGGAATGAAGTGTCAAGCGATTAAATATTATCTTCTTATTTTGTTCGGTCCTCGAGGGGGGAAATTGAGTGTGAGATGTGAGATGTGAACTGTGAACGGCTTTTGTTTGTAAGAATGGATTACTTATATTTTTTTACTCTGAATGTAACATTTTCCTTACTATGATTGTTTCTTATGTCAACAGAGACCATGACTACTGCAACTTCTCCTATATTGTTGAAATGGGATCCAAAGAGTCTGGAAATCCGGACCTTGACGGTGGAGAGGCTTCTGGAGCCCCTGGTCACACAGGTAGCTACTTCCACAGTTCAGCATGCTCTTTCATTTAAATTAGGTGGGAGGGCCCAAAAAATAAGGAAAATCTAATTGGTTAATTGATTTTTTTGGAGTAAAGACCCGAAAAGGAAATGTCAATTTTTTGCACGTGTTGGTATAAAATCGAAAACTAAACAGAATGCAATTCTTTGCAAATGCTTGGAAATTGTACAAAACTGATGTAATTGAGGCATTTGGTATTTAAAAAAAAAAACACACGTGGTTTCATTTAGACGTGAAAAAAAAATCTTAGAAATAAGGATGTATATTTTCCACAGTTTGATGGAGTTGGTAGTTAACAAGTGAGGGAACAGATTCAGCTGTATCTTGTCAGACATCTGTACATCACTGTTAAACTGAATTGGGCTGCAGCCAAAGCGCATGGCTCACTGCCACTGACTTTATTTGCCTCCTGAGCCGAACACATGAGTGAGCAGGACTTTAGTAACCCCTGCTTTTTCGTGACAGTTAGTACATATACTGTGATTCGTAGATTCACATCGCTCGTATGGCTTTTTAAAAGAAAATAAAACTGAGACAAAATAATGTCCTTTCAGATACAGTGCTGGTTAATTGCAACCGTCCAGTGCAGATTTAAGCAACTGATGTCAGAATTGTGAGAGTTGGAGCAAGGGTCAAGTGATTGCATGGCGCTGGAGTTGAGGCTTGGAGGATCAGAGGAAGATGTATTCCTGCTGAAGCGTAGCTTGGATTTGAGATTCATGTCTTATTCATACTATCTGACCCATGAATGTAACATCAGCAACATTACATTGGAACAGTGAGAAACTCGTGCCTCGTGCCTAATCACATATTGCTTTCATGTTTTGGGTAACACTTTTGATGTTGTTTGAATGATATGCTGAAGAAATTCCAAAAACAAGAACCAACAAAAATCTATTTTGCTTCCAGACATTTATCAAACCATGGGCCCATAAAATAATCTGGTAATAGAGATTTCTCGCCAAGGGTTTGATTTCATACATCTTGGAATGGTATCATGTTGACAGTGTTGTGATGATGGAGAACCAGCAGCTTCCCCCAGTGGACTGATGTTCTTTTGTTGGCTGGAAAGTACTTTTTATTTTTAAAACCAGTCCTTTTCTTTTGACCTGATGCATGAGCTGTGCCATGTTGTGAGGACATTTTTTTCTTTAATCTTTTCAACTCTGTTGCTCCCTCTGCAGAATAGCAATATGTTTTTTTTTCTTTCTGATGTATTTTTTAGTATTATTTAGGAATGCTGCTACTTTCACTTTTCAAACTGTATTTTTTTTTCTTAGCTTACATTTGCTGAAGAAAATACATATTTTTCACCCAAATGTTCTTTTTTAAGGTAAAAAATTGTTTGAACTATTGCTGAACCCCATTAGATATTGAGATATTATATCCTTGCTATTACAGGATAACGTTTTAATAAGGAGGGTCTGAGGTTTCAGCATCCCTTTGCAAATAACGTTTATACAGTTTATTAAAACAAACTTAACAAATGTTTAGAGACTGTTTTTTGATCTCTGTTGGTTATATACTTCTCTGCATCACATTTTTTCTCAATCATTGTGGCTCTATTTGTATTGTAGACGGCAAACTGTCGTTAACCAGACGCTGGTTAATAGTTTGGTGACTTCGCTTTTATTACCATGTGTCGGCCATAAAAAATATTTTTAAGACTAACATGTGGTACAGTCCCGCATCTAAAGACTGTAAGCCAGAGTTTGAAGTTGCAGACAAAAAAATTAACAGCTTTTGGGAATGTTGTGTGGTCACGTGGCTTCACTTTTTTCTTTTTCTTTTCTTTTTTTAATATGATTTGTCTTTATTTCCTGCTAAAACAATTTCCATACAAAAGGGCGACTTCAAGACACTGAACACGGTAATACTAAAATGTATTTTTTACAGGTACACATGCCACAAGATGCAAGCCATTTTCAGAATAAACATTCAAATACTATAAGCCGGTTTTGATGCAACTGTCTCTGGAACAGTTAAACCACATCATTACGGCACTTTTACTTCATACTTTACTTTTTTACTTAGTTTTACTTAGTCTACCTTTTTGACCTTGATTTATTGTTTTTTTATATTGTATTGTACTGTGTCCTAGGCTGTTGTTTTGTCTCATTTTGTCTTCTTTTTTGAATAAGTGCCACCAAAATGTCCTTGTAGGAACACAATGACAATAAAAATCTTTGGTATTTAAGTGCATTTTGAGCTTAAACCTTTTCCTGTAAAAATTATATAACATTTGTGAATCATTTATGAATAACACTTAAAAACATTCAGACTTACAACCTTGGGCAGCATTTATGTTAGAATTATGGACTTTTACACACAATGATGTCTTAAACAGAGTGTGCACTTTTTGGGCTTTGAATAAGTTATTTTAGATTCATGGAGATTGTTCTGAATAACCAAATGATTCCCTAAGACACTTCTGCTTTGGTTTATGTATAAAATGTATTTTTCATATTTAAAAAATTGTGAAAATAGAAAAAAATGAAAATATGTTGGCATTTAACAGAAAGATGTATCAAAAAGTGGGGAAAAAAGTTAGATTAATCGAAAAAATAATAAATGAATCGACAAGAAAATAATCGTTAGTGGCAGCCCTAATTAAAGTATAACCAGCCGATGCAGTCAGGGGAAATGCATACTCATTTGGATAATAAAAATGATATCATATACAGGATTTTATTATATTTACACCTCACTGGCACAAAAGAAAAGTGTTTTTTGTTTTTTCAGCAGCAGTTTCTGCTACTGTAACCAGTAGCAGGAGCTTCTGGTTTCACTGTTTGAGGTTCATTTAACCACGTCTTTGCTTGGAAGAAAAATCAAACAACGATTTAACCTACTAACAGTAATTAAGAAGTTTGATCAGCGCTGATGTCAAATGTCTGAACAGTCTTTGAAGTTTAATCCATTTGTTCCTTTGCAGAGATATATTTTGTGTATTTATTTTGTGCTATTTATTACAGCCATGTGTTTGTTCCTTATGACTGGTCATCAGAGAGACACGCGCACATAATTGCTTAATGTTGGAGAATGAAAACCTGATGAGCTTCATCCCTTAATGTGTCGTGATTTATTATGAATTCCAATCAATGGAAATGCCTGACTGCTCTTACGGCAAATTGTGTCTGGCCTCTAAGCTTTTTTTGTTTTGTTTTGTCAAAGATGTCACCCCCCTTCTGACATCTTAATTTCAAGTTTGTTTCATAAACAATGGTCTTTAGATTAGTGGCTGTCGGACATATCTGGTAAATGAAGTACTATGCTTATATACAGTCCATAGCAGAAACATTTTTATTCACATTAAGCTTGTACCAAATACGAATTTGTTTCCTTCATGTCACTGCTACCTTTTGTGAATTGATACATTTTCGTATTTGATTATTATTATTTGGCCTCGACTTCCCAGACACAGCAAAAAAGGGTGGAGCAGAATAGTTAAATGTTGTACTGATCTTTTGTATTCAAAGTGTGAAAAAATTTAATTTTTCTTATTAGTTTGGATAATTCGGTGTATTACGGCATAACAAAGGGTTCGTCTCAGAAGGATAGACAAACAGGGTCATCCTGAAATTGCTTGATATTTCAGCCTCTTTTATCATGACCAAGGTTCCCTCTCCCCTGCTGGTTCTGGCAGATCCATGGCCGGTCATACCGAGAAGCTTATCGCATCACTGTGTGTAAAGGAAACGTGCCTCTGATGTCATAAACATTTTATACTGCAGGAGATGGCAGTGCTCTTTAAAAAAAAAAAAGGCAAGGGAAGGGAAGTGAATAATAGGCAAGAGCAGGGTATGAGGACTGTTTTTTGTTTACTATAGGCTAAACTGTATGTGGTGATGTGGACACATGGCAAACGTGAGCAGAAGCAATCTGCCCAGAATGGTATATTTGGCCATAAAAAAGTTTAATAGCTTTAATGCCGCCCAAGGAAAGGATGTAGTTATTGTTATGCAGTTATGGATATGGTAATGAATTAATAGCAAAACGTTGACTTTTTGTGACATGCTCTCTATGGATGGAACAGAAAGTACCTAGACCTCTTGTTTCCCAGTGCTTGGCGACTCGTATCAAAAACACCTTCAAGTCAGGCGGGTGGGAAGATTCAGTCTTATATGGTGTTTTTAAAATGGTCACATGTGATCCACAAGTGCCCACAGACTGACTACCTACCCCCTCCAATGGGCCATGAGTGTCTCTTAATTTTCCTCGAGTCATTTAGAACAGAAAAAACCTTGTTTTGTGAGCAGCAACATGTCTTCAAGAATCGAAACAAGTCACACACGTCCAGTCGTCTTTTTTTAAAGTAGTGATGATCAAATGATCAAAACTTGCATGACTTAAAACCTGAACCCGCACCTTTTAAGTAAAAGAAGAAACCTGCTTTTTGTTTAAAAGTTTTATGATTTTGCGTTTATTGTATATTATTATGTTTAATTGACCATTTTTGTTCAATTATATTTGGGAGATTAATATTAGATTTTAGATTTTTTGTACTCATAGAGCAATGGCAATGTTTTTGCTGTAAATTTGCTCAACTAAATCTGGGATATATTTTCTAATGAAATCGTGTACATCTTTGTGATATTTAAAGAGGTAGTCCCTTTGAACATTTGAAACCAAAGCACATTACTTCACAAAAGTTCACTTTTTTGTGAAAGTTGTTAAGTTAAAACAAACAAAAGGAAAAAAAAAGGAAAAAGGAAACAAAAAAAATAAAATAAAACTAACTAAACTAACAAAAATCCTTGCTGTGTATTTGGGAAGCCTTTCCAAATGGCAACCACGCTTTGTAGTGCACTACGCAGTGATTAGGGGGTGGTTTTTGTTCTATTCATTTTTCATATTTGCTAACATGACTGTCCTGTGTGAATTGAAACAAATTGGTGGTCTTACCCTTTTGGTTAGAGAAAGACAAAAATTTAGATAATTATTGAGATTATGTCGGTTATTGGTCTTGAATGTCAGTTTCCATTTCTTACGCAGCCCTTTATGCAGGATATGTGTTTAGTGTGCAATTACAACAACAGGAATCTGTCTTGTGTATCAAAATACTTTAGGTACAAATAGAAGTTTTCAATCACTGTCATGAAAATAATTGGATTTTAAATTCCATCCAACCTAACGAGGGATATCTTCTGACCTTGGGAGAATATTTGGGGTGCTAAAAATTACTATTCAATTTCATGCACTGACGGTCGGTTTTTGAGTCATTGGAATGATGGAACTTTTCAGCCTGGCCATCTTTGCACATTACACACATCCCAGTTTTGCATGGAGGCTCCATATGTGAAGTCAAGATAATTCTGTATCCAGGGTTTTCTTCTCAATATTTATATGCTTTCACCGTACTAGCATGCTGTGCAGCCAGATATGACTGTCCCAGGCAGTAGCTCCACATAGCTACTTATCAGAAGCCAAGCCAACACCTGCCTAATTAACACATCAATGGACATCATAGATCCTATTTCTCAACAAGTTATTTCTTAAACCATATTTAAACACAAGCTATCTGCACCAACACAAAATATGCTCTTTATAAATAAATATCTAAACAGACTCCCAGATAAACAAACATATTTAGCTGCAGTGATGAACATAAAATAAATTCTGCATCTTTACTGCAATGCCTGTCACTCTAATCCTCCTCCTCGTCTCTGTCTATGAGCATAAGCAGATCACCAATCCAGTTAACTTCTGCAGCTTCTCCTTGTCTGCACGCTATAAACAAAACACTTGGCCGCATTTTAGTTTTTTGTACATTTCACAAAAGACCAGATTTGCTATCAACTTGCGCCTCGTCCAAACCGAAAAAAAAACTGCTTTTGGAGCCTTCAGTTGCCATGATGACCGTGTTGATGAACATTTAAACATAAGTCACTACAAGATGAAAAAAATAACGATCAAAAGAGAGTGAGATCCTCTGTAAACCCATTGCACTGAAGTATTGCCACCTCATGTTTTACCTGCATCATCATTGAGTGGGAGGTGGGAGGCTCTAAATCCAAATATGGTATTTGAATGTCTCTTAAGCTGAAAATTAGTCTCATGCTGACATTAAAAATAGCCGTTTTACAAGTCCCTTCAAGTTTGCAATCAGATTGACAACAGACTGGACTGGAAATCTAACGCCGAGTCTGTGTGCAGGAAAGGAATGAGCAGACTGTACTTCCTGAGGAAGCTCAGATCCTTTGATGTATGCAAAAAGATCTTTTATCAGTCTGTTGTCTCCAGTATCATCTTTTTCGCGGCTGTTTGTTGGGGGAACAGCATCAGAGCCAGAGACGCACACAGACTGGAAAAGCTCATCGGGAGGGCTGGCTCTGTGATTGGTCTCCGGCTGGAGACCTTTGAGACTGTGGTGAAGAGGAGGACAGGGAAGAAACTTTCCTCCATCACAGACAACCCGGACCCCCTCCACCCCACCCTGGACAGACAGAGGAGCTCCTTCTCAGATACAGGAAATATTTCCTGCCACATGCCAACTTTATATAATAATAATTATTGATTACAGCACACAACTGACATTTGCACATTTCTTATTAGAGCCCGAGCACTGACAGTGCGAAAGCCCTATTGTATCTGTAGGAATTAGGGGTGTAACGGTACATGTATTTGTATTGAACTGTTCGGTATAGCGTGTTCGGTTCGGAACGGAGGCGTACCGAACGAGTTTCCACACGGACATATTAAGTAGAGGACCGCACGTTGTGGAGCAGAGCGCTGCTGCAGTTGCGCTCACACCGAGAAAGTATTAAGATTAAAGAAAAAAGCACTAACTAATGAAGAACTAAAGAGCTAAGCACATAATTGTGACAAGTCCAGTGTTTCCCCTACCATTGTTTAGGCCTGGCGTCATTTACGTTTGATCATTTACGTTTATGAGCGCCTCTGCAGCGCTGTTCTGCAACGTGAGTCAAACTGCTTCGTTGCCTAGTAAAGCCTGGATTATGGTTCGGCGTTAAATCGACGTAGAGCCTACGCCGTAGGGTACGCAGCTACGTGCACTGTACGACCGCTCGCTGCGTACCCTACGCCGTAGGATCTGCGTTGGTGTAACGCGGAACCATAAATCAGCCTTAACGATGCGAGTACCGCTGCTGAGAGCGCGGGCATATTATTATACATTATGGGATGTATAGAGTTTGTAGCTAGCCAACTATGGCGCCGGCCGAAAAAAGAAAAAATATCGCGGGCGACAGACAACATGATATAAAGAAATGTTTCTGCCAGGTGCGTGTGTTTGTGTTTGCATGTGACGCTGCAGGGAAGCATGAAGGAAAAAACCGCACGACGACACACCATGCGTCTGCGGGGTCCTAGCGCCGGCACACGTAGAGCCAATGTTATTTTGTGTGTGTGTAATAAACAACTAGCACGTTTATATTTTGCATTTTGTTTTCTTACTGTACCGAAAATGAACCGAACCGTGACCTCCAAACCGAGGTACGTACCGAACCGAGATTTTTGTGTACCGTTACACCCCTAGTAGGAATTATTATTTTTTTCCTTCTTCCGACAAAATGAGGGCCTTTTTGCCTCCCTAAACGTGCCCAAAAAAATTAACCAAATTTTGCACGCAAGCCAGGCCTGGCGAAAAATGTGATATTTAATGGTTTGCATTAATGGGCGTGGCCTAATGGCTCAACAGCGGCCCCTAGAAAACTTTGTGCCTCAAGCCCCACAATACGGTTTGACATACATGCACGAAAATCGGTACACACCTGTATCATGTCGCAACTTAAAGAAAAGTCTCTTGGCGCCATGGCCGAAACCAAACAGGTAGTTGGCTATTTTGAACTAATCGTGTAATTTTGGCGCAATTTATGCCATTTTCACGTGTCGTACTCTAACGAACTCCTCCTAGCAGGATTGTCCGTTCGACATAAAACTCGCTCAGGAGACACAAAAGACGTTAACGATTAAAAGTTATCAAAATCGTTAGATATTTCGTGAACTGGCGTGGCTGTGGCGCTGCGTCAAACTTCAACGTTAAACAGGAAGTGATACTAGTAGCTAATTGGTCGATATGTGATAGTTCCTATTTTCTGCCATAACTTTTGAATGGTTTGTTATAAAGAGTCGTGGGTGGTGTCATCGGACTTAGTTTTGAGTCCTTGACCTTTATTGGTGAAAATTGCACGCGCGAGGGCCCGTTCATCGCTGCTTGCAGCTTTAATTATTTATAATTTCTGCTGCACACTTACCGTTATGTATGTATAGGATGTTAATATGTATAGACCTTTAAATATAACTTTTCTACTTAAATATCTAGTTTTATGTTTTATGTTTCTGTATGTTATGCTGCTGCTGCTGCACAGTAATTTCCCAGTCCTGGTATCAATAAAGTACATCTTCATTTTTAACTTAATCTTGATCTTCTTTTCCTGCCTTTGAAGAGCAAGTAGCTTAGGTTGTCCTCTTCATTTGCCTATTATTTTTCTTTTTCCCTCCCATGTTTTTTTTCCCCCCTGACATTTTGTAGGCTGCATTAAATAAATTCTATGTAAATTCCAATTAAATGTATTTGTAAACTACGAGCGTGATGTGCTTGTTGGTTTTTACGATTGGCCCTATTGACGCAAGATAATTACTTCACTGCCATAATCTGTTTTTTCTAATTAAGGTAAAGGTTGTTAATTTTTAACTGCGTTGTAGGGACGGGGTGGACTGGGATGGGGTGGGGTGAAGCTTTTCCATGCTCCAGGCTTCTCTCATTCTGTCAGTTATTGATATGGATCAGTTGAAGCGTACTTTTGAAGCCAAATAAGGGTAGAAGGTGATGTAGAGGCTTCCATTACAACCTTTAAACACTGTTTCATTAGAGAAGACTGTTTTTACGCTCAGAAAGACAAAGGAAATCTTTTTCATTTGAAGTGCTGTACTTCCACTCATTTTTCCCTCAATCCATTTAATCTTGTGTACCATACACTACAGCAGGACTTTCTTCCATGCTCAGCGATCACATACTGAATTTATAAATTGGAGAGTCAAAACGATTTTTCTTCTTGTGTGCGTGTTGTAACTTTTTGAAAAATATATCCGCAGTCTGACGTTATGGTGGGTTATTAAACTACAACCGAGGTTCTTGGTATTTTGGTTTTATTGCCATGCAGTTAGATAAAACAGGTTTCATGGTCTTGCACAGTGAAAAGCTTCTTGTTTTGTGGTTAACGTACCGAACTGATTGGTCTCATATTGTAAGAATGATGGAGCTTATATTGTAGGCTTGTAACATGTCCTGAATGTTTTTGCAGATAAGACGGTCTTCATGATAGGTCCATTTCTTTATTTTACATTTCACGGATTCCTCTCCTATTACAAGTTCCTTTAACTGTAGCTTTATCTACAAATGATATTTTTTTCACTGAATTTGAATCCCTTTGAGCTTTCTTTTTTGATAACACGTGAAACAATTTGCCCTTGACATGACAATTTCTAGTTGTGTGAAAGAAAATGGACATAACTCCTGATTCTGCCTCTTGGATAGGATTTCCACCATTGGGATGTTGGGTCATTGACATGACATCCGTGATTTAGTGAAGCGCTTTCCTGCTGCAGTGCCTGTCCTGTCTGCCAGACCTGAGAGAGTTACTACAGCGTTTTCCAGTTATGGTTATTGTCTTTAGGGACCTTTGACTTCTTTTGTTTGCTTTGATACTCGAACATTCATCCTTGATGAGTGCTCAAGCCAGCAGTCACTACTGCTCTCAGTGGATGAGTCTCAGGGCTAATCTCTTATGTATTGACTTGACAGTGGTCAGTGCTTCATGCACAGCTTATCCTATTCCATGAGCATGAATTTAAACACTGACATTTCTGTACATACACATAGAAAGTGTGTCTTCATTTCCTTTTTGGGTTTCTTTTTTAGAGAAAGGTCATAGTCATTTTCCTTTACATACTGACTTCACAGATATGGGCATTGGTAATGGGCCAGGGTGAAGCCTGAAGGATGGAGTTGGCTGTTAACAGTGGATGTTTTGGCCCCTATTATTTATGCGTGTCATCCAAGCTCAGTGTTATGACTCTTGGTTGGCACCTGACGCACATACATACTCTTTAGTCAAGGGGCTTAACATAAAGGGAGGGGAGACGACGGCGGCAAGGGGATTAAAGCTTCATGCTCCATGACTGTCATAATCCATTAAGCGAGCAGAAAAGGAGGGAGGCCTGGACCTCAGACACTTTTTTTAGAGACAAGACGGGATATTTCTCACAGTTTTCACTGAAACCAGTGAAGACTCACTCTTTTCCGTGGGTTATTTGAACAAGTTATTTTTTAATGTTTTTGTGCACAACAATTAAGAAAACATGCAGTATGCAATAACTAAGCTAAGAATGATGACAATATGACATACTGTACAGAAATACTGGTACATGGTGTTAGCTTTGCTGCTAACTAGGGCTGTTCGATTTTGCCCAAAAATAAAATCTCGATTTTTTTCTCTCAAAATCCGATTTTCGATTACGATTACGATTATTTTGTGAATTGACAAAAGGCAAAGAAATGATTTCAAATATGCTGTTTTTTTATTGAACATTTTCCCCATTGGGCTTTAAGTGCAAACGTTGCTCTTATTAAACCAAAAATGAATGAATAAAGTGCAAAACTCTGTAAAATAAGTTGAAAAAAAGTTTTAAAAAATATAATAAAATATAAAGTTTTATCTCTGAAAAAAAAAATCAGCAAATCAGCACTTGCAAACATACAGTAAGTTATATTTCCAATTAAATAAAACAAGACATTTTCTAATTAAACTAAACTGGGTCTTTGCATGCTAAATAATAATGCAACCCATGAAGGAGGTAGATGTGTGTAATGTCAGTCATTACATTTGATATTCACATTTGCAAGTTTTTTGCAAGGAACACGAGCCGGTCTACGGCATCTGGCTTGAGGGATGCCCGGTGGCATGTTACAACGCCCCCTCCTACACTAAAGAGCCTCTCCGATGGGGCACTTGTCGCAGGTATTGAGAGGTATTTCCATCAATCATTAATATGGTATCAATCATTAATATGTGTGCAGACAAGGTAAAAAAATAAATAAATAAATAAATTTAAAAAAAAATAAAAAAAAAGAAAAAAGTGAAAAATCGATTTTACGATTTTCACGTTTTAACATCGTTCTAATTACATAATCGCGATTACGATTTAAAATCTATTAATCGAACAACCCTACTGCTAACAGTGGAAACTCAATTTCGACTATGTGGGGGGGGGGCTGTGCATGTGTAAAGTGGGTGGGATGTCTGTATATGTATGTGTGGAAATGGATATAAATACACAGATCTGGAGTTTCCTTGTGGAGATGGGAGTGCCTTAGTTGAGGAAGCAGTTCACCGGTCAGACTTTTAGAATGAATGCACTCAATATACAAAAATAATGTATGACAAGTGCAGGTGAGTAAACTTGGAAGGAAAGCTTCATTCGGAAAAGAGCAATCCCAAAGGGAAACCTTTTCCATAGTGCTCAGATTGGAACATAATGACATCACAGAGTGGCTTTGGGCAAAGTCCTGAGGCCAGACACATTTAACTCGTTAACTTTTCAGCAGACTTTAAAGCTGTACCCCAGACAATTCTCTTTTAAAAATATCTGTTCATTTTGAAATGAGGCACAAGCCTGATTCCTCTTTGCACATTTAGCCGTAAATGAGTTTGGGCACTCCCTCAAGCCCTCATTGTGTCCTCATCTGAAAACAAATGTTTGCCGTAAACTGCATGGACATAACAATGAAAGCAACAGCAAAGGGGGAAGCTCAATTTCTTTTGAGTTGATATTGAGACATTTACCAGTGAATCGAGCATATAATCTGTTTCATTTGTTTATAAACACTACAACAAATCTGACACCTCCAGTATGGTCAGTGGCCAGATGACAAACGAGGAAAAAGCTCATCTCATCTCATAAAAACAGCCCGAGTAGTGCGGAGGACCCAGTTCCTCTTACAGATGAATGAGGACAACCCTTGGAAGCGTGAAGAAGCACACGAGCCAGCTATCATGTGGTGCCAGTAAATCCGAGCAATCTGTAAATAGTTTTTTTTTTCTCTTCTTAAAGTTGCATTAGCAAATCCTTCCAACACCGCCTGAGCAGCCACCCCGAGGCAGAGCCGTCACACGCAGCTGCGCGCATTTATACCACCTTGGATAGAATAAGTAGGTTATGTGTAAAAACTGCTCTCATACTACAACCGCTCTGAAAATGTGCGGTTCTGTTATGTGTGTTAAGTTTTATTCTGTATGGTTGTCTGCTTTTGTTTCATGTCTATTTTAATTCAGCCATATGCTAACGTGCCTTGTGTGCACGTATGGCCTGTGTAGGAATCTCTTTTCCCCACGCATCCTTTCTTTCTCCGACCCGTTTTGTTTGTGTAGGACGAGTTATACAGATGGAGAATTGCCCAGCCAGTCTGGACCCGAACTAAGCAGAGCATCTGCAGACACACTTGAACAGCCTTTGAACACTTGGAACACCCTTTTAACCTGGTTGGGTTTGAACGATTTTGCCAAGGAAAACTGGAGAAACTTCCAAAGGAAAGGCGTTCCAGGGTTGCATGATCACATCCAAGAAAACATGAAGCTTCATTGCTGCTGAAAGAGGCTTTAAGGAAACACAAAGTTCAAGGTTTGAATAATCATCTAGAGGAGATATTTCAGCATCTTTTGGTTTACAAATAATCTCATTTTGCGAGTTTTATTGTTGTAGACTAGTCTGTGTAGAGCAGGGGGTGACTAGAGCATTTGAGCAGATAAAGTAGTTAATTAAAAGCTTCATAGATGTTATACATTAAGGATTGCTGTGATTTAAAAACAGCTGCTTATACTGGCCAAGTAAAACAGTTTTTTTTTTTTTTTACCCCTGCGTCTCCTCCGCCTTAAGGCTGAAAGGATTTCAGGGACAGTCATGCTTTCCCATTAACAGTTCATGTGATATTGACTGATGGGTTTTGGAATTATGGTGTTACTCAAAACTTTCAGCTTCAGAGTTATGCTAGCATATTCCTTGCACTCAAACGAGAAGATAATAAAGCCAGAAAATGAAAATGTAATGAGATCTTCAATGTCCTTGGTCTCATCAAATGTATATGGAAGCATTGATGTCACGCAGAAGCTTGTGAATATTATGATGTGGACCTGGGACACCCTGGAGTCATCTGTATACAGTCTCTGTGCTTGCCTGGAGCCGGGGCAGGTGGGCCTCTCTGCTTAGGCTGCTGACCCTGCAACCTGAACCTGGATAAGGGAATATACATGGATAATGCACTATTATTATTATTTTCTCATTTAGTTGATTTTAGAAAATCAGAAAATATTATTTCAATCTCAAGAGAGCCTGTCTTATGTACTTTGTACAAACCTGCAAATGCACGCATAACAAATACTCTATCTGTAATCCAGCTAATCCCATATCTTTTTCCCATCATTGCATTTTCTCTGAAACCACTACTTTGATGTGCATTTCTTTTGTTTGTCTTTGAAAGGGATGATGCAATCAATTCCTTTATAACTCTCTTCTGACCGAAAGCATGGTTTTGTTATTTCTGCATATTTGTTGTGGTCTCTAAATTTGTAGAACCACTTTCATTTTGTTTGTCTTATCATTTGGATACTCTTCCTCGAATTCTCTTTTCATACTGATTGATTAATTAAATCATAATTTACGCTGACAGTTGCATTATAGGAGACTAATAAGGATGTAAGCTATGTTGTTTTGCAGTGTACACCCTTTAGCTTCTGTCCTTTCTGCCTGGAGGTCAGTGCTGGGTCTTACAAAACACACTTGCATTTGTCTTCAGGCAATACCGTCTGACACTTTGCTGCTTCAGCATATGGTTGCCCAAGGGTTTTGAACCGCTGCTATGCACAGATGCGGCATGCCTGCTGTCTTTCAGCGTCTCTTTGGTTGCTACAGTATGTTAAATTGTCAAACTTGATTGTAGATAGCTTCCATACCCACTATAATTGCAGACTACCTAACTTTTACTGTCATTTTGTAATAATACATAAAGGACATAGATTTTTCCATGGTCAATTTGAAAGAAGTTGCATGACAATTTCTCCTTTTTTTTTGTTTTATTGGTGTTATGTAAAATATAAATTCAAAACCTTTCGCCTACATGTGGTGGAAAAATCACACATGGAAGTAATTACATTATTTCCTTGTATCCAAGAAGAAAAGACAGTTTCAGAGAAACCTGCTGCATAATTCTGTCAGACCTGTCAAAATGTAATTTGCCACCGTAAAGCAAGTTCTCCTTTGAATATAGTTTTATCTAACACCTAATTTCACATTTACTATCACTTTCCAACTCGTGCAAACTCTGTTTTTCTATTTAAAAAGTCAGTCAGTACATATTAATGAAGCATAGAAGTACATTAGCGCCTGAAAGGCGTGGGTTGAGATATTTTTGACACTTTCCCTTCCAGAGCACAAAATATGGGGAAGAGATTATTTAAATGAAGTAAGGAATATTTAACTTGTACCAAGATCTTTCTGAATGCTTTCCCTTATCAGCAGAAGTAACGCCACGGCGCTGGCGTGGAAGCGGCTGGGGATGTTTGAAACCAGCTGACCGTCTTGACAAGGTGTTGAGTGTTACTTTGGTAATGGATTCTTTTTAGAGGAGCATGTTGATTGTCGACTACATCCCCTCTCAGGTTTTCAAACAGTGGGTGGTGAAGATGTTATGGTGTTAATATGCAAATATTAAATTGTGGAGGAGGACTGTGAGCTTTCTGCAGAGTATCTTGGTTGCAGGATATTCTGCATAACTGAAATGCATATTTTTTTTGGCAGCATCATCTGTTAGTTTGGTGCTAAAAAAGCAAGAAGAGAAGTCGTATACAGTAGACCCAAAATCTTTGATGTAAACTCTGGGATAACGCTAAACTATATTATTCTGTAAACTCTTTTTTCTCTCCATGGATTGAAGACCCCTGTTTTTGTGGATTACTGCTTTGATTCCTTTCCCTCTGATCTTTGTGACCATACCTCACACCCGAAGCCACTCCAGAATGAGATTTAAGCAGGGATTTATGTGGTTTGTCTTTGAAGTTAGCAGCATTTTGGATGACATAAATTCTGCCATAAAGCTTATGGGAGAACCTAAAGGCATGTCATGCAGAAATGGCAATTCAAATAAGGTCTCAGTGGCAATATCTGTTTGGCTTTGCAGCTATTTTATAATGCGTGTGTGGGTTTTTTCTATTCCTATTTTAAATGAAGGTGGAAAGTTTGTACTGTTGCTGAAATGTTGTTTACAAGTCCCAACATTGATTTCAATTTTGTTTATCTTGTTTGCTTGCACCATTTTTTTCTTGTCTTATTTTTAAGCACTAGATGAAGATTTCATTAGTTGAGTCTTGGCATCCAAGGAAGCAGTTTTTTTTTTTTTTTCCACCCTCTTACACAATATGGTAATGATTGTCACTGCAGAAAACCATGCATATTAACTGTCAGTATTACTTCTGGTTCATTGGATGGCAATAAGTGATGTGGTTGTATAACAAAAATCAAGTAGTCCAACAGAAAACTGTTGCAAAAATGCATTATCCAGTTGTTTTTTTTCCTGCTATTAATTGTGTATCAACATATCATCTGGCCACAAAATGACTGGAATTACTGATGGTATAAGATATTTGCTATAAAATTACTTTATACTATACTAAGATTTTTAATGAGCTAAAATTATAGGATAAACTGAACATTTTCTGAAGCCAAAATATTTTAAATGATAAAAATTCAACACCAGAGCCGCATTTCTATTGGATTCTTTTTTCTTTTGACTCGTGTTTTGTTGCACATATATTGAGCTACTTTTTTTACTCATAAAAAGAAAAAAAAACGCACCGTGTCAAATTTTAATATATTTTATTAAATTATAATTCTGCAAAACAGTGCAACACTCACCATCGTATAAAGAAAAGCATGTTGGTGGGAGGTTTTATGAGGATATCGCTAAAATTGAAAGCACAGCAAGTTTGAAAATGTCAGAGCCGGACATAAATGTAATGTGATGATTCCTGCTTTTGTTTTTTTTTCATTTTTCACCCAAAGCCCAGTCAGAGGTTTTGATATCCAGTAATCCCCCTGCTTAGCACTTCAGAACTTAAGATATTTTAAGTAACACAGTGATTCAAAGTGGCCACACCATTCTATGGAAAATATCTGAGTTAACTCTGTGTTCTTTCTGCCAGATATGCATTATGCTTATGTGCATTGTAAACATGTGTTCCCATGATTAATGTAGTTTCTACATATACACATTATATACCGGCAGTATAAACCTTTTAAAGAGGTCACCAGGTGTAGAGCACTACTTACAATGGGGGTATTTTTAAAAAGCAGTGTCTCCTTGTTGTTTTTCCTCCATGGGAAATGGTTTCATGTCTATAAAGTTGATGGGTTTCATCACTCTTATTTCCATACCTGCTATGCAGAAATATACCACGATTATGTAACCTTGAGTCAAATGAAATCAGGAGCGGTTTAAAATGTAAATTTTTCTCAGTTGCTGATTACAGTCATGAGAATGTTATATTTGAAGGACAAAATGAAGATATTCAGTTTTACATTCTATCTAGGGGAGTGGTAATCTAGTGGCTACAGAGGAGGGCTTGAGTCTGGAGGACCCAGGGAATGGCAACCAAGAAGAACCACCTTGTGCCCTTGAGCAAGGCCCTTAACCCTAATTATAGCCCTAATTGCTCCCTGGGTGAAATGGTGTGTTTGTTCCCTCAGATGTAAGTCACTTTGGATAAAACCGTCTGCTAAATGACAGTAGTAGTAGTAGTAGTAGTAGTAGTAGTAGTAGTATCCCACCTGGCTATGTCTTGCTCACTCTTTAACAAAGCACACTCACCCATGTTTTTTTTGGTTTTATTTTATGCTTTGTCAGTTAAAAATTTATTTTTGAAATGAGATTCTATTCAGATTCATTTATTAAAATAAGAATTTGTAGCTGTGATTTTACCTCTGTGAGTACATTCATAACTTGGAGGAACTTTTTATTGTATGGTGTGTCCAAGGGCGAAACTTTAGTTTCAGAGGTGGGGGGGGACACAAGTAGGAATGGCAAATTTGTGCGTGTAGCTGTAGCGTGGATGTGCAGTGTGGCTTTGTAAGACTATGTGTGTGTGAATGCGAACAATCAAACAATTTGAATATGCATTTACTTTTTTAGACACTTTTTAACTTTTTTTTTGCCCGTTTTGGGAAAATGCTGGATCTGCATTCTTGGCCAGGCTTGATTTTTCATTTTCTTTTTTTTTTTTAAGATTTTTTTGGGCTCTAGTGGCCCTTTATTGAGATGCAGACTGGAAAGGGGTAGAGAGAGAGAACGGGGAAGACACGCAGCAAAGGTGCGCGGGCTGGATTCGAACCCGCGACCGCTGCAGGAGGACTGTAGCCTCAGTATATGAGCCGCCGCTTAACCCACTGCGCCACCGAGCGGCCCTTGATTTTTCATTTTCAAAAGTTTGGGCACAGAAAAAACATAGGATTCCATTGACTCCTCCTTGTTTATAATGGAGCCAAGGAAATTCACAGTATCACTTCTCTTGAAATCTTAAGGTTTTGTTGCTGAGATGCTGTTCCACAATCACTTTTGGGCTAACATGGTTGGGTTCCTGCCTGCACTTCTTCACTTGCGCCTGTCTCCACATATTTCTCCTATGAAATATGAAAATAGATCATGTTCATTCCTTCCTTTCCTTATAAACAAAGGGCCGTCAGTAACTTCGCAAAGTGTGTCTTGATGATTCGCAATTACAGGCTGAGCCTACCGTTAGTTTTTAAACTGTAAAAAGTGGGGGGGACAAAAACAGGATTTTGAAAAGTGGGGGGGACATGTCCCCCCTGTCCCCAGTGGAAATTGCGCCCATGGGTGTGTCCAAAGTGGTGGTAAGACTTAAGTCCACGGTAGCCATGGCCAACTCTGGCCGTCCATTGGCTCTCCCCCTGAACTGAATGGCTTAAACTCATTACAGCAGCAAACTTCACAAACTTTCACACTAGAGCTGGTTGGTCTCGCTTCAATCAACGAGTGAACTGGGTCTCAGTTCGCTTGCAAGTGAATGCTGGTGCAGTTTGCTTCGGCGGGAATGCAGACGGACTATCCAGCAAACCAAAGAGTACGAGTGACGTAGATCACAGTAGCTCACTGTGTTGCTTGCTGCTCATATGGGGTGGCTTCTAGTGAAAATCCTGTTAGGTTTAAACACCAAAGTAAAAGCAGAAAGATGGCATAAATTGGCCATCTGAATGTGACAGATTTCTGTTTTTTGTCCTGGCCAATCAATAAACCATGTTTTCCTTTTCCTCATGCTTTTTTCTCCTCCCAAGAGGTGTGAATTTCTTTTTCCCACCCTAATTGAAGCGGCTCCCCTAGATTATCTTAGTGTGACTATGCTAACTCTCTTGGTGAAATGTAGAGCACCACAACTGTTTTTTGGGGGATTGTTTTTTTTCTCCCCACCTTTAACATATTTTGCACTTCCCATATAGTGTAAATGGCCTTGTCGCTTATTACGTAAAGAATAGGTAGTGATATGCGTACCCTGTACCAGTGTGGTGGGGGTATGGGATGAGAAGCGCTCAGGGGCTCCCTGCATGTGTGAAAATACTCATGCATAAACATGCACACATCCTTCCTGAATCATCAGCAGTTAAATAAGCGCTCATCCAATGAATGTGAGTCTCAGAAGCTGAAGGCGGAAAATTGAATGGCTGTTCAGAGCCAGGAGGATTTACTTCTTACAGCAGTGTCCACAGGTCAGTGCTCGGTGTGAGTAAAGCCAGCAGGACATTTCTAACTATTGATCAGTATAAAATGGGGGGGCGAGATACAACCAATCGTTATGTTTGAAGGAGCCATTATCCGTACTATTGCTGCAGCAAAATTACTCATGTTGGTGGGTAAGCATGTTGTCTTCTTTTTTTGTAGTCAAAGGGCTATAATAGAGACAATGTATGGATTTATTATCAAATATACTGATGAAATACCTTTTCCCGATGCAGTTAAGACGATATGCCTTGAAATGCATGTCATTTAAAGACCAAGCTTTTAGATGAAAGAAAATATAAATGTATACAAATGCTTACATATGTATAATCATTGTCAGAGGTCAGAGACTGTAGTCTGAGATCTGAAATATGTGCTGCTGATTCCTTGCTTTTGGGATTTGTCTGACCCTAGTCCCCAGTACCTGCCCTTTCACTGACCGAAATCCACAGGCATCTTTGGCTCTCGGCTAAGGGCACTGAACCTCTCAGAATGTTGAACAAATTCCATCCATCTTCTTAGGAAGTTGGTACTGCCTTGTGCTTTTTGCTTAGGATCTAGGATTTTTGGATTTTGACTACTGAGCAGGGATTCGTATTGGTTTTTGCTCCCTAGTTGGACCCACACCTCTGATGCATTACCACAGAAACGTTTTTATATATGTTTACTCATACTGAGCCTCATTCATCAAACGTGAGCAGAATGAATTAGTGGAAGAACTGTTGGCAGAGCAAAGTTTCTTTCTTTCTTTCTTTTTTTTTTTTTTTTTTTTACATGTAAGTGAAAATATTGATGGTTCTGAACTTTTCGTAGGTACAAACAAAATCTGTTCCTGCCTCCAACCATGCGTAGGAGTGCACATAAATAATGCTTGTCGTTATCAGACTTTACAATATTTATGCGTTATATGGTCTGTTATTTTCACAGTTTGCCTTATGAAACACTTGTTTTAAACATGAGCATAAATTAGAAATATAACATGTTATCCTTAATTGATGGGAATTTTGAATTTTTAAGCTGCAGATAATATTTCTTGGGCTGATTTTGAAATCAGTTTGATGTGCTGTCTGGTTTCAGAAGGAAGAGGGGATGTTGAAGAGAAAGCAAAGACAGGCAAACATTTCAGCGGAAATACAAATGTCTAACTTACTGAATTATATAAAAGTAAATGCAAGATGTGAATAAACACTTTTTTGTTTATTTACCTTGGTCTGCAGATTGACTTGTCAGCGCTAAATAAAGAGAAAAATGTTACCTGCAATTAAGGAAAGGATTGTTCTATAAACTTTATTCCTACCAATCTTTTGGTAAAATGTGTGTTTAAAAGCAGTATAGCAATTGGTTGGCCCATGCATAACTACAGAGGGTTGCAAAAGTATTCACCCCCCTTGAACTTTGTGACCTTCTGCCACATTTCAGGCTTCAAACATAAAGATATAAAACTGTAATTTTTTGTGAAGAATCAACATCAAATGGGACACAATCATGAAGTGGAACGAAATGTATTGGAAATTTCAAACTTTTTTAACAAATAAAAAACTGAAAAATTGGGTGTGCAAAATTATTCACCCCCTTTACTTTCAGTGCAGTAAACTCTGTCCAGAAGTTCAGTGAGGATTCTGAATGATCCAGTGTTGACCTAAATGACTAATGATGATAAATGGAATCCACCAGTGTGTAAACAGGTCCGTTTAAAGCGCAGAGAGCATCATGAAGAACAAGGAACACACCAGGCAGGTCCCAGATACTGTTGTGGAGAAGTTTAAAGCTGGATTTGGATACAAAAAGATTTCCCAAGCTTTAAACATCCCAAGGAGCACTGTGCAAGCGATAATATTGAAATGGAAGGAGTATCAGACCACTGCAAATCTACCAAGACCTGGCCGTCCCTCTACACTTTCAGCTCATACAAGGAGAAGACTGATCAGAGATGCAGCCGAGAGGCCCATGATCACTCTGGATGAACTGCAGAGCTCTACAGCTGAGGTGGGAGACTCTGTCCATACGACAACAATCAGTCGTGTACTGCACAATTCTGGCCTTTAGGGAAGAGTGGCAAGAAGAAAGCCATTTCTTAAAGATATCCATACAAAGTGTTGTTTAAAGTTTGCCACATGCCACCTGGGAGACACACCAAACATGTGGAAGAAGGTGCTCTGGTCAGATCAGACCAAAATCTAACTTTTTGGCAACAATGCAAGACGTTATGTTTGGCGTAAAAGCAACACAGCTCATCACCCTCAACACACCATCCCCACTGTCAAACATGGTGGTGGCAGCATCATGGTTAGGGCCTGCTTTTCTTCAGCAGGGACAGGGAAGATGGTTAAAATTGATGGGAAGGTGGATGGAGCCAAATACAGGACCACTCTGGAAGAAAACCTGATGGAGTCTGCAAAAGACCTGAGACTGGGACGGAGATTTGTCTTCCAATAAGACAATGATCCAAAATATAAAGCAAAATCTACAATGGAATGGTTCACAAAAAAACATATCCAGGTGTTAGAATGGCCAAGTCAAAGTCCAGACCTGAATCCAATCGAGAATTTGTGGAAACAACAGAAAACTGCTGTTCACAAATGCTCTCCATCCAACCTCACTGAGCTCGAGCTGTTTTGCAAGGAGGAATGGGCAAAAAATTCAGTCTCTCGATGTGCAAAACTGATAGAGACAAAGCCCAAGCGACTTACAGCTGTAATCGCAGCAAAAGGTGGCGCTACAAAGTATTAACTTAAGGGGGATGAATAATTTTGCACGCCCAATTTTTCAGTTTTTTATTTGTTAAAAAAGTTTGAAATATCCAATACATTTCGTTCCACTTCATGATTGTGTCCCACTTGATGTTGATTCTTCACAAAAAATTACAGTTTTATATCTTTATGTTTGAAGCCTGAAATGTGGCAAAAGGTCACAAAGTTCAAGGGGGGTGAATACTTTTGCAACCCTCTGTATATAACACATTCTATTCTACATAATACAAATTTCAGCAACAGGCCTGTAGAATGGGTTTTTATTTGCACATGGTCTTGTATAGGTTTTAAGCCAAGTGTTTCCCTGCTGGTGTGTTGCCTGTATATTTCATGCTTTGTGAGACTTACTGTAAATATTTATTGAATGATGTATCATCTGCCCACAAACACTTGGGATGTTCTTGCGAGTAAGTTTTAAAATCCATGAAGTGGAATGATACATTAACTGTTATAAAACAATGCAGTGGGATATATACTGTAACCAGTCAAACAGAATAATGTGAACAGTTCTTGCACTGTTAATGTGTTATTTGGTGTAGCTTCCCCCACCAAACAGTTTTCTGAAGCTACCTGGATTTTTGTAGACGTATTTGTGAAATGATACTAATAAGTCAGAAAAGGGTGATTTGTCCACTCAAGGTTGGGTTGAAGTACATCGGGGTCCTGTTCTCAAGTGAGGGAAGAATGTAGCGGGAGATTGGTGGGCGGATCGGGGCGTAGTCTGCAGTAGCGCACACTCTGTACCGGTATGTTGTGTTGCAGTGGAAGCTGAGCCAAAAGGCAAGGCTTTCTGTTTACCAGTCAATCTACGTTCCGACCCTCACCCATGGTCCCAAACTGTGGGTAGTGGCTAAAATCATAAGATAATGTTTGCAAGTGGCTGAATTGAGCTTCCTCTAAAAGGTGGGCGGGCTCTCTCTAAGAGAGAGGGTGAGAAGTTCAGTCATCCTGGAGAGACCTAAAATAAAGTTAAGGTGGTTTGGGCATCTGGTGAGGATTCCCCATGGACACCTCCCTGGGAAGATGTTTTGGTTATGTCCAACTGGCAGGAGGCCCTGGACAGATTATATCTGTCCGCCTGGGAATTTCTCGGTTATGTCTCTATTGTTCTGTTACCCCTGTGCCCACTACTTTGTTTGGTCTTGGCTGTAGTTGGATGCACTAGCAAATATTAGTGTAGCTCACTTCACTTTTATCTTTCATCCTCTTGACTTTCTTTGCCTTATAATTCTTCACTCTTTTACTTTTTTCTGTCAGCACTGAACATGTTTGAAAAGTTAAACTGTTATTTGTCACACGATGTGTCTCTGTGAAAGTTACTGCAATTAAACTTGAATGCTTGAGCAACTGGAGTGAAAAACTGCAGTGTCTGAGTAGCACAAAAGTATTGTCAGTCAACCTGAAACAAAAGCACCGTCTTGCCTCTATGCAATGTTTGCGCTCCCAGGGATGTTTGTTAAATTTGACTTCGGCGCTTCATCTAATCAATGTTTACAGTTCTGGCTCAATGTAGGTTCTTAAAATGAGCTCTTTGTTTACCCTTCAAGAAGTACACAGCAGCCAGTAAAACTTTCTTTTGAGATTAAATGTATTATCTTTACAGCTCATTCAGTTTAGTTTATTTATATAGTATCACTTCACAAACATAAAATAATTAATCTCAGAAAACATCTTAGAAAAGAAAGTACACAAGTTAAATTCAAGTCCTTTTGATCCAGTCCAGTTCATCTACTTATGATCCAAATCAAGTAAATGAAAAAATCTAATTATAATTAAGTTAAATGAAGTGTTATTCTTTTTATCCTGTTCTGTACAATAAGTTCAATATTTATGAAATGAAATTCAGAAAGATTCCTGCAGCTAAAGACACGTGGCACGTGACAGTGGAGATGAACGATTCCCTGGCCTCCAAGGCTTGTACTGTACAGTCTTGCCTTTCTGTATGAAATAGACTAGATTTTGTGAGGGTTTGCATGTATTTTCAGTGTTTAATATTTATTTTGCTAATTAGGTTTGTATGTTGTTAAATCCCATTGTATAACTTTGCAGCTAAGTATGTGTGTGCAAAGATGACTGACTAGCCTGATAAATAAAGCAGTTAAAGCTGTATGAAGAAGGATATGTAGACTGATTCCGCCTCATTACTGCGTAGTTATTGCCAAAATAATTAAATGTATGTCTAGCTTTTTAAGCTGCAGAATAAACTATCCATGATACTTGACTGAGGCCGCGCCAGTGGATAGGTGCAAGATATATACATTAACTTTATTTTTATACCTTTCTTGCCCTCTTTTTTTCTGACTAAATGAACATTTGAAGTGCAAATAAATCACACGGACCTACAATACTGTTTGTTCTCATTATTCTGTGATCCGTAGGGAGGTTGCTTAAGGCATTGTTTTAGTTGTTCAAGGTAAAATATTACTCCACGAAAGATGAGAGTTGCATATCAATTGTCAGGGAAAAGAAAAAAAAAAATCAAAGAAGGAAATGTTACTGCAGAAACCAGTATCAGAGTTGCTGTCAACTCGGTCAATAATTCTTGGCATTATTTTTTTCAATCATAGATTTGAAGAAGGAAAACAACAGCCACCTCTGGCAATAGACATGGTAGAGATCAAAAGAAAGGGAAAAGAAAAGAGGGCAATATTACTTAAAGATCAGGCTAAATTAACTGAGAGTTGTAATATGAGATTTTTTTGCTTGTGGTTTTTCAACTTTATCCCAGGAAAGCTGGAGACGGATTGCTGTTCAAACAGTCCTTAGTGTTTTTTTTTAATTTAATTTTTATTTTATTGAGAAGAAGTTACTTTATGTACAAAGAACATCAGACAAGTGCTCCAATATATATGCAACAAAAAAATAAATATAAAATTCCAGTGAAATTAACGGAAGTAGGGAGATTGACACATAAATGAGTGAATAAATACAATATGAAAAAAAATAAGTATATGAAAAAATAAATAAGTAAAATGTAAATACAGTATTCATCTTTAAAAAAAAAACTTCTCGTATATATATCGGTGGATGTTATACTTTGTTTGGTGTCAATTAGTTTAAGGGATTTAATGTACTCTTTAAACTCAAGTAAGAAACCTTTAAAGTGGGGTGGAGTTATGGAGTATTTAAATTTGTGTATGTGAAATTTGCCATACAGTACAGAACAAGTTTGAACAAGTTTATAATAAAAGTGATGACACTCCGAGAGTCAGAACTGAAATGGGTAAAAAGGCGTTCAAGTTTTCTGCCCCCTCAACCTGGAATGATGCGCAGAAGGACTTTAAATTGGTTGAGCTTGTATCCTTGGGTAAATTCAAATCAATTTTAAAAGACAGATAAATTAGCTCTCTCGGTTCTTCTGACTGCCCCATTGTGTAAATTTTACTATTGCTTTACTATTGTTTCCCCGGAATGTGTGACTGACTGTCTGTGTTTGTATGTATGTATTGTTGTATTCTTTTTATGCTGACATTTTCGCCAGGTCACTCTTGAAAAAGAGGTTTTAATCACAATTTCTTTTTTTTTTACCTGGTTAAATAAAGGATATATATATTTTCTTCATGGAAAAAATAAAATGTCCCACTCCTACAGTCAATTGAGATGTTTATCTTGATTTTAAACACTATATATTGTTGAAATGGAGACATGCTGTTGTGAACCCTGCTGTGAGGAGGACACGTCACAGCAAACTGCTGCGCGCAGAGACTGATGGGATGGGTTTGCGCATGCGCAGTGTGTTCGAAGAAACTTCAGTGAAGTTAATTAGTCGAGTTTAATCTTCTACCGGTCGTCAGCTTTATCATTCCTTTGTACAGCAGTGTGCGACAGCGATGATGTAAGTTACGTGATGAGTGGATGTTGTTTTATATTTCAAATGTGTCGAGAGCTATTAATATTATCAGGGTAATAATATGCTCATTTGTCTCTTTAGCTTATCATTTGGCGTGTCTTACTGAACCCCACGAAGCATGGACGGCCCGATATGTAACTTAGTTAATGACTAGACGCTTATTTCTTTCTGCCAATGTTGATTTAGTTGTGTAGTTGTCATTCGGTGAGGCTGCTATATTGATGCGAGTCAGAGAAGTTTTATAAACTCTGTATAGAATATCTTTTATGCGAGTGCGTCAAATTTACCGTGGCTGCAGACAGGGCTGTCTCGCTCTGGCTTGGTCACGTGACCTGCTGGTTGCGCCAAACTATGGCGTCATTTAATAATCCTGCACCAGGGGTCGGCAACCCAAAATGTTGAAAGAGCCATATTGGACCAAAAACACAAAAAAACAAATATGTCTGGAGCCACAAAAAATTAAGTCTTGTATAAGCCTTAGAATGAAGGCAATACATGCTGCATGTATCTATATTAGTTATAACTGGGGGAAGATTTTTTTTTTCATTATACACTTCACACTACACTTCGAGAAAAAAGTCAAAATGTTGAGAAAAAGTCGAAATTTCGAGAAAAAAAGTCGAAATGTCGATATTAATGTTGAAGTACAATCTCGAGAAAAAAAGTTGAAATGTTGAGAAAAAAGTTGAAATGTCGAGAAAAAAAGTTGAAATGTCGAGAAAAAAAGTCAAAATATCGTGGAAAAAAAGTCAAAATATCGCGAAAAAAGTCGAAATGTCGAGATTAAAAAGGAAAGGAAAAAGGATGAAAAAAGAGGAAAAAAAGAAGAAAAAAGAGAAAGAAAGGAAAAACTGAAAAAGGGAAAAAAAGAAGAAAAAAAGAAAAAAAAAGGTCAAACGTTTTTGAAAAAGCTCCAGGAGCCACTAGGGCGGCGCTAAAGAGCTCTAGAGTCACGGGTTGCCGACCCCTGTCCTACACTGACCCCTGTTGGTGGTTTGCAGTAACGGCCCGTCTATTGTAATTCAGGTCATTCTTTTATTAATGCCACTGTAGGTTAAAGGGGACCTATTATGGCATCTAATACCTATTTTAAACAGGCCTTGGATGTCTTAAAAAAAGCCTTTGATTGTTTTTGCTAAATAAATGAGAAATTCAGCCTCTAAACCATCGGTGCATCCGAAATGCCATACTAAAAAGTATATATAGAGGATTGTAGTCTCTCTAGCGTGTCCTGGGTCTTCCCCGGGGTCTCCTCCCGGAGGGACATGCCTGGAACACCTCCCTAGGGAGGCGTCCAGGAGGCATCCGGTACAGATGCCCAAGCCACCTCAGCTGACTCCTCTCAATGTGAAGGAGCAGCGGCTCGACTCCGAGCTCCTCCCGGGTGACTGAACTCCTCAAATCAATTCTATTGCTTTATTTTCTATTGGACTGTCCTAACTGGCCGCAGCGACGCAGCTGAACATTTGTCGGACACCCTGCTTCTATTTTCTTCCTGTCGCTTGCGTTGAAAGCCCGTTGAAAGCGCTGTAGGAAACAGTCATGGAAGAGGAACGGCTGATCCAGTTAGTTGAAATGAGAAGTTATCTCTATGATTCCTTCTCATTTCACTACAAAAACCTCAATAAAGTGGCAGCTGGCTGGAGGGAGATGGACAGAGAGCGTCCGACGCAGTGCGACGCGATAGTCGGACGCTCGCATGCAGTTAGGACACGGTGTTTAGTTGTGGGCGTGGTTTGCATTTTGATTACGTATAGAAAGTGTGCAGAATCTGAACGGCTCGTAGAAGTCACATCACACTGGATGGTTCATCCGGGCGGCTGTACAGACACTGCAGAATTTGGTTGTTCTCCTCCTTCTCTGAGTTTGCAGGCTGAGGGGAGACCACTTTATATATGTTGAAGCAAGATATGGTCCCCTCATAATAGGTCCCGCTTAAAGGTATTCTATGCAACAAATCCCTGATCCCTGATAAGCTAGCAAGATTTGAAAGAAGAGCCCCTAAGCCCCGCTCATTCGGTCCGAATGAAACGGATTGGTCCAGGTCCAGGAAGGGAAAGAACCAATCAGATGCCTTCATTTTAAACCACGCCCCCATTCTATTTAATAGAATCAGAATCATGTTTATTTGGCCATGTGAGGTCAAACAAGACAGGGAATTTGACTCTGTTATTTTTGCTCACTGTACAGTAAATTACTTTTTAGTTTTACAGACACCTGTTGTGGGCATTCTTGGCAGCTTTTCTGAGGCTTTTATATTGTTTCAATCTATATCGGAATTATATCGTATTGACAGACATTAAGAATATGTCGCGATGATTGAAGTTTTGGCAATACAGGGCTTAAAGTATCCCGGCAGATCTCTGGCGTATGGAGTTTTCTTTTTTTTTTCTCAGCGTGCGAAGTTTAACTGCTTTTCTTTAAATGAAAAGATGAGTAGCTTTATTGGTTTACGTATAAATATGTGTTGATAGGCTACGGGAAATTGTCAGTTTGAGTCAACCAAGTTCGTCTACCAATGGAATGAGAGGAAAGCAGCTCTCGGAAGTAGAGCGGGGGCGGATCTTGTGTATGACCGACTTCAAGTTGGAGAAAAAATTAATGAAGTCTGGAGAGGATGGTTTGGCCGATAAAAAGGACTGAAAATTAAATGGCGCTGGGCATGGATGGAACCCACATATGCTTTTATTGGCCAAAGATTGCTCCTTAAAAAAATTAATAAATAAATACATAAAAGTAAACTAGGAGAATACAAGCACATGGTTGCATTTCCGGTACACTTTTTCGCAAAACAAAAGCGAAACTCTGAATTTGCGATGAAGGTACCACCTCATGGGTCGTCATTTCATTGAATGTTAAAAAAAATTAAATATTTGCAATATTTTTGAATTATATTTGTTTACATTACAGGTTTTTCTTAGTAGTATTTAGGTTTTGCGCAAATCTAGGGTTAATGGAAAGGAGACTCATGACGGGGTCTCTTAAGCGGCTTTCACATAGAGAATGGTTTGCACCGCGCCCACCGCCGGGTAGGGCACAGAGTCGACGCAGAGCAAGGCGCGCATGCACGCATGGCGCACATATATATGTCGCAAGTTGCTAGGCGACCGAAAAAAGTTTTTCCGGTCTGGCACCCTTTTCCCACTCGTTTGGACGTACAGTAGCCTACAGCTTGGTTGGCAAAATGTATCCGTCCCTGCTTCAAAGAAAAGCCCTGGCTTTAGTTCTTGTGATGAGGAGGAGGAGACGAGCAGCAGCAGCAAGAAGGGTATGGGTCCATGAAATCCTCATGGCAAGACAGGATTTGGGTGAATACAGGCTACAGCTCCATGATGAGCTTCCAGGTACTTCAGGCTGAACAGGGAGCAGTTTTCTTCCATCTTGATCGTCTCTGATCTACAACCGGCAAGTTTTTTTTCACCCTCCACCACCTTCTCTCCTATTGGACGCGCCGAGATGTCGTCACAGCGCGGCACGGTGAAATTAAAAAATGTTCAATGTTCAGGCGCCCTCTTGCGCGCCGCCGAGCTCGACGGCAGAGCGGCCCGCTCTTGAGCCGCAGTAGCACATACACAATGAATGGGATCGCCGGCGGCGGTCGCCGCTTTGCGCCCTCTATGTGAAAGGGGCTTTAAGCTAAATAAACCCCCAGAAACTTTCCTTTATTCTTTTAGGTCATTTGATGATTTGAAAGTATCATTTTGGTATGGATCCTTCTATTTTAATATATAATCTGGGGGGTAGTAGTCTAGTGGATACAGAGGTTGGTTTGGGTCTGGAGGACCCAGATTCCCAGAATGGTAGTAGTAGTAGTAATCTGCATTGTTTGGAAAATAAGCACAATAATAAAGCTTTGTTGTTGTTTGTCAATCCAACAATCACAACGATTCATCGAGGGGGTCAGGCACCTTTATGCTTATCTTGGTCTCGTATAACTGCATCTATTTTTGAATCCATCGTAAGCGAGAACATCCATCATTAAATTTTACATTTCACACTACAAGCCCCAAAGTAATGCAGGGTTGACAGGACATAACTTTGCTCTCACTGGCCTTTTCAGGCTGAAAGCTTCTTACCGGTATATATTTATGATATCATACCATAATCTCACAGCTGCTGCAAATCTGGCTTTATTTACATGCGCAGCATTATTCCCACAGTTGGCCTTATCTTAAAATTAGAGTTGTTCACAAATATGTTGTTTTCCAAAACTACATAGGAAAACAATCCCATTTCTGTTCCCATTTATATCTTGCTGAACCTTTATTAGATTGATTCTATTGTGTTTCCCTGTGCAATTATGGTGTTTTCACCTGTCCAAAGTTGAAACTAGATTAATGTCCATCAAATTACAGAGCATTGCTCCAATTTCTCATCCATCACACAGACATGTCTTTTTTCACCTGCAGCCGTCCTGCTCTGACTTCAGAACCGAGGGCATGAGTTGTTAAGTAGGACTGTTTCTCCCTAGATGCCTTTGAAAACTCTGGTGGGTTGTAATGGTGCAGCTAAAGAAGTCTCCATGACAACATATTGCAGCCAAGACACCGCTTTGAGCTTCATACAATAATTGCTTTGTTCAATTATAATTACTGTTTTTAAAGTAATAAGCGATTTCTGTTGAAATGACAGCCTTTTATTATTGAGAGCAAGGTCTTAATCAGGTTATTGTAATATTATATAATCTTAGTATACATACATTTATATGACGACTTTGTTTTAGGTTGTTGTGAAATATTTGTGACTTAAAATGAACGCACTTTCATTAAAAGTGATCATTTCGGCTTGGTTTTCAAACTTTCTCCATGTTTTCTTTATTTTTTTTTGGAGAAGCCACAATCGAACACTGTCGCTTGATGCATGACCCAATTCTGTCCACATGCTGAGCAGATATCTCTCATCCCTGGGGCAGTGTGATTTCTGATTAGCTTAAGGCTTTTAGTTTGGATACCAGTTGGGCTTAATTTTTGGACTTTTCTCACATATGCAACTTGTTTTAAATGGGCTTCTTTTCTCCTGTGCCCCCAATCAACATTATTGCAGTGAAACTATGAAACCTCATCAACATGTTTGTTATAAATGTAGGCCTCTGTATGTTATTGTCCTGACTTAACTGCCAATAGAGCTTTGTGTAATTGGCGGAATCAATAGATGTAGAGTCCAGGACAAAAATGCTCATTGACTGTTTTAGGAAATGTTGTCTTCGGCAGAACATTCCGGTAACATTGTGGAATTGGTGGTCAGTTTTAGATGATTCATTGCAACCCGTTCAGTTAAAATAACATTTTTTGTTATATTTTTCTTAAAAGCGGCGTCTTGACCAGTGAACTGGACTTTACAGCAGCATAATTTATAGACTGGAAAAATGTATTTTCTTGATGTCAAAGATGGTTTCCAATTGAAACACGCTACAGAAATCACCTAGTTCTAGAGCAAGGATGGCATTTGGGAGGAAAACCCTGATTAGATTCTTTATTGCACCACATATCACTGCTAAGGTAAAGGAACATCAACAATATTGTTGGAGACGGTGTGGGCATGCATGTTGCAATCACCCTCATATTTTCTGGTCTCGTACCAAATTGAAGCCTTTCTGGGAAAGGCTTTTTAAAATAATTGAGAGCAATATGACATATGCTATTGCTATGGACCCTAAGTATTTTTTGCTGGGGTTGCTACCTGGAAATGCAATAGAGACAAAAGACAAATAGCCCTTTAAAATTCTCATAATTGTCTCTTAAAAAGGCCATCACAGGGAACTGGCTCAAAACTGATGCACGTCGTAAAGATTAGTGGCTGGCAATAACAGAATAAATTCACTCTATGGAAAGACTGACTTATTACTTACAGATAAAGGGACACATCTTCATAAAGCGCTGGACAAAATGGCTGGAATATAAACAAAAAGTATAATTTCTTTCGCATGAGTAAAACATGGAAAATGTTCTTGTTCAATGGTAGTTAGTTCACCTACATCTTCCTTTTTAAATCCTATTCACACATCCTTAAATTATTGACTTGCATTTGTTAGACGCTTCCTTCAGATGGGTGTGTTTACTACTGCTGCTAAGTCAGCCGCCTTCTGAAGAGATGCACTTTACAGGTCTCCATACTTGATTAGTACAGGCCAACCTGGCTCCTGTCCTTGTTTTTAATCAGCAGTGATTTTAATTTTTTTTAAACATATCGTTGAAAAATTCAGATCTGAATATCAGAGCATAATTATTAGGGGTGTAACAATATATCGTGCCACAAAATTTTGTGATACAAAAACGTCACAATACAGACATACACACTGGCTTGTTCACCTGCATGCTGGCTCTCTAGTTTTTGGGTTTAGGTAGCGGTAGCGATAGCTTAGCTCAGACTGCGATCAGATCTCAAGATTTAGGTCGATTGCTGTTCGTGTTTTGGATGGCTCCGTGCCGGTTTCGTGCTTTGTTTGTGGTTTTTTTGTTGCAGATTTCCAGTGCTTGACGTGTGTCTCCGTGTGTTCCTGCTTCCTGGATTGGCAGTGGATGTCGTCACCCCCCCCCCCCCACCCCCCCCAAAAAAAAAAAAAAAAAAAAAAAAAAAAAAAAAACACTGGGTTTGTATGTGTATATTTATGTATGTGTACGCATATGTGTGCGTATATATATATGTATATATTACATATAGTAATAATGCACATATATACACTTTTGGTTTCTACCGTCATGGTATCAATCAATAATATGTGTGCAGACAAGGTAAAAAAAAAAAAAACGTCACAATACGTGTCGTGGAGGTGACAAAATGTATCGCGATATTGGAATATTAATATTAATCTATTGTGTTGACTAGTAACGTGCATCCGAAAAAAGAAAAAAGTCAAATCATACATGAGAGAAACTATTCAGTTTGTGGCAAAATATTTGTACTTGTATGAAACTGAAGATGCATAATGCAAACCTGCAGACCTACAAACTGAACCTTTACTTTTAGTTCAGTTTGTGGAAAATGGTTGGCCTGGCTTTCTTTTTAAAACTTAAACAATTATAAAGCATTACAAACTGTAACAATAGGGCAAATGCACAGTATTGTTTTGTATTTTGTGTCTTTCAAATAAAAGACAATTTTTTCCAGTCATATGTTCCTCATTCAAGGTTGTTAAAAAATACTGCTATACTGTAATATCGTATCGTATCGTTATCGTGACCTCAATATCGTGTATCGTACCGTATCGTGAGATTAGTGTATCGTTACACCCCTAATAATTATCGCATAGCACTTGTAACGATGGCAAATGAACTAAATATGGATGTTTTAAAAAGTCTTAGTTTGACCTCATTTAAGCATAGCATATGTGCACCACCCTATAGACACGGTTTTTAAGTGGAGTGAGTAGTATCTTACTGATGGAGTCATTTTGCCAGTATGTATCAGTCAGCATCAAAAAAGGCATAAAATGAACTGTGGCATTCCTCAGTGTTTAGGTCCAACACTTATAATATATAACTTATAATCTTTACCTACTTTCCTTTTTGGAGACACCATCAAGAAGCATAGCATCCATTTCCATATTTATGCTGATAACACAGCTTGAGTTTCACAATTGTATTTTAGATGTCAAGCTATGCAAAGCCTTTTCTATGGTTCATCCAGGACAAGACTTCTGAGATCTTAAAGATTGTTTCTGCAGATCAAAGACAGAAACTTCAAGTAAAACTGCAAAGTCAAAGTAAAACTTCGAGCCCTGGCACTGAACCCAAGTAATCAAGCAAAAAACATTTTTGACTCACATCTTAGATCCAAGTCTGTTTCAAAAAGTGAATTTTATCACCTGAAAAACATTTCCAGAGTACAACCGTGTTCCTCTTGAGCCAACGCAGACACTTGTGTGTGCTTTTATAACATTCTGATTGAATTGCTGTGATTCTTTCCTTCTCGTCTCCCTAAGGGGAGGGAAAAAAATCATCACAATTACAATTTCAGAAGCATGAATGCTGGAAGAGAGCACTCATTATGCCAGATTTACAGCATCTGCACTGACTACCTGTTTCTTCAGAACAGATTTTTAACATCTTAAATCAGCTATGTTGTGTAACATTTGACTGTAGACGTCTATGGTATCCAACTGAGTAACTGCTAGGTGCTGAGATCCCGAGGCTGCACATCTTAATCATAATTTCATCCACCACTGTGCTTGACACCCTGTGTGAAGTGTTTTTGCTGATATGCTCCCTTTTTTTTTTCTTCTTTTTGTATGGCGCTGTGCATTGCAGCCAAACACCTCCACTGGGGTCTCATCTTTTTGAAGTGCATGGTTTACAGAAGTCTAGTGGTTTGTTCAGATGGACTTTTGCAAATGTAAATCTAATCTGCTGCCATATGGAACCCTTCTCGTGGAAACCCTTACAAACAAACCACTCTCATTCAGTCTTTTTAATGTTGAAAAGACAGAGAAACCATGATCCTATTTGTTTTTTACAGGTTCACTGACCACTGCAAAGTCTGATGTGCAGGCGTTTTCAATTTTGGGAATATTGGCTACTGTAATTTTTATTTACATGGTGGAATCATGGAGTTAAAATTATTTCAAATACCGTATTGACCCGAATATAAGACGACCCTGATTGTAAGACGACCCCCTTTTTCAAGACTCAAATTTGAAAAAGACTTTTTTTTTAACACCAAATAAAATTTTTATACAGAAAATAATTACAGTACATCTGAAACAAATGATTATAACAATATACTTGAGAGAAAAAGCATGTTATTTTTGCCTCATTCAAATCATGATCCTGAAGTTTGCATCATAACTTCTTCGACCCACTTTTCTCCAGATTGTCGCTACATTTCTCCATTTTCTGTTATCTCTTCTGTTATTTTCTTCTCTTTTTTTTCTTACCGCTATTTTTTATTTTTCTTCTTCATGCTACTGCTATTTTTATTTTTATTCTTCGTGACAGGAGTTCCCTTTGGCCTGGGGAGTTTAGTTCGGCATTCGCTTTAAAGATATCAGGCGCCATCTAGCGGTGTAAATGGGTATAACGTCTAGACCCCGAATGTAAGACGACCCACACTTTTTCAGTCTTATTTCAATGCAAAAAACCCCGTCTTATATTCAGGCCAATACGGTACTTGCTTCTCTAAGATCATTGTATTGATGTTTTAGTTGAAAGTGCAGGCTTTATCACTTTATTAGAGATATATAAACCATCATTTGAACTCAGAAATTGAAGGTAAGAATATTCAAAACAGTCTAGACCAGCATCACTTGTCTATGACCTCAGGGTCATAACTAGGGATGTGTATCATTAGGAATTTATCGATACTAATACTCCTTATCGGTACCACTATTTATCGATACTCTTATCAATACCACGACATGTAATTTAGTGTATAAAACATAACATATATCAGCGGTGCTAAAATTGATAATGCATTCTCCTGAGTAAATGAACTACCAACTTAATGATTCATAATTTCACCTTGACTTGATGATGATGACAAAGCCGTGTCAGTCTACCTGCACGGCATGCTAACTTTAGCCTCGTTGTTTAGGTAGTCAAACACGCCGCACTCCTTAATTTTTATACTGTGAGCACACTGCAAGTGTTTCATGACATTGCTGGTGTTACCCCCCTTTGGACGCAACTATTTTCTGGCATATATTGCTTTGAGCCGAAGCTTCATTACGTTTGATAAAGTGAGTCCATACCTTTGATCGCTTAGCTCTGACGGCTGACATATTCGCTAGAGAAAACAATGGGGCACTATTTCATAACCTGTTGACGGCGGCAGTATCATTACGCGACAGTTATGTTTAGGGCTGAAACGATTCCTCGAATAATTGGAGTAATTCGATCACAAAAAATGATCCAGGAATTTTCTCTGCCGCGAGGAATTGTTTAATTTTGCAACTCAAAGCAGGTATTTTTCCCGGACTACGTGCTGACGCCACGCACGTAAAGGAAGGAAAAAAGAGGCGGCGGATATGTTTGGTTTTAACTAAAAGAAAAGGCAGAAAATGTCAAAAGTGTGGGAGCATTTCAAGCTGGACACCAAGGCGAACACTGTTGCATGTCTTCACTGTAAGACAGAGCTTGATACCACAACAGTATGTCCTCCCTTGGTCACCCGAGACACGGTAAAATTAAGTTAACGTAGCGCTAATTAATGAGATTAATGTTACGGTACCTTGCTAACATAACGTTAGCCCTGTGGAGGGCCAGGTTTCTATTAATTATGACGACTGTCGATGCGTGGCTAATGCATTTAATCTGTAAAAACACAGAGCTGTAGATTGATGAGGGTGAAAAATAAAAACGTAATAAAGCTAACTGGGTAGTTTTCAATTTTAGCTCTGTAGTCATTGATGGATAAAACATCAAGTAGCACTGGTGCCTAATAAGCTCCAATACAGCAGGTCTCATCATTTTATTTTGAACACTCAAAATCTTATCAAGACTTTAACTTAAAACCTAACTAGAACTTAAAATTTGCTTGACACAAATGAAAGTTCAATTGAAACACGTGGGAAAAACACCTAACCTTTTAAGTGACGTGTATTATCAGGTGTAATGGCATTTTTAGGTTGGAAATAAGAACATTTCTTGGTAAGATCCTTAGTTTTTTGAGTGAAGGCACTCAAGGCAGTGAATTTGGTCAACTGGTGTAAGTTCAGGGTTTTTAAATGCACAGCCATGAACCTACTGTATTATATAATTTAGTCTTAGTAATGTCAATTAACATCTAACATCTTATGTATATTCATAATTGCTCTTTAACTAAACAAAAATTTATTTTATCTGAATTTTTAGTAGAATACTCGATTACTAAAATATTCGATAGCTGTAGCCCTAGTTATGTTGCTCTGGGTAGATTCTCTTTAAAAAAAACTCCGATCATAGTATCATTTGTCCAGAATTTTTGGCTGTACTCTGGTACCGACCAATTAGGAACCGGTACCAAAAAAATACCGGCTCTCGGTACACATCCCTAGTCATAACATTAAATAAATTAATTCACACCTCTTTTTATTAAGTGAATGTAAAATGAACACCTACTGTACCATAATAAAATACACTTATTTTGTGGACATTTTATTATGCTGTATTACTTTATACACCTGTACGAAATGTATACTCAGCAAACCGTGGAACAGCTACTTAATTAAAGTAGCTATATAAAGGATTTTAAACATTTTTTTTTTTCTCATTTATCAGACTTTTCACACAATGTTGACTTGTATTGATTGCCCTCTCTTCTTTCTCAGGTGACTACTCTGGTGAATACCAGCAACAAAGGCCCATCCAGTAAGAAGAAGGGTCGCTCTAAGAAGGCTCATGTCCTGGCCGTGTCCGTGGAGCAGGCCACCCAGAACTTCCTAGAAAAGGGGGAGCAGATTGCAAAAGACAGCCAGGACCTCAAGGAGGAGCTCATTGCTGCTGTGGAGGATGTTCGGAAGCAAGGTAACTTTTAAATATTTTCATGGAGATGCTTTGTTGGCTGCTGCCGTTGTTGAGTAACACCGGTCAAGTATCGTCATTGTTAGTTGTCCCTTGACATGTTTTATTCACAATTGCATGTTTAGAAATTGATAATCTACCTCAGTCTGTATTATTATTATTCTACTCTGAGAGAATAAATTAGAATTTAAAGTTTTATTCAGCAGCGTGCCATATAAGTGTGTGCCTTGTTTCTAAACTTGAAGTGTCATCCATTATTTATAGAGAATCTTTTGGGAACCTTTTTTTCCTCTCTCTCTGTAGGTGGCTTTAAAAACACCTACATCAGATTTTTTTTTTCAATCCAGTTTTTCTACACATTCTTCACACTCTCAAATATGTTTTTATTTGCTGAAGTAGAATCAAATTATATTCCAGTTAAACATGAGAATATCATGGGCCTGTTGAAGTCTTTTGGGTTCTCTCCTGGTACTCCGGCTTCCTCCCACAGTCCAAAAACAAGCATAGTAGGTTAACTGATAATTAGATTGCCCATTTTTTGTACGTATGCCTGTTTTTTTGTCTGTATATTCAGATTCAGATTCAGCCGACTTTATTAATCCCTTTAGGAGGTTCCCTCGGGGAAATTGACATCTCCATCTCACTCACACAGCACTGTCATATACAAATCAAACACCCCAAAAACCAAACACCCATATAAAGGTAAAAAGATAAAAAATGTAAAATAAAGATGATAAAAATAAAACAAAAATAGAATAAAAAAAATAGAAATAAAAACTGCAGTGCCAAATAAATATATATATATATATATATATATATATATATATATATATATATATATATATATATATATATATATATATAAATATAAAAAAATGTGTAGATGTGTACTGCTGCTGCACAAAGAGAATTTCCCCATTGAGGGAGGAATAAAGGACAATCTAATCTAATATGGATAGAAAAGAAATAAGTATTATGTGTTATTGCACTGTCCTGGTTATTGCACAGTCCGGTTTGTTGTATATGTGGCCCTGCGATAGACCGGCGACCTGTCGGGTATAGGAAATGGATGGATGGATGGGATTAGAATATGTTATTGCTACTGTTGCTTACACAAGTTAGAAGTATTCTGTGATCCATGTGAAGCTCAGAGTGTTCGCCAGAGGAATATATGTCTTAGATTGAGCACATTTTAGCTGCTCAGCAGTCTGTGGACATGTTTGTCTGGTTCTCTTGAAGATGTGCAGTACATTTTCAATAGCAAACAGATCTGGATTACAGATGGGTCAGTCAAGCAGACGCGTCTATAAAGTCGTGCTGTTCTAAGTCATGCAGAATGAGGTCTGGCATTTTTCTGCTGAAATAACCACAGATCTCCAGGGGGAGGAGGAACAAAAGATTTGGATGGTACCATATGTCTCTCTAAACTTCCAGTCCATGCATCTGCATCAGTATTCACTCGTATATGCAACTGCGTGGTCACTGCACTTGCACCCACATACCATTACAGATGCAGATTTCTTTTCACCTCTTCCTGATAACAGCCTGGATCGTCTCTCTCTCCTTTGCCATTTAGACCCCTTTAGCTGAAATGTGGAATAATCTGACCACAAAGCACATGTCCAATCTTTCTGTCCATCTCAGATTAACTAAAGCCCAGAGAACTGAGTTTTGTTTTTCTGCAGAGTTTATATATGCCCTCCTCACGGATTAATGCAGCTGTAGGTTACATTTCTTGATGCAGCTGTGGATTGCGTGAAGTAAAAATAGTTTTCCCAAGATACTCTCAAACCCTCACGGCACTGACATTTTTTTTAACGCTCTGAATGTTTTCACAATAATGTGAACTAAAGATGTCAGTGACCCATGACCAGTCTTCAATCGTCTAGAATGGCGTTACTTGTATATTGTGTAACAGTTTCAGTTGTACATTGCCATTAATCCCCTCCCCCTTTTTTATTGTTTCTTTTTGTTATTACTGGCATTACCAGCATTGTTTTTATTTTATAAATTCTTTAAAGCTGGTCAGTGAAGACACAGAAAATGATTTTCTTTGTCCTTGCTTGTGCTAAAAAAACAGACCGTCAAACTGTCATATTAACGACTACTTTCAGGAATGAACAAATCAATGCCTGAAATATCAAGTAATGTTAAATAGTTAATGTGAAAGCACTTTATTCTTTTGCTGCACATGTTTGTTATGATTTTAGGGATATGCCAAATATATTAGTCCATCGAAATTGATAAAGATAATGCTCAGTCAGTCATAAGTGGAATGAGAAGTGCTACCGACATTACTCTAAAAATATTTATGGTGGGCTTAATGGGTGGGTAGTGTGCTTGTGACTGGCCTAAATGCATAATGTTTGCGAAAATCAGGGAAAGGTTGTTCACGTCAGAACATGTGAAATGCCAGCATGAATTTAAATGCTATACAGTCAGTAGTGGCAGGGCAAATCTGCTCATTTAAACAGAGTGAAACTCAGTTTTGAGCATTACTTCATGAGTGCAGCCTTGTGGACGTACAGTAATTAGTCTAGCTCTAGAGTTGTTTACCCTAAAGTCACACATCATTAAAACTTGGGCTGTATGTGATGGTGCGAAACCTTGATGAAGACATTATAGATTTTCACTCTCCGTAAAACCTATATGTTGAATAATAAAACCTTGTCTTTCTTGGTATTAAAAACTAATATTATGGTCATATACAGCGAAGGCTCAATTACCTGCTGTTTTAGCACAGAAAGCAAAGTATAGAGACCAATACAGATGTGACATTGCCCCATTTGAGATGTAAATTAGTCCAATGACTTGCTTGTTAGGCCACGTTTACACGTAGCCGGGTATTTACAAAAACGGATATTTTCCCCTCTACGTTTTCAAAAATATCCTCGTTTACACGGACCCGCATGAAAACGCTGTTACGTCATACCAGTCAATCAGAATCCTGGAAAAAACATCAACAAATGACACGTGTAACTTCCAGTTAAGGCTGATTTATGGTTCCGCGTTACACCAACGCAGAGCTTGCGGCGTAGGGCACGCGGCGACGCACACCGTACGGCGCGCATTGCCGCGTACCCTACGCCGTAGGCTCTGCGTCGATTTAACGCGGGACCATAATTCAGGCTTTACTTCCAAGACGGAACGAGAGTCTGAGAGAATTTAAAACGGGTAAAATAAAAGAAAATATTGACAGTGGCCAAACAAATTGTAAACGCAGGTCGCACTCATGACGCTGCTGGTGACGTTTCTGTCGCATAATGTGACGTAAATCTCAGTTTTCCTCCGTTTTCTCTGTTAAGACGCAAACGTGAAAACTGAGTTTTTGAAAATCTCCACTTTGGCCGGAGTTTTCAGAAATGATCGTTTTTGGGGGCTTTGACCTCCGTTTTCGTGTAAACGAACGGCCAAAACGCATGAAAACGCCTCAGTTTTTGCCCCGTGTAAACGGGGCCTTAGAAGCTTCATACAGAAGCTTATTGACAATGCAGGAGAGCCAGCTCCTCAGGTTAAAAAGTCAGCAGCCCCCCTATAGCCACGACACAAAGGACACTTCTGAGCATAGTCAACGTCTGTACGTAGAAGATGGATAGTTGAAGAGACTAGGAAACACCATCTATGTTAAACAGCATAAAAAACTACATTAAACCCACCTGTAAATCTCCCCAGACAGTTTCACAGCGATTCACACATTCATTTTGAAAAAAAAGACACTTTACATGTAATGGGTTCATTACATGTAACAACCACTGGTTGGGACCTGGGGGTCATTGCTGCACATGTGACTTGAGTGACTCACAAGAATAAATGTGTCAACCACTGTTTATAAGTCTGGAACTTTGTTACATAACAATATTACTGAATCAGTATGTTGAGCTTCTGGTGAAGCTTCGCAGTTAGCGTGATGTTGGCGTCATTGCTCATCTTACATAGTCTGCACCATTTGGCTGCAGGCACATGCTAACTACTGACATGAAAGTCTTGGCACACAGCTATTTGGCACATGGCGCATGGTTACATAAAATGTTGGTCCACAGATTGTCACTACAACTGTCATCAAAAAGCACTTCTTCCCACATGGTAGCAGTACAACCAACGTAAGGCTGTGTTCAAACGAAAAAAAACATTTACCTTCAGAGGCAAATTGAAAGAAAAGTGTAGATTTCTTGCATTTTTGTTTTTAAAACGTATGCATTTAAAATCAATTTGATCAAATTTTGCTCAAACAAATAAGATGTTATTTATTAGATGTCTCTAATATTACAACTAGATGCAAATGTAGTCATTTTCATTTGCCAACAGGTGAACAAAACATGCATGCAAATGTAAAATGCCTGTAACTGCAACCTCATTCATCTTGTCATGATAAGCTCAAAGTTTCTCACTAAAGGCAGAGGGGAATTCAGTAATCATACCCTTTTGTACTTTAGTTTCTATTAGCTGAGCCACAAGTCCAAACAGTTTCATGGTATGAATGTGTGTGATCTCCGTGGCAACCCCCTCCAAGAGGGATGAAGCCAAAGTGGTTGATTACTAGTAACAAGGTTTGTTCATCAGCTTGCACAGTTTTACTGACTGATTCATTCTTCTCTTCGTAGGATTTATTAATTGCATTTTTCTTTGATAAGACTTTTGGTCATTGCCATAGGGTAAACAATGTTATTTACCGAGTAATTTTATTGCATGCTTAGGGAGCTGTTGTTGGCAAATTCAGTACTGATCCTGCACAAAGAATTTATGGTCAGTATTTATAGGAATGCTTAGCAAGGGGCTGCTGTGGTCAGCACTGCTGCCTCCCAGCAAGAAGAGTGCTGGTTGTTCTGAGCTTTTCTTTGCAGTTGTTCTCCTGATGTCTACATGGACATTTGTCTGGTTTCCCTTTCTTCCCAATGTTCAAACATGTGTGTGAGGGAGTTTATTTGTGATTCTGAATTAACCATATGTTTCTAAATGAACATTCATGGTTTCTTGGCTTACCTTTCGATGGAGCTTTTTATCCTGCCTGTCAGTTGGGAAAGATTGCGGTTCCTCTCAACCTTGAACACGGCTTATCAGACATAGAAAGTAGATGGATGGGTGGATTTGCAGGGACATTTCTCTCCCCAACGGCTGTCTACTCGGATCAGAAATTCTTTCTTTTTTTTTGTTTTTTTACTTCTAAATAAAGAAATATTTCTCTTTAATAAATAAATCAAATAAGTATTTTTTGGGCTTTGATTGAGAGTTGTTTTTGTAATACTCTAGACATGTTTTTCTCTGAAAATGACCATGTTTGTCATCATTTTAATTGGTGGGTTTTTTTTTTTTTTACATTTTTACTGAAATTTCATCATCACATCTCGATTATTGTAACTTTATTTTACACATGTTTACAAAAAGGAATCACTGGGGTATCTTCAGGTTGTCCAAAATGCTGCTGCAGGCTAATAACGAAATCTCCCCTTCACTAATCCAGCTGCACTGGCTTCCCATTCACTACAGATTGCATTTTTGGGGAACATGGGTAGATGTTGAACCAGCTCTGAACTGGCAGTAGCAGTCAAAGCTAATGTTTGTGTACACTGGCCAAGTTATTTCACACCTCCTGAAATACTTGTAATGATGGCAGTAGTGTAACTTTGTTTTACTATTTTGGATCTATGTCGTACATATAGATCCAAGGGACATTTTGTCATCTCATTTCATTTACATCCCATTACAGCTTATATGCAGTTGATGTTAAACAATAAACATGCTGATGGTTACGTTATGTCAGGGGTCGGCAACCCAAAATGTTGAAAGAGCCATATTGGACCAAAAAAACAAATATGTTGGGAGCCGCAAAAAATTAAAAGTCTTGTATAAGCCTTATAATGAAGGCAACACATGCTGTTTGTATGTATATTAGTTATATTATTAACATTCAGGCAATGAATGCAAATGATTCGGTCCAAGAAACTAGGGCTGGGCGATTTTGGACAAAAATAAAATCACAATTTTTTTCTCTGAAAACCCGATTTTCGATTTCGATTTCGATTTTTTTGGTAAAACTACAAAAGACAATTGTTTCAAATATTTTATCTTTATTTTTAAAGAAAAATAGCAAACAATTTTCCCTATTGGGAATGAAGTGCAATTGAAAGATACTGTAAATCCTCCTTGAGTTTAGTAAAGTGACAACATTTACAATTTTCTTGACCAAACAAAGTGAACTAGACGAGCTCTGTCTGTAATGCAGCCAGCTGCAAAAAAGGAAAATCGATTTTCCAATTTTCCTTTTTTTAACATCGTCTTGATTAATAAATCCGATTTAGATTTTAAAATCGATTAATCGCACAGCCCTACAAGAAACGTTGAATCCTCTTTTCTCCTCAGTTATTTTTCTCTTTTTCCCTTTGGAAACAATCCCTTTGGCCGGTTTGTTTCCAACAGCCTCCTGCCTGGCCCCCCGCCCTGCTGGTGTGTGTCGCAGGCTATGACGTAAATCTTCTTAAACAGAAATGTTGAAATTTAATATTTATTCTACACATTTTTACAGCATTGGAAAACGTTAAGAATGTTTGTGTCATGTTTGTCCTCCTACAGAAACCAAATTAAAACAAAAAATAAATTTCCCTTTCCCACTAAACATTTTTGAAAAAGCTCCAGGGAGCCACTAGGGCGGCGCTAAAGAGCCGCGGGTTGCTAACCATCCGCGTTACGTACACATGTGCCATCTCTGTCTCAGACACTTGAACACAACGTTCAGCTTCTCCCTTTCCCATTTCAGGAGAGACTATGCGCATCGCCTCGTCTGAGTTTGCCGATGACCCTTGCTCCTCTGTGAAACGTGGCACCATGGTGAGGGCAGCTCGGGCCCTGCTGTCAGCTGTCACCCGTCTGCTCATCCTCGCTGATATGGCTGATGTCATGAGGCTGCTGGCCCATCTTAAAATTGTAAGTGCAATCATTCAGTATGTGATATGAACTTCCCTGAACAAATGGGTTCTTTGACCCTGTGGCCTGACGGCTCTAAGTTCAAAGTTTTGCATTCATAGGTTAGGTTGCATAAGACCTGCAATGAGGACTATTTTCATATAAACTGAATTAACTTCCCAAATCTTTTAACAGATGTAAGTTTCTTTTTCTGTGTTTCCATCCCTCCTCAATGTATTGAGTGTCCTATGATGTAATTGATTCCTTTTCCTGAATGATCCGCACATTGTAGGCTTTTATCACAAATATTAGCATATAAATGAGACGTGGAGCAGAATCCTGACAACCACTTCATCATAAATGCCCCAGTGTCATGAACTGCTCTTATTCATTGTAGTAATTTGATGAAAATGGGTTTCTTGGTCAATTATTATGACATTAGCTTGGGGCTTTTTAAGGTAAGTTAATACAGAAAGTGAGGGGAAAAAAACAATATGCATTTGGTGTAATCTGAGACAAACTCATGCCTGCAGACATTCAGTCTCTCAGTTAGTCCTGCACACTCAGTCCTTTTTTCAATCTTCCTTCTTGGAGCTCACACAGGGGTTTAACTCAAGCTTGTATAAGCCCGGCCATCTCAGCGGCCACTTAAAAACCTACCTGTCTCTCTTTCTCCTCTCAGTTCAATTACATTTTCGGCTACTCTTTCACGAGGTGGTAAAAAAAAAAGGGTTTACAATAAAAAAAATGCATCCACGAAATGGACTGAGGCTGCTGAAATAATTCTATGCACAACTTAATGGTGATTACATTGTTCAAATCTAATTGACACTAAAAATAAATGATATGAGAGCAGTTTTGAGGAAAAAAACAAGCTCACCACATACAAGATTGGCAAGTTTTGTTCCGTTTACAAAAAAATAAAATTAAGAATGATGCAACACATTCGGCATTGTTTTCTTACTTCAACTTGGTCTTTATTCAGTTGTGTTCAGAGGTTTTAAAGTCTGTCTGTGTTTGTGGTAGGTGGAGGAGGCCTTGGAGGGAGTAAAGAATGCTACCAACGAGCAGGACCTGGCCAACCGCTTCAAAGAATTTGGAAAAGAGATGGTCAAGCTCAACTATGTGGCTGCCCGGAGACAGCAGGTATCTTGAAACCTCACATCTCATGATTTCATGAATCATTTTTTTCCAGTGAAATGACATTTTCTTAAATAGTATTTTGGCAGCAATGTTAACAAAATATCAACTGGAGGTTTTGCGCTGCATGTTACCACATCATTTTTCTTTTTCTTTAATTTCTTTTGTGGTCTTGTGTCAAAAATTTCTTGGAGGATTTTTCAAGCAAACATCAGCCTGGCAGGAGACTGTACTGCCGAGTCGTCCCAAAGCAAATCACTAAACTGAATTCTATCAAGCTGCACAGCTGCAGATCTGCTGAAACCGCTTCTAACTTTGTGCATTTGGAATTAAACTAATTCATCTCATGGGAGTGGAATTTTTCCTTTCTTTAAACAGTATTTTTCTTGAAATAGGATCTAGTTTTTATGTATTCCCTTTGTTGTGAATTACTGATGCGTTCCTTGTTTTTGCCTGTATTGTTTCTGTTGTATTTATTTTGGGAGATGAGAGTGGTTGCTGCTGCTCACCTGAGATCCTTCTTCACCTTTTCAGGAGCTCAAAGACCCTCAGTGTCGAGATGAGATGGCAGCTGCTCGTGGAGCTCTGAAGAAAAATGCCACCATGCTGTACACGGCCTCACAGGCTTTCTTGCGGCACCCGGACGTGGCGGCCACACGTGCCAACCGAGACTACGTGTTTAAGCAAGTCCAGGAGGCCATAGGCGGCATCTCCAGTGCTGCTCAAGCCACCTCTCCCACCGATGAGAAACATGGACACGCCGGCATCGGAGAACTGGCTGCTGCCCTCAATGAATTTGACGTAAGTCAGCAGGCATGCTTTTATTCATCCAGTAATGCTTTTGGTATACTGTACATATTTGTCTTTGGACATTGTGGTTTTTATAATCTCATAATAGGGGAAAAGAAACATGCTTTTCATTTTTGTCTGAGAGATCACCAAGTTAGTCTTTAAGAGAGACTAACAATGGTGGCTTGTAGCGCTTCATGTAATTCATTTTTTTCACACAATTTCCCTCATTGCACACTTTTCAAAACACTTTTTAGAAATACTGCTATTTGGACAATTTTGTGGGAGTTAGAACTTCAGTGTCTTAAGTGTTTAATTTTATTCCATCTGTCTCTGGCAAACCCATGCCTTTGTTTTCGATCATGTGGTTAATTTGTGTTATTTTCCTTGGCACTTTTTAAAATTCACACAATACAACAAACTATCATGCATAGAAATGGTTTTCATTTCAACGTGACTTTCTGCTGCCATCTAGTGGATGAAAACTGACATTGACCCCGGGCCGACATCCTTTCAGAACCAGCTCTGCAATTTGGTTTTACAAATATTTGAATTAAACCTGATTTTGATTGAAAGTGTCTCGTAGGATAGAAAACCAACAGCGAGGGAAGCAGCAGGCTTCAGAACCTTTTGTTAAATTCAAACGCAATGCCATGATTTATGCATCAGATTTAAAGACATTTGTACAACCCTCATCTCGTTTCCTGACCAATGAAGCCAAATCTGTGTTTGCATGTAGATTTATGAGATGAAGCTGACGCATATAAAACAATTTTAAATTCAGCACCACGTCATTCAAGAATCCCAACAAAACATCGGCATACAGTCCAACTGATCATGATACCTTCAACAGCTCCAGTTTGAAATAATGTTAATTATTAAATTTCGACTGGGTTGTAAAATATGGCTGTGTATGTATACAAATGTATACAAACTGGATCAATAATTGCAATAAATTGTAAAGTAAGAGACTCTCAGGTTGTGTCACTAAATCACCAGCCTCCATTTGTTTCTGAAGTGCACAGTTTTGACATTTTAGCTCTAAATAACAACTGAGTTACATTTAAAAATGTGAAATATATCATTCAGTTTCAGAGTGACATCACTGTTTTGTGTAATGAGAATTGAAATCCTCTGCAGCCTTGTAATATTTAATCCTGTCACGCCACAGCAGATAGAAGCAGCCCTACATTTTGGTGTCAGGAGGCATTTGCAGTCTTTTTTGTTCTTTTCTGCGGACTTTGAAAGTCTGCTTTTAATATTTAAGCCTGTTTCAGCCTACTTTGATGTTGCTTTTCTCTTGTAATTCATATTACTTTTGGTTTTATAGAATTTGTGGAGCCATTTGTCAGAAACCCAGATATTACTGGATTAAGCTGTGAAAGATTGTTTTTACTCTGATCTTTCACTTGAATTTTTTGAAATGAGTACTTTGGTTCTTGCTATTTTTGCTCATTTTTCTAGCCATTAGCGCTCCATTTCTACAGGTTTGCACATATCAAGACTCTCCTGTAGTGTATGCATCATTGGTAACCTGTTTTAAAAGATACTCAAAGTGTGGATCCCTTTTTTTTTTAAAGTCGTTAAAGGCTCATGATGTCACACACTCATGCACTACAGCTGTGACATAAGTAAAGATTATGACAGTTTACAAAATAGTTGAAGATTAGGATCAGGCCTTGAACTCATTTAGCCTCCAAGCATGCCACTCTGACATGCTAGTGACATCTTGTGGTGATAGTTTGGAAATAAAAGAACCCAACATTTACATTTGCCTGTAGAGAAGTGAAGATGCTCCTGATGGGAGCTATAGCATCGAAGGTGATGAGCTGGATGAAACCTTGACAGCGAGAGCTGAGAGGAAAAACTTAAGAAAGGAATTAGAAACTTTCAGAGCTTCCAATAATGCCCCCTTCTCATCATGCCGTTCTTTTAATTTTACATGAGGCCAAAGTTGAAATTAATCAAATGAGCTCTGTTCTTTATGCAAAACAGTATGGGATCCTGGAAAAGCAAAAGATATACTTAATTCAATTCCGTTCGGCTGGCAGACAAGCAGCAGTTAAATTAGACAAATTGCCCTTTGCTTCACCCCCTGCGTTGTACTGACACTTGCGCATGTTTAATTCCCAACTTCCCACAGAGTCAAAGACCATGGTCAGGTCTTCTCTGAATACTAATAAACTGATATAGTGAGCCACGAGGCACAGTGGTCTTTTTAATTTAATTTTTTTTGTGTACATGACTGTGCATTGGCTTTGGTTTTAGGGCACACACACAATCTGTTTGACGTCAGTTTGCTGATTAAACACATTCACAGTAGGCTGTTCTTCTGGTTTTCAATCATCCAACTGCTTCTCATACTACTAATTTTTGATATTTTTATTACGTTGGTGTGTTCTGTCTTACACAGCGGACATGATAATAATACAGAGTGTGACTATACACAGATCAATGTCCTTTAAAACTGGAGCTCGGTTGAGTATTTGTGGGAGGTGAACGAGTTCAGGTCTCCGTCAGATAAACTGATCATCATTCTGGTCACACTGACTTATTCATTTTATACCACCGTATCTATATCTCTCACAGCCTCTTCAAGTCATGGATTACATAATATTTAGTCACTGAAAAATGCAGATACGAGATCCAGTAAGAATCTCCTTCACACTTCGGACACTTAACTGGTTTTGTTAGAATTAAAGAAACGTAGTTGTCTTAAATCTTTCCATTTTTATGCCAAGAATATGTGCCGCCATCCATAGAGTCGAGGGGAATCCAGATGAACTCTGTTCTACTCTGTCGACATGTACATTATCAAAGATGTTGAGCTTATCCCTCCAATGGCCCCCGAGTAACCACACTTCCTGAGGGTGGAGGTGGGCGATGAGACAGATCTTTTTTTTTTTTTAATAAATCAATTCATTTTAGACTGTTTTGCATTTAGGGAAAAAAAAAAGGACAGCAAGGGATTCAATTGACTTCATTTTGGGTGACTTTCAACAGAGACGCTGCCGTTATGCCTGTGTACTTTTGGGAGCCCTTAAATACACACAATAAAGCATGTGAGAGGAATTTAGATCAGTATTTTTCAGTTCATCTTTAATTTTCTCTGTTAAAGGAGCATGAGGCTCCTTTTAAGAAATGAGACTCTCTAGCGCCACCCTTCGCCACGACGGCCGTGGGGGGAACTGCAGCCAACAGCGAAGCCGGCACGGGAGAACGGGGAGAACGTGCATGCAGCGTCATGTGACGTCACATCCGCCGCCCAGCGCGGGAAATTCGGAGTCCGAATTGCAGCACATTTTGCAGCACACAGCCTGTTCAAGGCAACGGAGAGATACACTAGAGGGCTCATTCGTTTTGGTTCAGAACGCTTCATCTGACATTATTACTAGAAAACTTAAACCGTATACGCATTTTTTTCATAAATCCTGCCTCTTGCTCCTTTAATTTCAAATCACATTAAAGTCACTTTGAAGTAGCAATACCACTTCGGACCACATGGGGGCATATGGCTCTGCTGAGTTGGGATAAACAACCATTGACAGTTGTGTGCTAATAAGTGGGGATCGTAGATTGTATAAAACAATGGACGAGGCACTAGGTCAAGTGACTCGTTGGTTCCTGAACAGCTGTTTTTGAAGCCAGTTTTTCTTGGAACAGGGTGAAACCATGTTGCTCGAGAGGCTGATATGAAAACGCCCAGCGTATGTCAATCAAAGTTAGCTTTGGCTCCCAGCTCCTTCAGCCAAACCCCCGCCGAAATAGCTGCAGAGCTGCCTTCAGACATTTACAGCAGAATATACCGTGACACATGTTGACGCGGCGGCAAAATCAAAAATAAATGCCACATTTAGCCGATGTTGGAAAGTATAAACAGGTGGTTGCTTCGCTAAGGGAGGTAGCGTGACAATAATAAATGAGCAGGTGACAGCTGCCAGCTATTGGCTTAGCTGACTGTCAGTCATATTAGAAATAAATGTATGCTTTTGTATACATTTTCGTGACGTGGTACAAAAAAATGTACCGTCCTCAGAGTTGTCATGGACGTGAAATCAAAACAATTGAGACCAAAACGGCTTTTTGACACAGGCTGTAAATCTGTTTTTGCTGCTCTGAAGTTTTGGAGCCAGCCTCTATCATTTGGTATCTCCGTTGCACATGAGCCTCAACCCAGAGTTCGATGGTCACGGCTTGGTGGGACGCTACGGCACATCTTGTAATACCACTCTGTCCATCTACTAGTGGACATTGTTGTGCGTTACTGGCACAACAATGTTGTGAACTTTATTGGGCTAGGCTGCGCCCATGTGGTCACATGTGGTATTGCTGTGTAGTTTTTACTGTAGTTACTGATGTCGGACATAAATGTCAGTTTTAGTTGGATTGATCACTGTGGTTTCAAACAAAATGTCATACAGGATTTTCTACTGATTATTAGCAATATTTAAATTTTATTTTTAAGGGTAACAATGGATAGATATGTTATTTTTCTCAGAACTCAATATGACGAATATAATCATCATTTGGTTTTAAGTTACGCTTACATACAGCAAAATATTTGTAAAATCTCATCCAGCATAAAAATATGATGGAGCGTTAAATGAATCCCCTTCAAGTCGTCTTTTTTTCCCTCATGTTTGACAAAATATACCTGACACTTCTCTGTTTTTACCAACGTAGATTTGTTTTCATTGTTGGAGGAAATTTCTCTTTCACCACGGGGCCGTTGTCATTTCACCCATGAACCATCTCTAACTGCTTTCCTTTTCTCTCTTTTAAAAAAAACAAAACTTTAGTAAGTGGCAGTAATATATTCAACACGCTGAAAATGGACCATACTGTTACAGAAATTGTCAGGTTTAGGTAAAGTTGGAATTTGCACAAAGTATGACCACTTTTAAATTGGATGTGCAGGAGGGGCTCCGTCATGTAAGAAAGAGTCTTTATTTGGAGAAATGAGCTCAGTGGGAGGACAGATGGAGTTAAGGCCCTGCGGGGATGTTGGTAATTTTGCCACACTGAAGCACACACTTAGATTTTTAGGTCACAGCGCAGATACACAATGTGGCCATTACTTTAGATTAAAATGCCTCGAGATGTACCACAAATTGATCATGAAAATATTGACAAGTACAGTCAATCAATTCCTACGGCTGGTTATGCTGCTTGAGGGTGAGCTGTTTAGCAGCGTCGCACTCTCTTCGTATTTATATTCAGACGTGAAGCAGACTGCAGCTCTTACCTGGTAACTGCACTCCCCATCTTAATATGCAAAGATCTGTTTTTTATCTCTGTGATTCATATCACTTTGAGCATCTTTATCTTTATACCATCAAAGGCACAGTACTTGATAAAGCCTTTTTATAATGTGACTCTGTATTTCCTGCACCTTCGCACTTATTTTGATGTGTCACATAAAAGCATCACCAGTGAACGGTATAGTCAGTGCTTCTCACATAAACTCTTTTAGTGTTGAAAAATGAAAGAATACTGTTACTTGAGAAATGTAAGGGAAAAGCCTGTCAGCATAAGCACGAGTTAGAAGGGGCTTTCATTTTATTCTGCTCCTGCTGCGGCTGCTTTCCATTAGATGAGCCAAGAATTGCAAAGAATAGATGAGGGTGATCTCTTTTAACATAATTGTGATTGCATCAAAATGATTGCCCCGTCCTCGGCATTCATTCTTCTTCCTCAACCAGCAAATTAGATTTGTCTCCTTCAGAGCAGGGATAAATGATTACATCTTTGTGTTTTTGAAATTTTTCCTGATTACGTCAAGTTTGTGTAGGTGCAGTCGTCTTTATGCGTCACATCTGCTTTGAGCGGCCCGGTGCAAACAGGTGGTCAAAAAGGCAGCTGTTCCACTGCATTAGCCTCAGCATTGAAGCCCACAACGTGTTCCTAAAATGACCAGCAGATGGCAGTGCTTAATTGTGTTTGATGCTCGCTCGTCGCTTCCCTCTCCGATTCCCCACCCTCTCCTATCTTTTCCATTTTTATCCCCTTTTGCTTCAAGTCCTTGGATACAGAGATTTTCTGTCCTGCTCAGAGCAGGAGTCTGCATCACCTTCTACGGTTTTGTAAAAATAATTAGATTGAAGCAATTTTCTGCTTCTGAGATGTTTTGATGCATATAGATCCCTGAATTGATCTTTGCCAGCGAGAATTGAATATTGGATCATCAGATTCAGCCTTTTCATTCCGATTTTCAAAGCCCATAAATGTGTGATGGTAAAAGCCTCCTGATTTGAGCTTTCCCCTTTCTTATGTTAGTCATCTTGTACAATCACGGCTTTCACACAGCTCCGGTAATAAGAATTCTGTTAACGTCTCTTTGTGCCCGTGTATGTCCAGCTTAAACACACGTGGTCAAAACCATAAAAACGTTGAGTATTATTGAGCCTGCAGCAGATGTCCACGTTGCCCTAGATCATTTCACTACGGTTCACATTTCCATCTTCTTGTGCTCTGCAGCAGCTTTCTTCTTTTTCTTCTTCTTCTGTGGATTATTCACTTTTCCCCGTTCCTATCGTTCCATTTTGTTCTCATTGTCTGATGTTTTGAACCACACAGTGCTATTTGAAATGCAAGCAGGCTTACAGGCATACTCTCAGCCCATTTGTTTGCAGCATTGCATTGCTATGCAAACACCCCTCCTTATATTGCAGGGCCTGTAGTCTCACTGCACAAGCCTGTGCTGGTCGTCACTCTGCATACATTACAGGCTAACTATAACTGGATTTACTTTCTAGCTCAGGGAGAGAGCGTGCATTACCGCCAGGGCTTCGAATCTCACTGTAGCAAGCTTCAGCTCCAAGCACAAACCGCTTCCCGACCCTTCATGCATGTATCTGTGTCACAAACAGGTAATTGGCCACTTTTGTTCATTGGATAACACACTAAAAACTTGCTACAGCTAATATAGAAAGAGAGCGAGCAGACGCCGACTACCCACTTACTGTCTATCTCCCTTTGTGTGGGGCACCCATGTGATGATGAAGTACACGTCTTGTTTTTTGCTATTTTCATTCTTTCCTTGGCAGCATGATGGATAAGTTTGCCTTGTAGTATGAGCAACAGACAAAGTTTTCCTGTTTGTATATATGCAGTGACTGCACGGCGATGACCTTTCAGTGCATTGTATTAGTGTATGAGATACTGCTGGACTAGCTTCTGAGACGGTGGCTGGGGAGCAACCTGGCTCTAATGTATGTAGATGTATTCTGAACAGAGGGATAGCTTTCTTGGTAATTGCTATATCAATCTGTGCAGTCCTATCCTTGCTGTCTCATTCCAGGCTCTTATTTTCTCTCCCACTTTGCTCGTCCTCCCCACGCACAGACTGCTCTCGCCGTCCGGAATCTTGAACATGCGAGCAATCGCGAGTGTATCTTGATGTCCACGAATAGTGACACTTTGATGGGGAAGGTCAAACGTATACATGCACAGGCACCCAATCATGAAATGCACACAGGCACCAAATATTAATAAACGCATTGAGCAGAGTTGCAAAAGTGCCAGACCTATTGACAGGGACCCTGCTGTGTTCAATAAAACTCTTACTTTCACTGTCATTTTCACCTTGACTGAGCCACGTGTCGGCCCAGAGGTACACCTCCTAATTACAACATCTTCCGCTCGCTGATTGCAGCACTACCTTGTTTCTCCGTAGACAGATGCACCTGTCAAGAGAAATATGAATAGGAGACCTAAGCCGAAGTAATGGGACATGACCAGGGAAAATGGAGTAGTATTGGTTTGTTTGTTGCTCCACGGTAATTAGCTGCTGACTGTCCTGTCTTGATGGCAGTAAGGCACGAGGGAGAAGTGGAGGGAGAGGAAAGAGTGGAAGAATTCCTGGTAAACAAAATCCATACTCGTTAGAGCCGGCGCTCATACGCCGAGGTCTGTTGTGCTGCTTCTTCACGGTCCCTCCAGAAGGTTGTCAGCTTCCTCAGCTCTACTTATTTTCAATTGTACATTCAGTCTTGCTACATCAGATTGGCTGGTTTGCCAAGTGCACTTTGCCTTTTTTGAATGCAGATGCTTGCACTTTCAGATGGCAGGGCTCAGCTGCTATCACAACAGTACAGACTATTTGTGTTCGGTGTTTAATTTATGTCTCCTAGTTTTTAGCTGCTTTTAACTAAGCTTTCACTGTTTCGTTTTTTTTTTTTTTTTCTTTGGTTGGCATTCTTAGCCGGCAGGACTGAAATAGACGGAAATTAACAAAGCATGGATGGTTAGGGTATACTCCAAGCACTCTCTTCATATATGGACAGCTGCTCTAAATTAAACTGCAACAGCCACCAAAGTGAAATACCTCACTGCATCTTCAAACCTTTCTCAGCATAAAAACTCTTGGGACTTGATTCCTGAGTGGGTGCAGCAAATTACTTTTTTCTTCTTTTTTTTTTATCTTTCGTTTCCTGTGTCTTGCCGTGCCGTGGAGCACGTAAGAGCCCGCTTGCCCACTCAGTTCTGCTCAGTCTTATGGGTGCGGGGGCACGCTGGCGCCTGTACAGTACATGTATTGTATGCAAGCAGACAGATTCACAACTTGCATCATGTGTCACCTGTAGAGGGGACGGTCAGCGCTCGAACGCCACTAAACGTGTCTGGTGTCACACACTTCAGTCCAGGAACAGAGAAGGTTTTTAGTCGGTCTCACTGTCCTCCACAGTTTGTGTGACTCACAGTTCACCGGCTTTGATGACTTTTTGAAATGTATTATTTACTCCCACGCATCTTTGTTGTACTTGGACAAATAATTGGGACACACATGCATGAAAGCTGAGAATCCTACTGTGCTGTCTGACGGGAAACTCCTTGTAGATCTCAGACAAAACCAGAATAAAAGATTATAAGGAAGCTGCTTGTCTTCTTTTTACCGTCCATGTTGCAATGCTAAAGCTGCTTCAAAGTCTGGCAGCATTAAAATACAAAAAGCTTCTAGTCTCTTGATGTAATACTACAGATGCTCCACGTTGCAAACATTTAGACTACCTAAACCAAATAAGCATATAGTTAGAATCACTTCTTTTTCATACTGTTGTATAAGTTGTTTCAAGTTTTGTATAAATGCCAAAAAGGGAAAAGGTCTGCCCAATAATGGAACTGTTTGGGGAAAAAAAATAAATGAAAAAAAGCAAGTCTATTAAATAAGGAAAAAAAAAATTGGATGATAAACGGATGATCCAGATGGATGAGTCGAGGCTGCTTCATAACACAAACTACTAAAAATGGCTGTTCTTTACTGGAGCCTCAGAGGCACGATGAAGTCAAAGCACCCAAGGAAGGTATTTTAAATAATGCAGCCAAGGTTTTCTTGCTTTGATATATCATGTTTTCTCCTTTTCCACTTCAGCTTTAAGTTATCATAAAAAAATATCTAAGTAGCCTGCCTAGAATTTCCATCCGTGAGGAGAATCAACTAATAGCGAGGCATGCTTGTTTGAATAATGCAGACCTCATACTCTCTGATTTCCCGTTGCGAGGTCTTATCCCCGATCCGTGTTTGGAAGACGCTGCACACTAATGCACCAGTGGCGTTGCTTCAGCGAGTGTGGCATTGTTGACACGTCATGTTGGCTGGGATTTTCAGATAACCTACGGCTCTATGGCTGTGTGTTCATTCAGCGATCATCCAGATCTAGATTTGACATCACAACAACTAGAAAAATCCTTTAAAACTGCACTTTTAGCCAGATTATGTGACGTGTGGTTAATGTTTAACAAATGATGCATCTTTTGCAAAGATGTCAAATTTAGCCTATTATATTTATGGTACCCATTTGATTCATGATGAATTTTTTTCTTCAGCTTAAATGTTGGAGGGGAAAAAGCCCTTTGAATGGTATTTAATGTAAGAACCCAGATGAGTCATTTCCCATCATCACCATAGCTTTTACTGTCAATACCTACTTGGCACCAATGAAATCTACCATTCTTTTTGCCTGATGCTTCACCAGCATTAAGTCTCGATCCTGTTAGTTCCACATCGCCTTTATCCCTTTTCCAGTCTTTTTTTAAATCTCGCAGTGGTGTCTGCTAAGCAGTATGTCCGTGACACTTTGCGCATGCTGTTCCCACTTTCAGCCTAAATGGCAACCAGTAGCAAATGTTTCTTGGCAGAATTTCTCTCTTTCTTTCCTCCTTTTCTTTTTTTGCATCTTCAGAGTGTCGTGTCTAGTAAATGGTGCAGCAGTGGAACGTGAAACTTTTAGAAAATTAATCTTTTTCTCGTTTGCCAAGCCCACTGGCTGCCTTTTACCAACCCCCCTCTGGCTCTCCTTGCGGATGGAAGTGGCGCGACTCGTATTCTCATTTAGTCAATCATGTGAAACACAAACGAGTGAACATTAAACACATGACTACGAGTCTTGTAAAGAACACGATGTTATCTGCCTGTTTTGGAAAGCAGTGTGCAGTGTCATTGATCTCCACTGCTCATGCTGTGCATTTAGGAAGGTAAGTGATGTGGAATCTTGAGCTGATCTCAGGCCAGAACATGAGAACAGAGAACAGAGATGCGCTGGTACACAGCTCCTTAAACATTTCAGTTTCACAGGGAGGTTTAAATCAAAGTGACTGGACTTCCTTTTTTTCGGTTATTGAACACATTTCACCTTCCATCCTGACCGCACTGGACACCGTAACGGAAAACTGAGAAGCATCTTATGCCTTTGCTCTGTGATTAAAAGAAAGTGTTAGAACCGTAACTCGCTTCTTCTTCTCAAGGGTTTAATTTCAGGGACAGGAACAGAGAATAGTACACTCTCTTTCAGTCAATACGGGGACCCTGTCTCCATCATCGTCATGGTAGTGATGGTTGTCACGCTGTAAAAAGAGCAGCTACAGCCTCAAGTGCTAAACAAAATAATATTCTGGAAAACTGTCAGAAAGTTCGGGTGCTGCTTTTATTTATTTATTTATTTATTTATTTATTTATTTATTTATTTATTTATTTATTTATTTATTTATTTATTTATTTATCTAATTAAGCGGTTCGTTCTGCCACATTAAGACCCAATGCTATTATGACTTCCTAATGCGACAGCGTGCAGTTCAGACGTGTGCCGTGTTAAAAGCGATGCACAGTTATTACCAGGTCCAGACTTTAAAGACTGCCGTCAAACATCCTACACCGAAGCTCCAGGAAACCCGTTCAGACATGACACGGACGCGTTCCGGTGCTGTTAGATTAATGGAAAGCACTGAATGTGTTTAAAAGGGCTTCAGAATCAGCGGCGTGCATGAAAGAAATGTGCACAGAGGGATAAAACAATCCTGCAGTTCCAGTCGGCTGTCAGCAGTCTGCCAGTCACCGTTGTGACTGCGTTTGAAGGAGCAGTTACAATTAACTCCTCCGATTTGCTCTGTTGTTTAGTTAAGGATCCTTTTCTATGTTAAATAAAACTGTCTTGCAAATAAATGACTGCTTGTTGTTTTTATCCCATATTCCATTACACTACGTGACCTATATTTGTAGCCCATTTTCTGAAGGGGGAAAAAATGTTTAGCTATATTTTAGTCATATGTACTTGTGTAAAGAGGCAAGCGGCAAAGGGGTCTGGGGTCAATAGGATGGATAGAGGCAATGTTTGCCTGCAATGAGTTGGTTCGGGGTTCTCGTTGTGTTTAACGGAATTTGAAAAGGAAGTAAATGAAAAGAGAAGTGTATTCATGTTCAAATGCGGCCCGAGCCCCCCTCCGCCGAGACTTTTTCCGTTATACATTCATAGGATGCGCAGTGGTCTGGGGGTTTGCACCATCACTGCAGAGCTGGAAGGTTCCCAGCTCTGTGTCGAGTTCATGTATTCATTCTGCGCCGGCGTCGGGCTTTTTGTTCTGCAGCTTTGGAAGAGCTGCTTCAAAGAAAAGTCAACAGGGCTGTCAAATTCTTCTTTTTTTATTCTTTACCATCATATATTAACTGGTCTGCCTTTTCAGATAGCGACTTTCAAATCTCGCTGAGGTTCTACGTATGCTTGGCGTGTCATTCATACGTTCACAGAACACTTCACAAACAGACCGTAGTCATCTTCAAACGCAGAGTAGTCCGATCTTCACTGATCCACAGCTGTCGGTGCTCGACCGGCCTTCATCAAAGGGAACACAGTTTGCAGTCATAACTACTAGGTATTCTTGCCACATGTGTGCTATGTGTTGAATGAAAAACATCTAAGTAGTAAGTAAAAGTAGATGAGGAACTTCCCTCCAACAAAATGTTGCAGCTGCCTTTCAATTTTATTTCTTATGCAAATATTTGAACAACTCGGGCTAGGGCTGTTCGATTAATCGATTTTAAATCGTAATCGCGATTATGTAATTAGAACGATGTTAAAACGTGAAAATCGAAAAATCGATTTTTCACTTTTTTTTTTGACCTTGTCTGCACACATATTAATGATTGATACCATATAAATGATTGATGGAAATACCTCTCAATACCTTCGACAAGTGCCCCATCGGAGAGGCTCTTTAGTGTAGGAGGGGCGTTGTAACATGCCACCGGGCATCCCTCAGGCCAGATGCGGTAGACCGGCTCGTGTTCCTTGCAAAAAACTTGCAAATGTGAATAGCAAATGTAATGATTGACATTACACACCTCTACCTCCTTCATGGGTTGCATTATTATTTAGCATGCAAAGACCCAGTTTAGTTTAATTAGAAAATGTCTTGTTTTATTTAATTGGAAATATAACTTACTGTATGTTTGCAAGTGCTGATTTGCTGATTTTTTTTTTTCAGAGATAAAACTTTATATTTTATTATATTTTTTTAAACTTTTTTTCAACTTATTTTACCGAGTTTTGCACTTTATTCATTCATTTTTGGTTTAATAAGAGCAAAGTTTGCACTTAAAGCCCAATGGGGCAAATGTTCAATAAAAAAACAGCATATTTGAAATCATTTCTTTGCCTTTTGTCAATTCACAAAATAATCGTAATCGTAATCGAAAATCGGATTTTGAGAGAAAAAAATCAAGATTTTATTTTTGGGCAAAATCGAACAGCCCTAACTCGGGCACACAGTGATGCTCGACACACGTGTTTTGATGAGCTTTGGCGAGGTTTTGCAATGTGACAAGTCTTTAAAACAAAGTTGGGAGAACCTGGAAGGAGGACATCTCAGCACACATGTTCAAATGTCAAATCAAGTACTTTGGGTGCTTGCTAAAACAATTTAGTAACGCTAAAATTATTCAAGAATGAACGAGGACATGGAGAATATAATCTTGCGTAGTTCCCAAGTTTAATGAGCTATATTTAAGTAACTTTTGTTACTCAAATGTTACTCATGTTGGCTTTGCTAATAGTCAGGGATTTGAAACTAATCAGCCATATGTGTTGCACTAATATGACATCAAATCTGTTGTGCAACCTAGCAACATGATTTTATAGTTTTATCAGTAGGAGTCACTATTATGGCAGGTTTTATAGATTCTAACGCTATGGTTTTCTGTGAAAGTACCATGATTATCTTTCAGTGAAGCATAAGGAAGAATCAAGCATAGCATTGTGTGGTGCGTTAGCACCAGTTCAGGCCGTTGTAATGCAGTGTATTGATCTGATAATAAATTGTGCATTACAGAATACAATAACGTTAAGCAGAGCAGAAGCTGTGCCGCAGCCTACTGAGATGGGAAAGGGGGGGAAGAAAAGGGCTTCTCAACCAAAGTACAAAACTCATGACACCGAAACATTTCTGTGTGATCAGAAACACAGCAGTGGACATGATTTACATAATTTTCATTGGTGTTCATTCTCTTACTGCTAGCCCAGGTGAAGCAACCCACCGGGAAAACTGTCAGCACTCTGATTGTCAGCCTGCCGCAGGGTTTCGTAGCGAAGAGCTTCGGCCTGTATTCTTCAGTGTTACCGTGCTGTAAATTTCCACTTTTCTGTTGATCCATCTCTCCCCCTGCCACAGCTTCAGTGTTCAGTCTTTTATATGAACTCCGTCAGAAGAAAAACTGACCAAAAAACAAACAGAAACAGAAATACTGGATGAACCAGAAAATCTCTTGGACTGGATTTTCCACAGACTGCTTTGTGTTTTCAGTTAAAGCAGAAATAAATCACAACAAATATCAGTTTATACAGTTAAAAGCATTACTTTACATATTCCATCTTCATTTCAAATTGAATATGTGTCTAATGTTTCATTAGTGGGAAGTTAAATGCATTGAACGAGGCCTTTAAGTCAGTTGGTTAAGCTTTATAGCTAACAGCATATAGTAGTTGGGTTGGGTCTGAGTTATTTCACCCTTTCCTTTATTTGACACCTGCAGCACTTTTCATCCAACATGTGCAACTCAAAGTGCTTCACAGAAATGAAACAAAGGTACAAAGGAGATGTACGAGCAAATGTTTTTTATGATTTATGGTTTTATACAAAGGGAATATACATAAAAGGCAGTGTCTTTGAGATGGATGTTCAGTTTATCAACACGTGTTTAGAAAAATCATATAAATATTTAAAACAATGTTTTAAAAGAAAGTTTGCATAATTCCTCCCTCATCATTATTTGATCATATATTTTCTGATCCACGGTGGTTCTGCGAGCAGTACTTGAGTTACACTCGGCAGTAACTATCACGGTTGAAACAGATTATGTTTGCCGGAGGCAAGTCTGTGCACTTCGTCAACACTTACAGTACAATAATCATGAGTATGTAACTAAGATGAGCTGGTACGAGCAACGGCCTCGAACTGCTGCAGACCAGAGTAATCTCATAACCCTTTTATCCACAGATGCTCAAAGATTAACACTCAGAAATGAATCAAATGTTGCTGCCTCATCCTGTAAGGGTCCAACTGTAATATATACAGTTGTGCTGCAGCAACTGAGTATATTGGCTGTAAAAGTTTGTTGCTGTGTGTCTTTATGTCTGAGAGCCACCAACAGATGTATGGTGTTATGGCAACCCCCTGCAAGTACGTCAAGCGAGTGTCTCCAATGTGCAACTGCCATTTCTTGCAGGTAGTTTTGGGACCTTGTAGCTTTTTGCAACTTAATCTTCATTAAAACAAAAGAAAACCAGTATGACACATGGCGAAAGCGCTTACATATTTAATTTTCAGTATTCTGCAATGAGGACCTCTCCTTCTCCCCAGTCCATCTGCTCAGCAAGTTCTCATTGGGCATAGAAAAGGACCAAGACACAAGCATTTAAATTGCAAAGTTACAGTTTATTCCTGTAAATTTTAATTTTATTAGGGCCCGAGCACCTTCAGTGCGAAGGCCCTATTGTATCTGTAGGAATTTTTCTTTCTTTCTTTCTTTCTTTCTTCTGACGAAAGGAAGGCCTTTTTGCCCCCCTAAACGTACCCAAAAAGTCACCAAATTTTGCACGCAAACCAGGCCTTGCGAAAAATTTGATATTTAATGGTTTGCATTATTGGGCGTGGCAAAATGGCTCAACAGCGCCCCCCGGAAAACTTTGTGCCTCAAGCCCCACGATACGGTTTGACGTACATGCACGAAAATCGGTACACACCTGTATCATGTCGCAACTTAAAGAAAAGTCTCTTGGAGTCATGGCCGAAACCGAACAGGATGTCGGCCATTTTGAATTAATCGTGTCATTTTGGCGAAATTCATGCCATTCCTTCGGCAGTTAATACGGCCCGAACCGTAACGTGCACCCAGGTGTGTTATACATCAAAATGTGCGTCTCCATCCTGCGACACCACGCATTACTTTTCTCTTTCAAAAGCGTTACCGTGGCGACGCTAGACGCCAAAAAGCGCGCCCACCCTTCATCTGATTGGTTCAGACAGAAAAAACTTTGTGCCTCAAGCCCCATAATACGGTTTGACGTACATGAATGAAAATCGGTACACACCTGTATCATGTCGCAACTTAAAGAAAAGACTCTTGGCGCCATGGCCGAAACCGAACAGGAAGTCGGCCATTTTGAACATTCTGAATGAATCACGTAATTTTGGAGCAAGATATGCCATTCCTTCGAGAATTAATACGGCCCCAACCGTAACGTGCACCCAGGTGTGTTATACATCAAAATGTGCATCTCCATCCTGCGACTACACGCATTACTTTTCTCTTTCAAAAGTGTTACCGTGGCGACACTAGACGCCAAAAAGCGCGCCCCCCCTTCATCTGATTGGTCCATATTTAATAGTTCCCCAAAAGTCACCAAATTTGGCATGCAAGCCAGGCCTGGCGAAAAATTTGATATTTCATGGTTTGCATTAATGGGCGTGGCAAAATGGCTCAACAGCGCCCCCCGGAAAACTTTGTGCCTCAAGCCCCACAATACGGTTTGACGTACATGCACGAAAATCGCTACACACCTGTATCATGGCACAACTTAAAGAAAAGTCTCTTGGAGCCATGGCCGAAACCGAACAGGATGTCGGCCATTTTGAATAAATTGTGTCATTTTGGCGAAATTTATGCCATTCCTTCGGCAGTTAATTCAGCCCGAACCGTAACGTGCACCCAGGTGTGTTATACATCAAAATGTGCGTCTACATCCTGCGACACCATCCTGCGCCTTTTGGCGACGCTAGACGCCAAAAGGCGCGCCCCCCCTTCATGTGATTGGTCCATATTTGATAGTTCTCCAAAAGTCACCAAATTTTGCATGCAAGCCAGACGTGGCGATAAATTTGATATTTCATGGTTTGCATTAATGGGCGTGGCCTAACGGCTCAACAGCGCCCCCTAGAATACTTTTATCTGCCATAACGTTTGAATGGTTTGACATAGGAAGTTGTGGGTGGTGTCATGGGACTCTGTAATGAGTCCTTAAGCTTCGTTGGCCTTAATTAGCCCCGCCCCTTCTTCTGATTGGTTGTCCCGATTTTCTGCTATAACATTGGAATGGTTTGACATAGGGAGTCGTGGGTGGTGTCATCAGATTCTGTATGGACTCCTTGACCTTCATTGGCCTGAATTAGCTCCGCCCCTTCTTGTCATTGGTTGTCCCTTTTTTCTGCTATAACATTTTAATTGTTTGACATAGGAAGTCGTGGGTGGTGTCATGGGACTCTGTAATGAGTCCTTGACCTTCATTGGCCTGAATTAGCCCCGCCCCTTCTTCTGATTGGTTGTCCCTTTTTTCTGCTATAACTTTTGAATGGTTTGACATAGGAAGTCGTGGGTGGTTTCATGGGACTCTGTATTAAGTCCTTGACCTTCATTGGCCTGAATTAGCCCCGCCCCTTCCTCTGATTGGGTGTCCCGATTTTCTGCTATAACTTTGGAATGGTTTGACATAGAGAGTCGTGGGTGGTGTCATCAGATTCTGTATGGAGTCCTTGACCTTCATTGGCCTGAATTAGCCCCGCCCCTTCTTCTGATTGGTTGTCCCTTTTTTCTGCTATAACTTTTGAATGGTTTGACATAGGGAGTCGTGGGTGGTGTCATCAGATTCTGTATGGACTCCTTGACCTTCATTGGCCTGAGTTAGCTCCGCCCCTTCTTGTCATTGGTTGTCCCTTTTTTCTGCTATAACATTTTAATTGTTTGACATAGGAAGTCGTGGGTGGTGTCATGGGACTCTGTAATGAGTCCTTGACCTTCATTGGCCTGAATTAGCCCCGCCCCTTCCTCTGATTGGGTGTCCCGATTTTCTGCTATAACTTTGGAATGGTTTGACATAGAGAGTCGTGGGTGGTGTCATCAGATTCTGTATGGAGTCCTTGACCTTCATTGGCCTGAATTAGCCCCGCCCCTTCTTCTGATTGGTTGTCCCTTTTTTCTGCTTTAACTTTTGAATGGTTTGACATAGGAAGTCGTGGGTGGTGTCATGGGACTCTGTAATAAGTCCTTGACCTTCATTGGCCTGAATTAGCCCCGCCCCTTCCTCTGATTGGGTGTCCCGATTTTCTGTTATAACTTTGGAATGGTTTGACATAGAGAGTCGTGGGTGGTGTCATCAGATTCTGTATGGAGTCCTTGACCTTCATTGGCCTGAATTAGCCCCGCCCCTTCTTCTGATTGGTTGTCCCTTTTTTCTGCTATAACTTTTGAATGGTTTGACATAGGGAGTCGTGGGTGGTGTCATCAGATTCTGTATGGACTCCTTGACCTTCATTGGCCTGAATTAGCTCCGCCCCTTCTTGTCATTGGTTGTCCCTTTTTTCTGCTATAACATTTTAATTGTTTGACATAGGAAGTCGTGGGTGGTGTCATGGGACTCTGTAATGAGTCCTTGACCTTCATTGGCCTGAATTAGCCCCGCCCCTTCCTCTGATTGGGTGTCCCGATTTTCTGCTATAACTTTTGAATGGTTTGACATAGGAAGTCGTGGGTGGTGTCATTTCTGATATGCTTATGGGGGGCGGTGGCCGTGAGTGCGAGGGCCCGTTCATCGCTGCTTGCAGCTTTAATTTTATCATTGTACTTGTAATACAAGAAAAGTAATTAATGAATCAGGATTAGCAGGTGAACCGTAAGGGGCATAATCAAGTCCCCCTGGTGTATTTCTCATCAGACTTTTGTTAGTAGAGGTATTTTTCTGTTGACTGTAGAAGTGGGAAAGTAAATTGTCCGTGGTCTTTGAGCTTTGGCTCGTCTTTAGTTTTCCTGACATTTACCTATTACCTCCTTTTTTACCTTTCTCTGTATTAACGGTGCCGCAGGGTAGCAGAGCCAGGGACGGAATGCCATGTCATTTGTTATCTGTACATTTCCCAATTTTCGACAGTAATTATTTACAGTAGTTCCTTAAATTAAATGCAGCCTGTTTGAAATAAAGTCCTCCCTCCCTCCTCCTTCTACAACTGTTTATGTGCTTTCGTTGCCGGAGGCATGAAACTGCACCATCACCTTCAGTTCTCTCTTAATGTTTTTTTGCACACAGTCAAAGCAAGAAGTTAACGTAGACGCAGGAAAAAAACACCTGACTGATGGGGAAATGTCTTTCAAAAAAACTATGCAGGCCCCCTTTGTGTAGGATGGTCTTCCCATCAGGATACCTCTGGAAACCTTATATTCCTTCTTAGTGATGTTAACATGTGAAAAACACTAAAGTGTGCCTTTGTGTGAGGATTTGAGCCACTGGAGACGAAGGTCTAAAAACTGACAATAATACACAAAGAGAATGCAATAAAACAGTATTTGTTTTAAATGTTTTTTTCTTCCACTGCTGTTTCCAATGGGAAGGCAACAGGTGGCTTGCAGATATGGTGTTATCTCTTCAATCTCCTAAAGTCACTTGCTAAACCATGAAGGCCTTTTTCACAGGTATTTAGAGATTTTAGAGATGCTTCTGAGAGGAAGGAGGATATTTTTCTCAGCTAAAAGACATTGAGTCTGATTTCAAAGTCATTGGACCTGTATTAGAGCTCAGTAGACTGACTGCAGTTGTTTATAGAGTACTTTATAGCTATTCGATTTGTTTTTGCATTTGTATAATTAGTATAATAACTACCACCTCCAAGGACTCTCTTCAAGTCCCCTATAATGAGTTCTTTTACTGTATTTTGATGAAGTAATGACTCTGTTGTGCTTTGTTTAGCAATTAAAGCACGACAAAGGTAAAATAGAACAGAGAAAACAAATAATTCTGAGAACTGTTAAGTTTAAAAGCATTTACATTATAAAATGTGCTACTTATGTTCAAAGATGCATTCGTAGGAATTCTTGAAATGTTCTTTCACCATTTCAAACTGATTATAATGTGCATCATTTCCAAGTGAAATTTAAATATTGTCCAAAACAGTTGCCACCAATTATGGTGGTAAACTGTAGTGAATTTAATTTCATCAGGGGAGACTACCTTTTTTCATGCTGTGTACTCTGTCCCCCCAGTGTTGGCACTGCTTCACATGTTTCATTTCTTTAATATATGTGAATTGAATCATGTATAATAGAAAAAAAAAATGGTTCCAGTGGTCATGATATAAGTCTTCTGAAAGAGTCACTGTAGAGGTTTATTACTGTGGGCAGGAAGGGTCTCCCGTAGCGGTCTGTGTTGCAGCAGATCTGAAGAAACCTCTGACTGAAGATGCTGTGGTGCTGAATCTTTACAAATGCTAAAGAACCTGAGCTTCCTTAAGAAGTAAAGTCTGCTCAGTCCTTTCTTACAAACAGCATCGGTGTTGCATCTCCAGTCCAGTCTGTTGTCCAGGTGAACACCGAGGTATTTATACCCCTCCACCACCTCCACTTCTTTTCCTATGATGGAAAAACTATTCGACTTAATCCTGGCTCTCTGAAAGTCCAGTCACCTGCTTTTTCCTCTGGAAGTCTGAGGTGTACCACGTAAAGAGAAATAGTGAGAGTCTCGTCCCCTGTGGGGCTCCTGTGCTGCTGACCACCTGTTCAGATGCACGGCCATTCAGTCTCGCAAACTGTCGTCTGTTTGTCAGGTAATCAGTTATACAGGTAATTATGGAGGCATCCACCTGTGTCTTCCAGAGTTTCTTACGTAGTAGAAATCAAAGAACGTCGTCCTCCCAGTACTGCCTGCTTTGTCCAGATGACTGTGTGTTCATTGTAGCAGGTGTTCACTGAAGCATGGCGTGTTCAACCCCACAACAACAATAAGCAAACTGCAGTGGGTCTTGGAAGGTGCTTGTTTGCTTATTCAGGCCATATACTACGTTTACATGCAGTCAGAATTCGGGTTATTGCTAATATTCCGGTTACTGAAACATTCGGAATATTCCGTTTACATGCGTGAGCAAACAGGGTTATCCCTGTTTACATGGTAATTAATCATTTGGGATATCCCGATCAAACCAGCGACGCGCGGAGAACATCATGACGCAATTACCGTCATTTCCACTTCTTCTTCCTGTATCCAAATTCAAAACAAATGCTGCTTCGCGCACCTTCTCTCTCACCTTCTTGTAAATCTCGCTATCCCGGTACTTTCTACCGTCTACAAATGCCAAAATGTTCATATCCTTCATTAAATTTATAAAATGATTAGTCTCCTCCTCACTCCAAAAGTGTGACGTGGTCTTGCGTTTCTCCATGTTTGTAAGAACTTCCTGGACTCAAAAGACCAAGATTCCTTGTGAAAAGAACATGCGCAGAAAACAAATTCATGTTCCTTTTGATGGGGATATTCCGCTTGGCGTTTACATGACCAAATATTCGGGTTATAAAAGGAGTAACCCAGGGGTCATATTCGTGTTTTTAAAAACCGGAATATGAGCAAATTCCGGTTATTCAAAGGGGTTATTGGTGTTTACATGGCCGTGCAAAAGCGGGTTTTTGCTAATATTCCGGTTTTAAAAGGGTTATTGACTGCATGTAAACGCAGTCATAGACGTCTCTCCAGTTCTTTCATGATGTGTGATGTTAGGGCTACAGGTCTGTAGTTATTGGAGAAGAAGGATGAGATCCTTTTGGTGGTGGAACAAGGTGGGATTTAGTGATGCACCGATTGTTCGGTAACCGAAATAGTTCGGCCGAAAATGGCAAAAAAACACTTTCGGTGTTCGGTGGAATAAGTGGGAAAAAAACCGAACAATTAATAACGGCGTTGTAATAGGATAAGGAAATAGACTGGCCGCTCCGTAACTGTTGCGCGCCACAAACATAAATAGTTGGCCAACCAAAAAACTAACCACATAAGAATTTGACCTAACATTCACCAGCAGGTGTAACCAAAACAACATAAATCAATCTATTACAGGTGCGTTTAGATGAGGAAATCAAACAGCGAAGAGCGTGGAGTGAAGTGGTGCGGTGCAAACATGTCAGCAGTGTGGAAGTATTTTAGAGTGGCAGAGAATAATACAAGAATGGCTGTTTGCAATGAATGTTCTGCTCAAATATCTAGAGGGGGCACATCTGCAAAGTCTTTCAGCTACAAGTTTGATTTATCATTTGAAATGATAAAAAACCCTGAGCGCTTTAATGCATTTTTATTGTTTTAAGGCCTATGTTACAATGTTCAGTCAGTTAAGCCTAACGTAAGCTCAAAGATGGCCAAAAATGTATTTTGCTAATTTATTTATTTTAAGTTATTGTTCTTTGCTGGTATAATGTCTGCTGGAATATTTAAGATATACTGGGAAATTAAAAAATGTTTTTTATGTTCAACAAATGTTTTCTACCTTGTAATTTTGTAAAAGATTTTTTTCTTTTAAAAACATGCCTAAATCACATTTATTTGATTTATGCAATGGTGAAAAAATTGGCAAAATAAATGAAAAACTGCGAAGAACCATGTTCGGTATTGTTCGGTATTCGGCCAAGTGTTTATTATTATTTTCGGTTTCGGTTTCGGCCACAAATTTTCATTTCGGTGCATCACTAGTGGGATGTCTACACCACTCAAACCTTCACCCGGCTTAGGCTGATGTTGAGAGGCTGCTGGAGAATCCCACGTAGCTGGTCCAAACAGGCTTTGAGGAAGCTTTCAGCGGACGCCTCCGCGATAGACCTGCAGCGTGGTTCTGGTTCTGTCTCTCCGGTTCTCTCTTCACCTGACTGCTAAAGGCAAACAGGTGGGAGCTTCTCCTGATGTGGTTGGAGTTTATTTTTTTTATATTTTGAGACGATTGAGAAGTACCAAGATCCAACTTTCAGTGGTTTTTGTACTGACCTGAATATTTCTTTCTCAATCTCTGAAGGTTCTTCCTTTCTTAAGATGATCTTTGCCTGAAGTATTTAGAGTGTACAGTAGCTTAAACTGACTGAACAACATGCTGCATTAGAAAAATGGCCTCAAAGCTTAGTTGGGCTGGGCGGTACTGAAATATAATCTTGCTCCGAGAAGAGGACACTGATTATAATTGCTTTTCTCAACTATTTCCACTTTGTTTCACATTAAAACATTTAGGACAGCTGAACAGCTTATGACTTCGCCTGGGAAAGAAAAAAGTTCAAACACTGAAAATGACCCGTTGCAGTCGTACCAGTAACTCGATTTCACCCCGTAAGAACTGAACTCCTGGGTAATGCATCATTATCTTTCCAGAATGAGACGATGTCAGTCTCGGCTCCAACAGAAATCGGACTATTCAGAAGACGATTAACTAAGGTCGGGCTTGCTGAGCTCTGCCTGTCAGGAATCCTCTTTTCAGGAGGTGTCTTCCCTTGTAATTAATGGTCTTTGTTGCTCTGAACTAATTACAGCCTTTTAGAGTTATGCTGGATGCAGAACTACTCTACAGGAACAAAAGTTTAAAATTAGATGGGTGGAAAATGGCATTCTATGGCTGCTTTAACTTAGATTAGTTAGTTCTTTGGTCATTAAGAGTAAGTTAAAGAACTAGAGCGATTGAGAAATCCAAATACGGTAATTGTCTGGCTCCTTGAACTCGCACTAAATGCCTCATTTCAGATGTTGTTTGCTCACTGGCCTTTATGCGTTAAACTTCAAAGGCTCTTGTAGGCGGGAGATGGAGGGGGCAGGATAAGAGCATTTGGTCAAATTGGGATAACGGTACAAGGCCACTTACAATGTAATGCTTGATATAATACAGCCAAAGATGCATTTCTGAGTAAGTATGCACTTTTAGGTCCAACAGTAGTTGGAAACAATATTTATTGTAAAACGTATTAAAGTTACAGTTTTATAATGACTATGGGCTTAAAGTGCACAGTATTCACTTACACTTTATGGTATTCCCTTTCAAATTGGAGGAGAATATTTAAGAATTACAGCTCTTTATGTAGATGTCTTATTTTCGGGGCCCCACTTTTAATTGGACAATTAACTCACAAGCTGTTGCAGCTCACAATATAAATACACACCTTTTGAACGTCTAGGTCTGTCCAGACCTTTGACTGGTGCTGCCAGAGACACTGGGCACTACCCCAACTACCATTATCTAGGTGGGGTGAGCCTTCTTGTTGGCTGTATTATGTTTCTGTATGATTTATGGCTCTGTCCATGTGCATCTGCTACATTAATAAACATTGAGTATCACAGGGATCACTGCTGTGAGTCAGATTAGTTTGGAGAGCATCGTTTTGGTGATTGCCTTTTCATGCCATTTGCAAGACTCATCAACCTGCGTGTCGGTTTTTTGATTTCAAAGACGTGTCATCTTTCAGCTTTTTACTTGAGCATACGGAAGATGAAAGGAAACAAAATGAACAACAAAAAATGCACTTAGATTGACAATTTCATGAAGTTGAATTTCAGAGGTTGCCATGGTAACAAGGGAGCGATACAAGACAATGTTTGGAGTCGCTCTCTAAAATCTTTTTTTTTCCCCACACCTGCCCCAAAGATATATCTGAGAGGAGGTGAGAAAATCCTTCAATTAAAACGGCGATGATGCGTCATTTTGCCTTCTAGCATTGTTTCACTTTTTTATAACAAATGCATCAAGACAAATCACAGAAAAAGGAGTCGTACAGGGAGACATCAAATAGTGCAAAAACCCCCTAGGACCGAATTACACTTGCAGGGACTCAGATCTATCATCACCAGAGGGGACTGCTGATGGCCTGACTGACATTTACATTCAAGCAACATGCAGAATGTAAGTTTCTGTCATATTCAAATGAGTTTTGCATGCTGAGATCTAAATGTCATTATTGTTGTTTGAGGAGAAAAATAATGTTTCACCATAGGTGTACCATGTTATAATCAAACGTAATATAATTACACCTGCAGGACGTAAATTCAATAATCAATTCAATTTGATGACCACTTGGAGTAAATGTCTACTTAGAGAGCCATATTTTATGTTAAGAATGTATTCTGTATTTATAATGTGAGATCATTGCTCACTTTTATTTCACATGCTTAATGATCCATAATGGCTCAAATGTATTCATGAATACATATCCACTTTTCTTTATTATGTCAAGCTGACTTAACACCTGGATATTCATAAGATTTTTGACTGAAAAACCTCTAGCACTTGCAATGGCATTTGCCTTTGTTCATCGTTGAATTTAAGCCTTGATTATGTTTCACCAAATGCCTAACAAGATTGGTCCCCTGCATGGATATCTTTCGAGACAGTTGTAGTGTTATGTTTAATAACGTTTTCATGCAGGGCACAGCAAGATCAGGGCGTCGCATTCACGTTCACATGTCGCATTCACATGTGAGTGTGGGTGCATGTGTGGCTGTTGGTTTTTTATTATGTTTTATTATGTGGCCCTGCAATCTGCAATGAACTGGCGACCTGTCCAGGGTGTTTCCCCCCTGACTTTCAGCTGCAATGACGCGGGATCGGCTCCAGTAGACCCCCATCACCCTGTACAGGGTTAATCTGGTATAGAAAATGGAAGGATGGACAGGTTTGCTGTCCTCAAGTTCTAGATTTGGGCTGACAGTTTATACATGATATATACTAATTATGTCTTACCCCGTGTCAATATTTAACAAAAAACCTTGCCAACGGAACGTTCTGCATTTAATTTTTTTTTTAATTTTTATTTTTTATTTATTTATTTATTTAAAATGGGACAGTGCATATTAATGAACATTCACATGTAAATATGCCAGATTATAGCCTAAGGCTAATTTCCATCTGTAGTCCCCTGGCAGGTTGATGGTAACATGAACATAAACGAATCAGAAAAAACAAAGACAGAAACACATAATACCACAACACAACACGAAAATCAGTACAAAGAATAAAAACAGGAGACCAACGACCAGTGTGTAAACGAGTCTAAACAGTAGAGTACAGTTATAGTGGATATATGTTGTGTTTATATTTTAAAGTGCTTAGTGCGAGGAGATAAATTATATTGCACGGGAACCAAAATGGAGTATACATATTGCACAAAACCCGTCGTTAATATAAAGTGCATAATCAAATTGCACATTGCTCTACCGTATCTCCACTAATTGTATTTAATATATACATATGTATATATACACATATATATACACACATACGCATGTACAGTACGTACACACACACATATACACACATATATATACATACACCTACACACACATATCCATACCCATGTCTACATACCCCAGACAAGCCCAATCTGAATTATGCATGATCACAGGTTTGGTTGCCTCTTAACCACATCTTCAAGTGTTTCTAATTTTAATTTGTGCTGTTCTACAGTACACCAGTGGACACGTTGGTACAGGCTAAAATATTTGACTTTTTTACAGTGAGAAGAGCGGAAATTAATGTAATTATCATCTTTACAACCCTCCTTTTTTTGGAAGTTATCACACACTAAACTGCACATCTTTACTGGTATGTGAATTAGCGCAAACCACAGTGGAAAGGCCACAAATGCACAGCTTGAAGTGTGGGAGGATGAGTTCTTATGTAATAACTATTTTGTGAGTCTCAAGTCACAGGTAACCCGGTGCCATTTATGTCAAAACCTTTTGTCAAAATGTGATAAATAGGCCACATATTTGCCACAAATAGGAACGCACACATTTTTTGTAGAACATTTCGGTTCTGTCATTTATTGGCTGTCTATGGGAAATGTACACGCACGGTTTCCTGGCAATGGGCTCCGTGTTTTCCTGTTCACAACTGTGCACAGCTGCCTGATACTTGATGTGACTTTCAGATTGTGAGTGTTAAAAGATTTTTAAAATTGGGTAGCAGAGATGCTTTCACCAGTGAAAATGGCTCAGGGGAAATGCAAAGTAAAATTTTTGGATGCAGACAGCGATGTAGAAGTGAGGATGGAGAGCACGCGAGAGGAGTGTGCCAGGAGCACTGACTGCCAAATCTTGTGACTCTTGTGGAGACGTTTCAACATGTCAGTTTTTACTGAGCGGTGTCTTTAAGATGAAGCACAAAATTATAATTTTATGGGATTTTTTTTTCTTTTTTCTATTTCTTGTTTATTCCTAATTTTAATATGCGTGTAGTCATCCATTGTTAGTGACCACATAAATGTACGTTTACAAAGCTTATTTTGTGTGTGTGTGTACTGAAGGCCAGATCCTAACCCTGACTTAGATCCTGCTCATTAGGTTAATCAATGCGATAGTAGGTTATGACTAATATTTTGCCTGGGCCATTGTGGGAAGGGCTTTGTCAAACATTGTAAATATCAAAAGCATGCAGTCCTACAGTCCTGGGCTGGGGGGCACACGAGGTAATATAGTGGTATATTCAAGACTTTGCTTAACTTCCTTCTCGACAGAATACTTGTCATCAAATATCAGTATGTCCTGGAAGGCATGTATGAAAAAGGCTGATATGACAAGTGCCCCGTTTCACTAGTCCATGCCTCAAAGTGGGGCCAAACTAATAACCCTGCTCTCTGTGGGGCAAACATAAGGTTGCCTCTGGTTTGATACACTGTCGTAATCACATGGTACACTCACACAGAATTACAGACTTCTGCAAACTGCCTAGAGACTCCTGGGGATAAAAAAAAGAAAAGAAAAGGAGGGGGGAACTCATCACACTGGAGGAACACAATCTCTATCTGATCTGTCCAAGCAACACTACTATAAATCTACAGGAGACTGTACTTTTTTTTTCTTTCTTCTTCAGTCTTTTTTTTTTTTTTGGCCTCACTATACAGTAGCACGAATCAAAGGAAGTCCAGTTATGCTTGGTTAACGTTGCTTTATGATTATGCTGAAGGGAGGATAAATAAAAAATTAAATATAACTTTAGCTTTATTTTAATGAAGTAGTGTACGTGCAGATGAATTGTCAATAAATGATCCTAAACTGGAAAGGTTACCATAAGATGCTGTACTCTTTTTTTTTTTTTTTTTTTTTTTTACTCATTGTTGCCATAGCATATAAAACAGATACAACAGTGCTCTTTTATTCCATCCATGCATACCTGCTCCTTCCTATTCTGGATCACAGGGGGTTTCCTACGACGGAGTATTAGGGCCAAACAAAAAAAACAAAAAAAGGAAATTACGAGAATAAAGTCATAATGTAATGAGAATAAAGTCGTAAAATTATGAGAATAAAGTCATAATATTACGAGAATAAAGTCGTAATATTACGAGAATAAAGTTGTAATATATTATAAATATATAAATATAACTTCACAAGATGCTCAATATTCTTCATTTTAACACAGGGAGAAGATGCTCTTCCTGTTAGAGTTCTCATAAATTACCACTTTATTTTCATAATATTATGACTTTATTCTCATAAATTACCACTTTATTCATTACGACTTTATTCTCGTAATGTCACAACTTTATTCTCGGAATTTTACGACTTTATTCTCGGAATTGTACGACTTTATTCTCATAATGTTACGACTTTATTCTCATAATGTTACGAATTTATTATCGTAATGTTACGACTTTATTCTCGTAATGTTACGACTTTATTCTCGTAATGTTACGACTTTATTCTCGTAATTTTACGACTTTATTCTCGTAATATTACGACTTTATTCTCGTAATATTACGACTTTATTCTCGTAATATTATGACTTTATTCTATTACGACTTTATTCTCACAATATTACGACTTTATTCTCGTAATTTTACGACTTTATTCTCATCATATTATGACTTTATTCTATAACGAGTTTGTTCTCACAACATTACGACTTTATTCTCGTAATTTTACGACTTTATTCTCATTATATTATGACTTTATTCTCGTAATTTCCAATTTATTTTTGTCTTAGTTTGGCCCTAATACTCCGTCGTAGTTTCCGGAGTCTATCCCAGTGCTCTTTGGGAAAAAGGTTGAAGAGTGCCATTTCACTGCAGAACCACATGTAGATAATTAAGCGCATGTGATCACGCTCACTAATAAGGTCAATTTAGAATCACAAGTTGGTTTAAAATGCATGTTTTTGAATCGGGGGGGGGGCGGGGGAACACCTACCCACCCAAGCACAGAAAAGCCCCAGTTGAGATTGAATGCAGAACCTTCCAGCTGTGAGGCAACAGTGACTATTGCGTTGCTTTGATTACTTTTGATCCATCTTGGTTTTATTTTTCACATTTCAGAGGTGTTTTTGGCCTATAAAGCAAAGCACAATGTAACAATTGCTAAAGAATTTCTAAAACACGGTCTGGAAAAATCAATTCTACATTGATGGATTTATTGAGCGAACTTGTACTATCAGTCATGCTTGTGAGCTTCTTGGGTGTTGACTTCTGTCATTGTCTATTACCTTGAAGTCCTCCCAGCCCTTGTTTTTTTTTCTTTTCCCACCATCTATACACTGCATGTTCCAAACTCGGTGATAATTGCATCCCAACACCTAGTGTGGAATAACAATTCACTTGAGTCCCCAGGGAGTGTTTTCAGTTTGCCTTCATGTTTTTGTCTTTTTCTTTTCACATCCTTTCACACTGGGATAAACACTGTATAGGGTGTTTTTTTTCCTTCTTCCTCTCTACTCACCTCTTAAAGCTCCTTTTTTTCCCCAGTATCCAGCAATTTAAAGCTCTTAGAAATCAACACCTTAAATATTCAACATCTAAGATATTGCATAACAAGCCAATACATTTCCCATCCATCAACTCTATACACTACATTTTTTATTTTCTATATCCTAATGCACTTTTTACATGATTGAGAGTCAAATGAGACTGTCTATCAGTCCGTTATTTCTGTGCCTCTTCCATGTTGACAGATCTTGGATTGTCACCGAGTGTGGACGCAATTAGCTTTTCTTTGTTAATTAAAAAAAATCATTACCACAAAAGCAAAAAAACCTGTTTTGACATCCTTCACTTTTTAAAATGACTCATCCAATGAGAATACAGAGTAATTACAGAGAGAAGGAAAAATGCAAAATAAATAATTAAAACAGAAGATATTTGGGTGTAAACAAGAAATGCAATCTCTTGAGGACACTGGCTCTATTCCCACACCTTATACGTCACTGCAAAACTATAACTGCATTTACACTTTCCTGACAACTGCAAGTGGAAAATAGGTTAAACTTGGTCCTTGGTGTTCTTCAGCTTAGAGGTTATTAGACATCATTTACGAGTCCTGCCCGAGGATGAGACTGCGAATGAGATGCCAGACGCTCCACCTCTGCTCTCTACCGATATGTAACACTTGCCAAACTCATCGTTTAAGTTGTGCATCCACATCAAAGGGTATTAATTTCATAGATTTTGCTTAAAGTTGATATGATACTGTGGTGCAGGATTAATTAATCTGAGTTTTGAAGGCCGAGAAACTTTTAATTTAATTGATGATGTCAAACCTTAGGATGTTAAGACTAAAAAAATATTTTCATGCATTTCCTTTTCTTTTTTTTTTTTAAAGACATTTTTTTGAGGCAGATGCTGACCTGCTTCTAAAAGTGTCCTTTTTCTCTAGTCCTTGGCCTATCTTATCTCTGAATTAAATAAATAAATAAATGGATGGATGGGGAAAAAGTAAAAGTGTCAGTATTCACATTATACTCCACAGAATAAGTTAATCCTTGGTTTTGTTCACTTAAAGGTAGAGACTAGAAAAGTGGAGGACTGATTTTAAGGGTTAGTGTCAACTCTCTATCTTCTGTTCACCATCTTAACAGACTTCCTTGCAGGTCATGGATAAAGAGTTTTAGTCCCGAAGTAGTTTTTGGAGTAACATGACTTTAAATATTTCATCTCCCATTCAAAGTACTTTCTTCAGCAATCTTTATACATTCATAAATTCTCTTCTTAGTGTTTAAGTAATTCCTCCTCAGTTTGTGTTAAAGCTTGTGTGGATCCTAATGTCTTAGTAGAAAAATACAATAACTGTGGTCAAACTGTAGCTTTATTTAGGAGATATGCCACAGTAAAGCATGGGTATGTCACATGTTTAATTTCACATGTAAATGGAAGGTACTGTCTGTATAAGCACGATCATTCAGAACAATGTTTTCAATATACCCATATGTTCACATTTTACATGGTTTATTGCTTTTGTTTATTTCGAACATGTATAAAAAACAAGAAAAAAGATAAGAAAACAAATACAGGTGGGTATTCAACCACATGAAGAAAAAAACAACAGCATGAAAACACATATTTCAGTTACATGTTCGAAAAGGAGTGGGGGGAAGTATAAACTTATTTAATATCACCCCCTTTCCACAATTAAACATAAATTATATGTCTGTATTTACTTTTTATACTATACACTAATTTGTATTCATATATATCATTTTTACAAAAATAACCTGTTTAATACCAGATGTAAGCTCTATCATAAATATAACTATGATATAAATATAATACGTATATATAAGTATATAAACATACAAAGACAACATGAAGAAATAGCAGAACACACACAGCTCGTGATCTTTAAACACAGTCTTCACTTTTATACCTCAAATAAACTATTTCTTTATATTTCTTCTTAAATTGTTTTATGTTTGTACATTCTTTTAACTCCAAATTCAAACTATTCCACAGTTTAATTCCACAAACTGATACACAAAAACTTATTTTGTTGTACGCACAAATAAAGATTTGAAGTTTAGGTTACCCCTTAAATTATAATGGTTGAGTGACGCTTTTCATTTTGATTTGCATTTTCTTGTCTAAAGAAGCTGCTCCCTTCTGGGTGGGAAATGCAGCTTGAATATCTAATGTTTACTTGCTTTCTCTGACAGTTTTTTCAGTATGCACAAGATCCAAGCCTTAATGATGTGTATTCTTCTTTCTTCTAATAATAACGCCTTTGAATTAAGTAGATAATGGTCTACACCACTGTGCAAGTGTGCAAGCATCCCAGTAGCACAATGCCATGTGGTATTTTATTTATTTTTTTGTATATGGTCAGCAGATAACAGTTGTTGATCTATTTTGACATATTGCTCCCTCTAGACAAATGCTGCTGTCTTTTAGTGCAGGGATCCTTTTACAAGACACTTGACAGATTTTTTTTCTAAGTCAATAAAGATAAGAATTGAATCGTAACTTATCATAAAATGCAGTTTCTCGGTTCGTCCCTCCCCTGGGGTTGCTTTAAGCCAGTGGGGCCTCTACAGCTGCTCTGACCTCCTCCTTGTGCTTTTTTTTTTTCTTTTTTTGTCCTGCAGAACAAGATAATTCTGGACCCCCTGACATTCAGCGAGGCTCGTTTCAGGCCTTCACTGGAGGAACGCTTGGAGAGCATCATCAGCGGTGCGGCGTTAATGGCTGACTCTTCATGCACACGTGACGACCGCCGTGAACGCATCGTGGCTGAATGCAACGCTGTTCGACAGGCCCTTCAAGACTTGTTGAGCGAGTACATGAACAATGTGAGTTCACCCATTTTATTCAAAACTTATTTTCTGATGCGGTTTTGCTTTGTGTGTGTGTACTTGTTTGACATCACGTACGCTGCCGCGCTACACTATAGCAGCTTTATTGTGTCTTTGTGAACGCGTTCAGACATTTCTGTCTGTAGGTGGTGAACAAAACCATCCCCTAGTACACATCTCTATACTTTTGTCATATCAGGTAGGTATTGCTGCTCTGTTTTTCTTGCACTGTTTCTCCCACCGTCGTTCTTACAGACACTTTTTCTTTATCTGTTTTGAGGGCATAAGAACAGAACTCTCACTCGCTGTGCAGATTAGAAATCCTGCCGAGACATATTTGGGATATTGAGCTATATAAATGGATTTGATGACAGAAAGAAGGAGCTGTCCATGGTGCTACACGTTAATGGAAAGTGCAAAGTCTACATCAAGTAGAATATGTTCGAAATTTCCCCGCATTCATTTTTGCTTTATACATCCGAGTACTGAAAACAAGATTGAAGTTGAGAAATAATAGATGGTGCAAGGTGAAGTGTGATATTGATGAAACTCTGCTCGTTGACATGCTGAAAATAGATGTTATAAGCTTCGTGTCTTTTTTTGTTTTCTTCTTTTTTTTCTTGGCACATTGCTCTGTTGATAATCACATAATCCCAGTATATCAAACTATATTAAAGTAAACTATTATCAGACAACCCCAGCTACATGTTTTATAACACACTGTTTTGAAAATTAGAAACAGTACCTTTCCAATATACGGTATAAACATGCAACCGTTTTAATCACCTTTTTGTATCAGTATTGTAAAAAAGGATTTTACTTTCATGCCAAGATCAGAGGTTAAAAACTCTACACCAAGACCAAGACATAATTGCGTCAGTTAGTGTTGAGAAAAAAAAAAATCAACCTCTCACACACGCACACAGACTGCTTTGATACATGTTGCCATGCAGCGAATCTGATCCTTTGGGTCAGCAGTTTTGATTTGTGCATTAGAGAAACGGGTTTGATTAAAGACTTTGAATAGAAGACTTGCTGATCATGGGACCAGCCAAGATGGTGCTTAATCCTCGCACAAGACAGATTTTATATTCTGCTCCAAACCACCTGTTTGTGCACTGTGAGCCAGATGGGCTGTGTTGACCTGCATGATAGCATGAGGCGCTCCTGCAGATTCTCTCACTGACCTTGCACATGGCTTGTATTTTATGTCAATTTTATATGCGCGCTGTTATTTTGTTCTTAGGCACTTGCCATATTTGTTTCAACATCAAAACTTTGGAAAACCAAATCCCAGACTGGCTTCAGAAAGCATTTTACATGCGAGCACTGTACGAGTTGTGCACAGTACTCAGTTGGTTGCAGTCTACAAACTTTTTGTAGATGAGTTGTATCCCATGCACACGATACAAATATTTTGTGGATTTGAGCACATTTGATAGTCAGTGGTAGGGATGGGAATTGATAAGATTTTTCCGATTCCATTTTCGATTCTCTTTAACGATTCGATTCTTTATCAATTCTCTTATCGATTCTCATTTGGAAAAAAGGAGAACAAACAGGTTGATTAGCATCAACTTTGTTTTATATCTTTGAGCAAGAAAAAAAAGGGAGGTCTTAAGACGCCCCAGGCTTGGGCTCCCTGATGGTGCCAGGGGTCCCCACAAAATAATTTGTAATATAAAATATGTATTTAATTTAAAATAATAATAATAAAATAAATATTCTTCTGTAGAAATGAACTAAATACAACAAATTATTCTGTGGCAATTACACAAGAATGTCCAGTAACATGTTCAACACCACAAACTTAGTCACTGCTGGTGACATTCATCTATTCTGGCCTGATACTCTTCCCTGCCTTGTTGAAAGGAGAAGCTAGCGGTAGATGCTCTTTAACTTCTCCCATAGATGAGCTTATGCGCTGCAGCTGTGTCAGGAGCGAGCTCCGCCGTCCGCGTGGCCGAGCGCGCGGCTCTTCCTGCCACACGCCGGCTGACTCCGCGCTCCCAGAGACCGGGTTGCGGAGGAAAGCACCAGCCGAGCCCTAACAGTTTCCTCCCTTTGTTGAAATGTCCACATTGCAAGTATTGTCGACCTGTTGTCATCCTTTTTGGTAAAAATGTAACCAAACTTTCAAGCGTTTATGCCGCTTTGTCCCGCGCGTGCGCGCGTTGCATAACTATGCAACGTGTGTGGTGACGTCATTCGCGCCCACTGGAATCGTTTGCAAAAAACAGGACCCTGGGAACCGGTTCTCAACCAGAACCGGTTCTCGATTCCCATCCCTAGTCAGTGGTATAGATATAAGTAATTGTCCCCCTTTCCATCCCATCGTTTACATTTGTAATGTGCCCGGTTCACATCCACTGCCCAGGTTGGATTATTTTGGCAGCTCCATTTTCAATTCTTGTGATTTTTTTGCTTCCACACAATATGGGCTGTTTCTGAACACCCACATGCTCTCTCCCCCTCTTAAGTCATGGCTGCTTTTTGTTAAAGTAATTGTGCCTTGGTTCATTAGGTCCATGAGCTGTGTTTCAGAGGCTACAGCTGGGAGATTGTTGACAGCCTCTGGCTGTCCAAGCTAAGAACAAAGAGTAAATCATAGAGACACAATGAGCGAAATAGTTTCTTTTTTTTTAAGCTCAACATCCTACTGAGGTTAGAGTTGCAGCTAGAGACAAGGGAAACACAAAACAGGAATAAACTGGATTCCATATGGTATATGACCTTATGATAGCAATACCTTCAATTAGTGCACAGCAAAAAGACGCGCATAGCAAATCGTATTTTGTTGCTTTTTTCATCTAATTAAGAAATCACAAGCTGAGGCACTTAGACCTCATAAACAATCTGTTCTGCTGATGATGATGACTTACAATGTCAGTCCTCGGATATTACAGGTCCAAACTGCTCTATGAAGAAAAATGTATAAAAAAAAAAAAAGAAGAGCTTAAACAGTTCTCATGTTGACTAAACTGGTCGACATTCATTAAGTTAAAGCAGGCAGACACAGTGGTGGTGATGCGAGAGGGGCAGAGTCAGCAGGCTGGCGGAGACGAGCGATAGTCCAGAATGGCCAGGAGGTCAGTCAAGGTCAGAGTGTTACGGCTGGTGGAGCACCATAGATAATCTGGCTCAGGGAAAAGGGAAATGGACCATAGTGCTTATTTACTTGGGAGGTAATGAGGGACGCGAGGCAGCTGAGCAGGTGGTTGTGGGGCAGTTCCACATAAACATTAACAGACTTTTCTGCTTGGAATTTTATAACAATTTAGCCACCGAAACAAATCCGGCAGTGTTTTCTTTGGGTAACACGTATTTGTAGGTGCCTCACTCGTGTTAAAGTTGCGTGAGAAGTAAATAATTTTTCACTTAGGCTAATAATTCTAAGTACACTTTCTTTCTTTATTCCCCCCAAGTTTACTAAAGTAGTGTAAACACACAGTTGCTTTAATGTTTCCTCCTCTGCCTTCATACAGCACCCCCCCTCCCACCCAACACACATATTTTTATACGGCGCTTGAGGCACAGCACAAGGTTAATCAATGTGGTAGCTGGCAATAAATTAGGTTCAAGTGACAGGAGAATGTCCATACCTGTCTCAGATGCTGGTGATCTGTGATTGGTGACAGCAGGCTCGGCTCCCTGGCTGATGCTGAATCATCAGGAGCAGCTGATTTAGTTACGGTAGCTCAGACAGGGCCAATCTATCAATTGATCGGGGGGTGTAATGCATCACTAGCTTGGGTCAAGGGAGCCTGGGCAGAATATAGCCATAGCCAGAAACCATGGCAGTTGGAAAAGGGGGCAACTTTACAAAAAAACTGTGAGCAGCAGAGAGAAAGATTTAGGGAGTGTGATAGCAAGCACACAAATGTCACAGTTAGCTGGATGTGGCACATAAAACTAAACAGGAGTCGAGAGGTAGGGCGATCATTAGAGGGAGACTGATGGCCTCCCAGCTCACGCGGCTCCTGTGGGGGTTGCCATGTAGAATGCTCCATCAACAATTGGGATGACTGATTACACATGGTAAAATGAGTGTACTTATATGTGCTCCCCCTGACTACATTAGATCATCTCCTCTCCTTCCTTTCATTGTCCCAGTCCTGAAAGAGAAAATGATTCTTAGAACCATGAATAAGAGAGAGAAGGAAAACAAATATACTGGGCCGTGACTCCACCTATCCTCTCAGGGAGGGAACGGAGGCAGCGCTTGGTATTGGTGAGCTTCTGGCAGCTGTGTGCTTAAAGCCGTAAACTCTTTCTTGCAGATTAACAGGCAGCTGTAACTGCATGTCTTTAACTGCCCTATTTTCACTGATGAGATTCTTCGGTGCTGTATTGCGGTTATGGGTTGGTGGTTGTCTTTGCCGCAGCTTGTCTGCTCAAGTTTTGAAGTAAAAAATGTAAAAAAAAATGTCTTAATTGTTAGCAAGTCACACATAAAGATCAAACTTGAGTGATGGATGCTCATGTGTTCGCCAGTACCCTGTGGGTGTGTGGAGCTCATTTCGTCCTCTGAGACCAGAAGCATCAGTCAGCTTTGATAAACTGCACAGCCAGCAGCTGCCCACATTGTCTCTTCTAGTGGTTCAGAAATCTTCATTCAAAAGCTGCTTTTATTGAATAAAACCTCACACCGTCACGGTCCCAAAGCGAAACACAGAACAAGTTTGGAACATTCTTGGTACACATGTGTCACGCTGTCATGTGCCAGTGCCTTAAGCTGGCAGCAGGAAACAGCTGTAAGAAATACAGCCAGGCTCAGTGTGCTCAGCAGGGTGACTCAGTATGTTTGTTGGTGTGTGTGTGTGTGTGTGCGTGTGCGTGTGTGTGTGTTTGTGTGGGTCAGTGGATCTTTATCCAATTGTGATATTTCCAAATAAAGTGGATCCATATGGCCATGTCACGATGTATATCTCATTATTTTTCCTTAGCCTTGAATTAACACTTGCTGATGCGATGCCTACAATCACATCAGTATGATGATTGATTCTAAGGCTGGGCGATATATCGAGATTTTAATATATATCGATATATTTTCAAACACGATATGGTACGAGACAATATCGTTTATATCGATTTAAAAAAATGATTTTGATATAGCTTATTTTGTGACAAATTGACTTGAATGTTTTATTTGAGATTTGCACAAATGTTTTGTTATTTGCACAACTGTCAACCTCAGTGGAAAAGTCTGCCTGTTACTGTCTACATTGTATTAATGGCACAGTGTATTTTAATTTAATTGTTATGCAGGAAAGGGATATTTGTTTTATTTTATTCAAGAAGCATTTTTATTCTATATATGCAGGCAGTTTATTTTTATTTCATTTGTTTTATACATGTTGATATTGTGCAGACCTCTGTTAATAAAGGAACCTGTGTGACATTTGGCACGAGGCTTTGTATTAAAACTGACTGTTTTTTTAAGGGTTTGCCTCAGAAAAAAATGAAGCTAACAGAGATGCTATGCTATAATGCTTTGGGGGAAACCCCAATTAAGGCACAGAAAAAATATCGAGATATATATCGAGTATCGCCATTTAGCTAGAAAATATCGAGATATGACTTTTGGTCCATATCGCCCAGCCCTAATTGATTCTATATGTCTACATTAAAACATTCTTGTTCATACTACATTAATATATGCTAATTTTAAACTTTCATGTAAAAAGGGGGAAATCACAACTAAGTCAAATTTACCAAAACTGTATTTATTAAGCAGTGAGTGGCACAAACATAAAAAGTGTCTTTCAAAACAGAAAGTGCACGTTGCATCTCTCTGACTCCCCGTCTGAAGAACATCTGCTAAGAACATCTTCTGGTCCCGGTTTTACCAGGATGAGCTGCTCTGAGCAGGAGGGCCCTTTAGAGCAGTGGTTCCCAACCTTTTTTCCTTGGAGCCCCCCCTACTTGTGTCTAAGACCAGCCAGGCCCCCCGACCCATACGTACTAGCACCAAAATAGTCTTTAATTGAAAAAATTAACATTCATTGCTCTGTATACATATGACTTTGTTTTTCTCCAATGTCACCAATGTATAAAATACGCACAAAAGGACATAAAAGGAAATAAATATATTTCTGAAAAATGTCTCTTTTATTATGAGACCAACATTTTTTTTACATTTTTCCTTTAACAACCTGTCGGAGTAGATTAAATGTTGAGTAATGATATAATAAAGGAATGAAATCATTTCCTGTGTTTGTCACCAGTGTATAAATAACAAAAAATATTCAAGACATTCATAAATTATTCCTAACAATGTCTTATGAATGACTCATTCGCAAATATAATTTTTACAACTGCATAATTTCAAAGCAGACAAAGTTTTTGCGCCCCCCCCCCAGAGATCTCTGGCGCCCCCCCAGGGGGCGCCCGGGACCCCAGGTTGGGAGACACTGCTTTAGAGCACCTTTATATGAAGACTATTGTAGGTGTAGGGACTGCAATGTTTCATCCTCTCCTCCTTTACGTTGCATCCCTTTCACTTACTTTTAGAAATATGACGTCATATAGTCTTGTTTGACTTTGTTTCGATGATAGTGAATGATTTCATGTGGCCACATTTAAGCAACACTAGGTGACGTTTCTCAGCTCTGGAAGAGAAAGGCTCGGCGGCGCGCTGCGCACGGACACGTGTCGCACTGAGCGGCTCCTCGGCTCTCCGGAGAGCCGTGCGCGTCGTGCGAGGAGAAAACATCCCCTCCCGTCTTTACTAAACCGTCCCAGTGTGGTTTGAAAAGAGTCCGTTGTGCGTAGCAACCGCGCGGATGAACTCACGGCACAAACAGGCCGAGTTTGGGAAAGTTAGGTGGAACTGACCGGCGGTCCCGGACAGCAGTGCCGACACCTGCTGCCGCTACGCACGGGACTGACATATGTACTGTAACAGGGTGCGCTTGTTTTATCTCTCTTGAGAAGGAGAGACGAGACAAGAAAGTGAGAAAAGCCTGTAATTTAATGCACGCGGCTAAAATCAAATGCGTGACAATGTATACTTGAATATTCACGATATAGTCATTTTGTGCATCGCACATAGTAGAAGCCGCGATACCTCGAGTATACTCGGTATATCGCCCAGCCCTAGATCCATGCAAGAGGCCAGCTTTAGCTTAATCCAGCCAAGACAAACTTTATCATATTGTATGCATATATTTCCCCTGCACCCCTAACAAAAACAAACATTGTGATTAATGTCTGATGTTTTCCATATGATGCAAAAATATTCCATAGAAATGGTTAACAAAGATAAGTTATAATATTTTGATCCAAATTAATGTTAAAAAAAAAAAAAAAAAATTTTAAATGTTTTGATTTGACAGTATTGGCAGATTAATAATTTTTAGTACTTTGTTGCATTTCATTGACTGACCCCTGGGGGACGGCTCCAAAAGCAAGATCATCGAGTGAGGAGTGACTCCACCTCCTCAAACAAGCTGGTGTGAACAGAGCTGAAAAGGGAACTTCTCTTCTGTGTCCCTTTGGTGTTTTGATCAATAAATGTCTCAGACATTTGACCTGGACTTTAGGACACTGAGGGAGGGGTCTCCTTTAATTTAGCCACTTGTAACTGATTGCAGTGGTCTCAATTTTACCAAACGATGCAAAAGAAAAAAAATGCCTCAGTAAGATTTGGCATGTCATTAAAGATCCATCTCCATCACATTGGTAGGTTAGTCTTGCATGAGGAACCACTTATGCCCTAAAAAGAAGACTTTTGTGACCCACAGCTCTAATACTGACCTCGTCATCATCTCTGATTTTCCACTGCTTTGGGACTTGCAATCTTTTTTTTGTCTTCTCACTCACTCTTTCTTGCCTCCTCCTTCAATTCTTTTTCTTCTTATTCATTTTCAGCTCATGTTATTGAAAATGTATTTTTCATTCGTATGAGTACAATACATACAATTAACACAAAACCAAATTCACATCCTTGATGTGCAGATTTTCTCTTCATTTGATTCCCTGTACTCTTTTTTCCCCCTGTTGTCTTCACTTCATAGTCATTTCAGATTCAGTGCTCTCCTTTACATCGTCAAGCCCCAGCAATAAATCATTGTTTTCCCATAGTGTCCCAAGCCCTCCATTCCATCTGTCGGTGCCTGATGCGCCACATGACAAGCGGCAGTCCACTGTGCACCAACAAACGACTTACTTTGAACAAGTTAGCTTTATCAGCCTTTGAAAGCTCGTTCAAAGACAACCCCTGAGGTGTACTGCAAAAAGGGACCAGCTACAAATGAAAAGGAAAAAATTAAATTAAAAAAAAAAAAAAAAAAAAAAAAAAAACAGGCCCGTAGAGGACTCTTCGTGTCCAGCACTTTTTTGTTAGTTTGAGCTGGAAACGGCTCAAACATCCCATCTGACTGAATCTCATCTAGACAGCAGCCTGCAGGTGGAGCAAAGCTCAGACACTTCCTGCAGTGAAACATTTAAGCAGCAGATACAGATTTAGTAAGGAACTTTAAGATTCTGAATCTTAAGTCTTGAACTTTGGTGCGTCTCTTTCCCACTGATGCATCGGGTCAGCGACTGCATTATTCTTGACGTTGTGGCCTCCAAACCGTGTAACTGTAGCTCGTCATTAGTTACGCAGCGCAGCCACAGGCATTTAAACAGTAATTGATCTTTAAAAAAAATTGTAATCATATATATCTGTTCAACACCTGTTATACCTAATAATACATATTTGACAATCAATACAATTTTATTGTATGCATGATATTAAGTAATTTTATTCCAGCAATGGTTAGCCTTTATACAGGCATCTAAATAGTACAAATGAAATCAAGTCATTAATTTTAATAACCTATTCATGATTAACCGTTCCAACTTGATTGGAAGCCAAGTGTAACACCTTTTTAAATAACAAACAACCTTTAGTGCTTAGTATATCGGCATGATGTTTTCCTAAACTTTTTTTTGTTTTGTTTTGTTTCAGCTTCATGAATGGATTTAGCTATCAGAGTACACCAATACTTAGTTCTCCTGTAAAAATACTTTACAAAAAAAGTTAGGACCATGCTGAAAGAATGAAAGTATTGACATTTCTTTTACAGTAGATACACAGCTGTATCTGGAAGGTATCTTTGGATGTGTTATTTTGAACTGGGACGTTTGGTTTTCAGCCAGAGATTGAGGCTACCGCAGTTTCATCATCCTGTTTTTGAGCTGATATCAATGGGAAGTGATGTGATCCTCACTGCCAAAGCACTTTTAAAGTTTTACAGGTTGTGTGTAGAGAAACACTTGAACACATCACTGGTGTTTGGTGTTATTTTAGCTTAGTTGGTCAGTTAGGTTGGGTTTTTCTTTTTGCGCTCATATCTACAGAAAACGGCCAAAGACACATTATAGTTTTTCCAACATGTAACATGTACAGTATCAACAGGAATAGACAGATAATGTTATATACCCAGATAGTGAATAAGGGTTGAAATCGACACACGTTTGCTATTTACATGAACTGTGTTTTCCAGGTGATTAAGCCTGGGTTTCTTTGAATGTTTTCCTCATTTAAAACGATCAAGTCATCTGACAAAGGCTTATGACAAATACCTGCAGAAAGTGTTGGTGTACATTGGTCAGTACATGTTCTCCCAAACATCTTTGGTGTGAAACTATAGCAGTAAAGCAGAGCTGTTTTAAAATCGATTCAGTTTCCCTCTCTCTAAAGAGTCCCGTATATACTAATTAGCAGCAAAATCGTCTGAGTAAGTTTGACTGCTGAAAGGTCCACACTTGAATGCCCTCACACTAAGGACAAAGCTGTGCTTAGATCCCTCATCGCTTGTTTTTTAAATTCTTGCAGTGTTTGTCAGATTGTTGCCAAACAGGAATCCAAACCTATTGTAGTTGTCTGCCAGAACAATTCTCCTGACAGTCGGTTTGACTTAATAATTAAGTCTAATAATGTCTAACTTGTATCAATTATTGTTTCAATCTTTACTTTGTGTTGCATAGTTTAGAGAAGCCCTGAACGTTGATAAAGTAATCTGTGTATCAATAGATAAGAACCCACCCAAGATGTAGCTCTTTTTAAATCCCTGTGCCTGCAAAATCCGCAAGCAGTAGCTCTTACAGAATGCTGCATGGTGTATTCTCCATTGCAATTATGTTTTGCTCAGTTGGTAAAGAAGGAGCTGAGACCTCTGTGGCTGGTGGCAAGAAACAATTGCTGTCTGAGCCACACTTGTGTCACCGTCTCCCGTTGAGGTGATCCAATAAATGAGACTTTAATTGAGTTTTTAGACTAAGGCATATCAGGATATGAGAGAGAATTATCCAGCAACATATTAATGTAATAAAAAAACTCTCGGATTTGGCAGCTCTGTCGTTAGAAAACTGACCGGCTCTCCCATCACTCTCCCCTCCCTCCGGTACCGTTTCCCCTGAAGGGCTTTCTGATTTGACCAGTGCTAACATGATTGACATCAATAGTTGGATCAGACTTTAGAATCAACCCAAATGTCATTAAGTGAGTAGACATTGAAGCAAAAACCTGGGCTTTAACAATGTTAGCCACTGTGTTTTGGGGTTATGGATGCAGAGATCTGAATGCACTCTGGAGACAATCAAGCAAGCAGAGTTTTCTCTCACACACAAAAAAAGGCCTGTGTGTTTTGAAATATGTATAAATATGCATTTGTAAACTTGCAGTTGCAAATGCGACACAGAAAGGCACCATGTCAGAAAGATATACACCCCCACAAATAATGATGTGAATCCTAGTGAGCATGGATATCAGCCCCGTCTTCAGCCTGTACAGGATGAGGAATGCTTAAGAAGGGAATGGATTGATGGGAGGATGTAGATAACTTAGAAATATTTTCTAAATTCCTTATTAAAACCAGATATTAAACTTTATTGGAATTACAGTATAAAGAAACAGAGAAAAAAAATATGTTCATATTGATTCTTAGTCAGCATTGTACTTTTATTTTATTGTTACTTTGCTCCAAAGTCAGATTTCATTACACCCTCCGGGTCCATATAATGGCACAAACCCATCTTTGTGTTGCTAATAAAGTGATTACTTAGATGGAGAAAAGGTCTGAAATGGTTTTTTTTCTTGACATCAGGGTGATAATTCCCTGAATTATTGGGAAAATATGAATGACTACTGTGCCAGGGAGGACTGAGAGGAGGCTGGACTGTTTGAGCTGGCTTTATAGCTCACTGACCTTTTAAAGTAATATTGTTCTGTTAAGTCATGTACTTTATACACAACTCATTCCTTCTTATTCTTTTTTTAATGCATTATTGATGTTTTATAGCTGCATTACTCTACCTAAATGCTAAAAATACAAACAATTTTATTGCTGCTCTGGAGAAATGTTGGCCGTGAAAGAACAATTTTGTTCCCGCTATATTGGCTCTTTGGTTTATGAATTTTGAAGGGTAAAAAAGGTTGTCAACTAATTACAAATGTGCTAGTTTGATCCCCGGGCCTTAACTATGCGTACATATCCTTGGTTACCACCGTCTGCTGAGTGAGTGCATTTTGAATGGGAATTATTTCAGAAATGTTACCAATTATAGCAGACCATTGCTTCTGTGGTTGTCTCACAGCAGGACGCTTTTGGGTTGCTGGGGGGTTGTGGCCTCTGTTGTCTTTGTGCCTGCATTACTCAGACTGTTCTTATTTCTTGAAAATAAATGCACAATGCGTGAGAGTGAATACTTTTCTGTCTCTTCCTGTTAGTCCTGACATTTTCTGCTTAACTCGTCAAATTTTTAGATACAGGATTTGTTTTTCAGGCCTTGCCTCTTAAAATGCTGTTTTTCTTTTTGAGGCATTGGTTCCTTATTACTTTATACCTTTTTATTTAATTCCCTCCCCCTCCTTATGCAATCTGAGATCTATTACATACAGAATTTTGCAGGTCAAGTACATAAAGGATGCTGCTTCTAGAGAAACACAAAATCCTTGTAAATTCCATTGCAGCATTATTTATACTGACGACTGACATTTCTGCAGGTCACTGATGTTAACCACTGATCAATAATTACTAATCGATTAATAGTAATTTGTAGAGTAGAGTACAATAGAGATGCACCGATCAGGATTTTGAGGGCCGATCACCTTTCACCAAAAGCAGTTTCTGTCAATCCCGATATTGCCAATCACCGATCACAGCTTGAAATCCATAAATCCTTGAATATTATTGTCTCATGTACGCAACACTGACATTGTATTATTAGGTATAAAAATGAGGAGATGAGCAAGTATCATGAATTGTCTGTTTTATTGCAGGCTGAGCAATGTGCAATATTTCACCCTCTAGAGACTCTTAGAGACGACTTAGACTCATGTAGTTTACTAGCTTAAGCTTTCTTGTGGTAATAAATGTGTGTACAACACAACACATGTGCAGTGCAACAACACAGACAACAGTAGACATGTCACCCTCTTAGAGTTGATACAAGTTGTAAACTATAAACCTTAGTTTTCCTGTGGAAAAAGGAATTAAATCTTAAAATAAAAAAAATATTAATTATTAAGCCCTGCAAAAGCTTCAGCGATTGCATCCGCTATAAAGCGGCTGATGATAAAGGCATATGAATTCATTACCTTATGACGTATGTACAGTAACCCAGGGTTACCAAAGAGTTTAATCATTTTTTTAATCTTATTTATTTATTTCACTTAAAGGAGACCTATTATGGCATTTAATGTATATTTTAAACAGGCCTTGAATGTCTTAAAAACAATCTAAAGCTTGTTTTTTCTACATAAATCAGAAATCCAGCCTGTGGGCCCTGTCACTAGTTTTACCGCTTCTAACCTCTTTTTCTGTGCCTCATTTTTAAGGAAGGGGGGGGTATGATAATGAGGCTCTGCGCTGATTGGCTCCCTGAATGGCGTGTAGCAGGGGAGGAGAATAAACCTCGCTCCGCCAGAGCAGCCCGAGCCTGTAAATAAATCAACACTGAATTTTCACAAATGGCAACTTTATTGTTAAAAAAATAAAATATGAGTTGTATATACATAACATTTATGCACTATTTCAGCCGGATCTGCCCGGCGGATGCTGAACGCTGGCCCCGGAGCCACGCCGGGCGCCCAGCATGGCTCCGGGGCGCATCGCGCATCCCCGCGGCTTTAACCGGGGAATCTGACCGGTTCCGACCGGCCGGGACCGCAGGAACCGGCCTTGACTGGTAGCAGGGACTCCCGGGGACCGACCAGCGGAATTTCAGCCGGATCTGCCCGGCGGATGCTGCGTGACGGGCGCCGCAACCCCACGGCGGGCGCACGGATCGGCTCCGGAGCGCATCCGCGGCGCATCGCCCGTTACCGGTGATCAAACCGACAGATTTGGCTGAAAATCTCGGAGGATGAAGCTGGGACGGACCTCCGAGGACCCAGCTCCTAAACCACCCGGGAAACTGGATGATTTAACCCGGATCCGCTCCGCCGCGGCGCCGCGTCCGACTGGCTCAAGGATGGACCGCTGCAGCCTGTAGAGAGAGCTGGTTGTGGGCGTGGTTTCAGCAGCGGAGGCTGAACCTATGGAAATGAGTGCCTATGGTGACGTCACCATAGGCACAGATTCAGAATGGCTCAAAAAAAGGTCACGTGACACTGGAAGACTCAGTCAGGGGGGGGAGCAGACCCTGCAGAATTCCATGGTATTTTGTCTCCCCTGTGCTGGCAGGGTGAGGGGAGACCACTTTATATATGTTAAAACAAGAAAAAACGTGTTTTTCATAATAGGTCCCCTTTAAGAGTGCTTGGCAGTTATGTGAAGATTATTGAAATAATAAATTATTAGTTTAAAATAAGTTATTTATTTTCTTCTTTTTCTTGCTGTTGCTGCTGTTGTTTATAGGTCTCTGTTACAGGTGAGTTAGCGGCATTGCTGCACGCTCATTTTCTCTCTCTGCCTTAGCGGCAGCCAACTTTGAAAACTCAATATACTCCTTCGTGTGAGAAACTTTCAAATGTCTTTATCAGCTTTGTTGTGTTTAAATTATTTTAGAACATTCCTCCTCTGGGTATCTCCTTTGCAGACACTTTGCAAACTGCGGACATTGTAAAACTCCCATACCGGCGACACCAATTTTCAGTGTTGATGCTCTGTAAAGACTGCCAGGCGGCGGTTTGTTGTTGTAGACGTCATCGGATCGGCCTGCATTGAACTACTATTTTGAGAACTCCGATCAAAACCGATAGAGGCATTATTGGCCGATACCGATCGGTTGCTGATCGATCGGTGCATCTCTAGTAATCAGCGGTTGTCTTTTTTTTTTTTGCGAAGCTATGCGTCAGTTAGAAGTCTGTTGCATTAGATGAGGTTTTGGTATTTTTATGCCGAAAATAGATATTCAAGCAGCTTGGACCTCAACTTTCATTGCAGAACATTTCTGTATCTGAAAATAAACCTTGGTTGTGTCTGCACGAAACTGTAAATATTTGCCCCACATAAGAAATGAACTTGTGTATGCAGTGGACATTAGTAAAGCCTACTTGTTCTACAACCACCTGCCCGCGCAGAGGCGGGCTTATTTCAGAGAGAAACATTGCCATGAAATGTGAACCTTATCTCAGCCTCCCTCCTTTTTTCCTAAGCTGTTTCCATAATGTAGGGCAACTTGGGAACGGCCACAGGAACACATCCTTCAAGAGTAATAAGGCACTTGTACTGCCAAATCAAGTTAAAGTATTGCAGTAAATCCAAACAAACAAAAAACAAGGAGTAGGTGACTACTGAAAATTACTTTTGATTATCCATGGACTATTTGTGCCTTTTTGAGAAATAAACTATATATTTGAGCCTAAGGCCTTTGCTTTGACTATAATCTAGCTTCAAGGAGGAAACAGATAAATTATTCAGAGAGATAATGTGCCTTCTTTCACAGTTTTTCACAGCCTCATTACACTGCCCTGGCTAAGCTCATTATACCAGGATGTGGACTCAGTAACCAGGCATTTTTATTGACTGTGATTTGCAAATGAATAAAATATCCAAACAGACAACCTTTGAATGTCGGCCTGATCCCTTGAAGAGGGTTGATCCCTTCAATGAATTATGATTGTTAATGCTTCTTTACTTGTTGAGGGCAAATTAATTTGTATTTGATTTTCAAGTAGTATTTGAAACGTGAATAAAAAATGAACGAAAACACTGTCTACACTCACCGGTCACTTTATTAGGTACACCTTGCTAGTACCGAGTTGGACCCCCTTTCGCCTTCAGAACTGCCTTAATCCTTTGTTATTCAACAAGTTACTGGAAACATTCCTCAGAGAGTTTGGTCCATATTGACTTGATAGCATCACGCAGTTGTTCCAGATTTGTTGGCTGCACAACCATGATGCGAATCACTCGTTCCACCACATCCCAAAGGTGCTCTACTGGATTGAGATCTGGTGACTTTGGAGGCCATTTGAGTAGTGAAATCATTGTCATGTTCAAGAAACCAGTCTGAGATGATTCACGCTTCATAACATGGCGCGTTATCCTGCTGGAAGTAGCCACAGTATGAACTGCAGCAGATCGTCTTGATCATATCTACATGCCTTATTGTATTTAGTTGCTGCTGATGTGATTGGTTGATTTCAAAATTAGCTTTAACGGGAAGTTGGAAAGGTGTAACTAATAAAGTGGCCAATGAATAAATGAATGAATGAATGTAGGGCTGCAGCTATCGAATATTTTAGTAATCGAGTATTCTACTGAAAATTCCATCGATTAATCGAGTAATCGGATAAAACATATATTTGTTTAGGTAAAGAGCAATTATAAATATACATACGATGTTAGATGTTAATTGACATCAAGACTCAATTATATAATACAGTAGGTTCATGGCTGTGCATTTAAAAACCCTGAACTTACACCAGTCGACCAAATTCACTGCCTTCACTCAAAAAACTAAGGATCTTACCAAGAAATGTTCTTATTTCTAACCTAAAAATGCCATTACACCTGATATCAGACATAACTTAAAATGTTAGGTGTTTTTTCCACGTGTTTCAATTGAACTTTCATTTGTGTCAAGCAAATTTTAAGTTCTAGTTAAGTTTTAAGTTAGAGTTTTGGCAGTGTTCAAAATAAAATTATGAGACCTGCTGTATTGGAGCACATTAGGCACCAGTGCTGCTTGTTTTATCCATGAATGACTATAGAGATAAAATGAAATGAAAACTACCCAGTTAGCTTTATTACCTTTTTATTTTTTTGACATTTTCTGCCTTTTCTTTTAGTTTAAACTGTAGCGGGAACAGAGGTTTATATACCGGGTAAAGGCTGATTTATGGTTCCGCGTTTCAACAACGCAGAATGGTGCGCGTCGCTGCGTACCCTACGCCGTAGGCTACGGCGTAGCCGTGGCAACGGAGCCTGCATGGCAGCAGCACCGCCAGCCGGACCGCCGCTCTCCGCCCTCGTCGGAGAGCACCGTAGGCTCTGCGTCGATTTAACGCGGAACATTTAGAGGGGGAACGTATAGGAGAACGGACCAGAAGAATATAGCGTGGATTAAAAATAAAAGTTAAGCACTGAAATACATGTGTCTCCCATCTGGGCCATTGCAGACTGCCTGAGCATGGCATGTTACAAAACAAACATATCCGCCGCCTCTTTCTCCCCCCTTTAACGTGCGCAGCGTCAGCGTGTTGTGTCGCATTAAATGTGGTCCGGGCGTAATACGAGGCTTTGAGCTGGTGAAATTAAACGGAAAAAATAAATAAATAAATAAATTAATTAATTAATTAAACGATTCCTCGAGGCAGAGAAAATTCCTCGATCATTTTTTGTAATCGAATTACTCGAATTATTCGAGGAATCGTTTCAGCCCTATCTATCTATCTATCTATCTATCTATCTATCTATCTATCTATCTATCTATCTATCTATCTATCTATCTATCTATCTATCTATCTATCTATCTATCTATCTATCTATCTATCTATCTATCTATCTATCTATCTATCTATCTATCTATCTATCTATCTATCTATCTATCTATCTATCTAAAGTGCGTGTGTGTATACATACACACACACTCTTGTACATGAGGGAGGGCTGTACTTTAAATTTTGTCCATTTATTCGTTTTAAATAATCTCGTCCCGTAATGCTCCCATATAAACTGCAAGGTTGAGTCCTTGGTCTGGTTGTTCTTTGGGTCTGCTTGGTGTGTAAAAGCTCATAGCGCTTAGCTATAGAAGCGCCAGTTATCAGGTGTAATCATGCGTAACCAACATAAAGGGAGCATTTGAAAATTTACACCACCGTGTTTGAAAATCAGCTCAAGGAAGTGAATTGTGTGATATGACCCAAGCGGTCAGCCAGCCCTCGTTTACAGCACAATGGAACGCGAGAAACCGTCTGTAGTAAATCCACTTTTTTTCACCAATTTCCCTTTAGTTTGCAATTATCAAAAAAAGTTGTTTTATCTGAAGCAAAATACTCTAGTGCAATGCAGAGATTCACTGAACCATGACAAATGCCCATTATGTGGCTAGTTGTAGAACAACTATTGTGTTTTTTTTTTTGTAAGTCTGAAACGTTATCGTACTTACCGTAAGTATAGACTAGCCCAGTGTCACTTCACTTCAGGGAGCTGCCCAGTTCTGTCTGTCCCCAAGATGTTGAAGAAGTGACAACTCAAACTGGAGACTTTTAACAGATATTTATGGTCAGTTTCTCTCTTTCATATTGCATTTCCCTCATGCAGTGTACTAACTCTCACTCTTCTTCCACAATAATTGCTATCATGCCCTCGCAGAGAAAACATCTGGCACAGCTTAAGCATCGTTTTCCTTATCTTTCCTCATCCACTGTGAATGGCATGCATCAGTAGCTCCGCAGATATGTTGGCGGGATTCGGCTGAAGGAACTGGGAGCAAAGCTAACTATGATTGATAGCAGTGGGCGTGTTCCCGAGGGCTTGCTGAGTGACATGGCTGCGCTCTGTACGAAGGAAAAGGGGCTTCAAAACCGGTCCTCAGAAACCAATGGGTTACGTGACCCAATGCTCTGCCCATTGTTATAAACAGTCTATAGCTGCAACTGGCCCCAGTATTGTCCTCTTTTTGGGAAATATAACCAAACTTTGGAGCGTTTCTGCCTCAACGCCGTGTTTGAAACATTCTGAGCCAAAATATGAAGTGTGTACATGGCATCATCACGCAAACTTAAAGCGGACCTATTATGGCATCTAATACTTATTTTAAACAGGCCTTGAATGTCTTAAAAACAAGCTTTTTTTTTTTTTTTTTGCTAAATAAATTAGAAATTCAGCCTCTGAGCCATGTCTTTATCTTTCCATTCTCTAACCTCATTATCTATGCAGGATTGTGAGTGGCAGTGTTTCCACTAGAAAAAATTGGCACCGGACAATGTGACTGGCAGGGTTTCAATTTACCGGACAAATGTTTGAAATTCCGGTCACATAGGCTATATGAATTTATTGAGGTTAAAAATAAATCATATGCAGTAGTACAATATCAATGCAAGTCATTTAATAGTATTTTTATTGAAAAACAGGGTATTTAAAATAAAATAAGTCCCGTCAATTGACCCGCGAGCGTAACTTCAAAAAATAAATAAATATTGCAGAAGCTTGCGCGTAACCTACGGTGTAAGGTACGCGGCGACGCGTACTCTACGCCGCAGGCTCTGCGTCGGTGCGACGCGGAACCATAAATCAACGCACACGTGGATGTCGGCGCCGCAGCTCCGCTTCCTCCCGGCTCCCGGCACCGAGGCTCGGCGTGTCCCTCCGCGGTACTCCCGGGGACTCTAGTCCCGCAGCACCAGTGAGTATTTTCACCGGACATTTTGACCGGAGAGATTATAAAATACCGGACTTCGGCATATTTTACCGGACAAAGTCCGGCAATTACCGGACAACGGAAACCCTGCTGAGTGGGCGGGGAGTCTATGATAATGAGGCTCTGTGCTGATTGGCTGCCTGAATGACGCGTAGAAAATGGCGGAAGCTCCGGTCAGCGGAGTGGTTGTTGTTGTTACAGCCAGAGTTAGTTGTGGGCGTGGTTTCACGCATCGCTCCTGTCGTTACGTAACGACGGGAGCAGAATCTGAACGGCTCGTAGATCCACATCACACTGGACGGCTCATCCGGGCGGCTGTACAGACACTGCAGAATTTGGTTGCTTTCCTCCTTCTCTGAGTTGGCAGGCTGAGGGGAGACCACTTTATATATGTTAAAGCAAGAACAAACGTGTTTTTCATAATAGATCCCCTTTAAGTTCAATTATATTTCGATCAAGGCTGATAGAAATCCACTTCAGAATAGTCCTGTGTTAATTCTTTGTGTATTTTCTTTGGGCGTTATCCTGTTGGGCAACCCATGATGTGCAATTGAGACAAACCTTTCTGATGCCGACCACTATGTTCTTCCCCAGAATGCTTTGGTAGTCTTAACATTTTATTGTACCTACACAATTCAAAATACACCTTGAACCAGATGCAGAAAAGTAGCCCCAGAACATAACTTAGCCTCCTCCATGTTTCACAGAAGCCACAGTGTTCTTTCTTTGAATGATTCATTTTTGAGTCTGTGAACATAAAGCTCATTTGACTTGCCAAAAAGCTCCAGCTTTGTCACATTTATCCAAAAAACATTTCCTCCAGAAGCTTTGTGGCTTGTCAGTATGAATTTTGAGTCCTTCTCTGTCATCCACTTAAGCTCAAACAGTGATGGATGGTGTGATTTGACACTAATGACCTTGGTGTTCATGTTGGATCTCTTTGGAAGTTCTTTTAGATACCATTCATTTTATCTGTCTCTTCGATTTGTCCTCAATTTTACTCTTCCAGCCCCATTTAGGGAAGTTGGCCTTACTCCTGTGGACTCTAAACTTTTGAAATTTGAAAGTGTAGTCACAGGAACATCAGGCTGCTTGGAGATGGTCTTCTAGCATTTACCTTAAAAATGCTATAATTAGCTTTTTTTGGTCTCTTCAAACAACTCTCTCCTTTGCTTTCTCTGGTCCATGTTCAGTGTGGTGAACAACATGATACCAAACATGATACCAAACAGCAGAGTGATGACATTTCACCCTAGACATTGACAAACTGACTGATTACAACATTGACGACACCTGTGATGTTCATTACAGGACACAAGCAAGTTCAACACCGCATTTTTATTAATCTTTTTAAATTGTGTTGAACCAAAAGCAATGTATTACTTTCTGACTTTTGTCAGTTTCATGTTATTTCAGTGACCATGGTGGGATTTTCTGGCCTTAATTGAAGGGTCAATACATGTGTTTGTGTGTGTATTATCAAAATACTGAATGTATCAGTATCACATTTTTAGGTCAACCAGCTATATTACGAAAATTGTTGCTTTGAGTTTAAAATGCTTATTTGCAGTGAAACTGCAGATACTACAGTGACCTGGCCAATAAAAGTACATACACTTCTGATTTATTAAAAAAATACCATAAAGCAAAAAGACGTTTTTTTTTTTTTTTTTTTTTTAACCATCAACTGTGGTTATAGAATGGATTAAAAGGAAAAGTAGTTTTTTTTTCTATGCATTGATACTTGAAGTTTTTTTTTTACTTTTTTAACACATTCTGTCAGGCGACTTGAAGGCCAACCACCTTATCCCCCTAGGATGATCCTGCAGCTTGGTGTTAAACATCGCTAGCACCTTTTTGTTGTTGCATTTAAGGTTGTAAATAATTGCCCTCACTCAAAAGAAAAGAAAAATTGAACTTATTTCATGATGTCAACTCATGCATATTATCTCGCCCAATAAAAATAATGTGCATTTATAACAAGTCTAAGCAGTCTGAAAGTATGTCGATAAATTCTCTAGATGTCAATCTAAACACACACTCACATAATGCAGCTGTTTCAGACTTGTGATACAAATAATGTTGATGTGTGCGAGAAGTGAAGTCATAAATTTTGTAGCCCTCCTTTGCCGGTGCACTTTGGAGATAGTGGGATGTTTGCAGCAGAGAAGTCAAGAGGAATAATTACATCATTTTTTATGATCCTACCCCCCCCCCCCACATACACACACATACACTTTTTAACTTGTGTAAAACACTTGAAATGGGCTTAGTTTTACAGTGGAAAACTGCTTATTTCTTAAGGTATGACTGAAAAGCTGTGACAAGCTTGGTGTCAGGAGTTTCTCATGTGGACAGCTTATCTGTGCAGCAGTGGTTTACATTTTCTCAAGCAAGTCACAGGTGAGGTGGCGGTTTAGGAACATATGTCATGGAGTCACATGAAGCATTTCCTACGTTGTCAGATGCCGTTCTTCAGTGATCAAGCAGTAGAATAATAAAGATGTGCTGTGCTCTGAATTCAGGTAGGGATGGTAGTACACATTTCGGCAGCCTGCAAGATTAATCTTGAAAACTCAGGTGGGAAGGTGTCTTCCGTGTCCTGTTTGGAATTTATACGTTTCATCACAGCAATTTGTGCAACTAGCAGAAATTTCTCTTTAGTTTACTTCAGCCGGTAATGTCAGGTCCTTTAGTGCCATAAAGTGCAGTTCTCCAAATGGCCACTTCAGGCAGTCTCAATGGATCACCATGCTAAATGTCCTATTTTACAGCTAAAATAAATGTGTTTACATCCTGTAAAAATGGCCTTGAGCTTTATACCCTTCAGCCATTTCATCTGTTTAGATGGTTGGATGGGTTTTTTTTTTTCTTTTTTTTTTTCAATTTTCAGATCATACAGGTACAAAACACATTAGATGGGGGAAGTTGAGCAGTATCTGAAGTTTATAGCCATTTTATGGTAATAATATGACTTTAATTGCCACTTAATGTCATATTCGTGTGAAATAATGAAGACCAGCGTTATGCACACACAGTCGTACCTAACTGCCTCATATGCTCTTTAGATATTCAACTTCCAAATGCTGAATTAATGTTACCTCAGAGCCTGCAGGATACAAAGCTTATCCCAAGTTCAAAAAAAGACACAGAAGACTCGGTTAGCCTCAGGGTCCTTTTGTAGAGCTTTTTCCAAAAGACTTACTAGTTAAATGTACGTCTTGCAAATGGAGGACAAATTATCTCAGCATTTTATTCAAAGCACCCCTACAAAGGAGTCACACTTATTCCGCACTACAATAATTATAAAAATCTTGACAAGTTCTTGTGGTTTACATGGCTTATAAATCCAGTTTCCTTGCTCAATACTTTTATTATACCTTTTTCTTCCCCTTTTTTCTCTGTATGTGCACAAGGAAACGAGCTGTTTCGGTAATAGGAGTATGCCCCTGCTCGGCAGATACAGTGGGACGTAAATTATTCTGCCCTGTAGGCATGCTTCTCTGTACTTCCAGTCCATATGGAGTAGACGGAATTCAGTGAACCATATAAGGGAACAAGTTTGCCTTGCATGTGTATTTACATTTGACAGTAGCATATTTTACAAATCAGGCTTTTTAAAGAGTTTAGAGTTTAAAGCCTGATTAATGCATATGCTTTTATTTGTACTTTATTTTGGCAAAAAAATGCATAAAAGGGAAATAATGTTTGAAAATATTGGAATAAGAATTCATTTTAGTTGCACAGAAGGATAACTTGTGGGAAGGGTATGGTAGCACAGCGTTTAGTCAGTACTTTGCACTGTTAATTATTCAGGAAGTAATAAGATACTTGTGCAGTGAAAAGCAAATGTGCAGGATCTCGTGGCACCGCAGACCCAGATAAGAGTAGAATTAACCAGCCTCCCCACTAGTTTCAAAAGAGGCACAGTGAGTAAGGTGGTGGAGTGGATGGGCTGACTCCACCCCCTGGAGCTAACTAGAGATGTTAAAACAAGCTCCTTAATGAAGCTTTTGCACTTTATGACTGTGATATTTTGACCTTATGCATTTTGCAGTTGATTAAGTCAGCAGGGAGAACACCACGCCGACTTTTGGGAAATGAAAAAAAAAAGTTGTTTTCATGTACGACTAATGCCGACGCTGCACTTATCGGGGATGTGATGTAAACTAAAGGCTGAAATATGCTTCTGCGTCACACCAACGCAGAGCACACGCCGCAGCCGTGACGCCGTGCTGAACCCTTCTGACTTCTCCGTCTCTCCATTTGGTCGCGGTGCAGTACCCCCCGCGGCCACTAGTTAGCGATCTTTTTCTGAATGGTTTATCCGACTTTTTCCGGTCACAGTAAATCAAAGAGATAAGGACAACTATTGGGCAAAAAACAAAAACAAAAAAAATCACATATAAACGAAGAGCCCTGGAAGTTCACTACTGATTCAAACCGGAAACCGGAAATGCTTCGCTTTCAAACGAACCAATCACAGCCCTCTCGGTCTGCGTGTGGTCGGCGTCTCCTCGACGCGTAGTTACAATTTTCGGGAGGTGCACGTCAGAGACGGCGCATGTGACGGCGTGTCCTCTGCGTCGTTCCAAACCACACGCCGTAGGCACGGCGCCATTTTGACGCAGAAGCATAATTCAGCCTTTAAACAGCTCAGATACAGAAACATTACGCAGGAAGGTGAAACATTCCCAGAAGTATTTGGACAATGACAGTTTTGAATGCTTTTGCCATTTTACACCATAACAGTTGATTTGAAATAAAAAGTTATGTTATGAGCCAGATGTAGAGTTTCAGCTTTACATTTAAATGGTTTCACAAAAATATGCCATGGATGGCTTTGCCTCTGTCATTTAGGAATTACAGCCATTTAGAGCAAAGCACCTCCATTTCTGGGGTCTCCAAAGTATTTGGACGAGTGAAACAATTTTAAATATACTTACAACTTATAATTTATAATAAGTTGTGGAGAGGCCAATCTCATCTGTAGTCATCTGGTGGGGGAGCAGCATCAGGGCCAGTGACTGAGCAACTGAACAAACTGATAAAGAAGGCTGGCTCTGTTCTGAAGCCTCTGGAGCTGATGGATGTGCAAAAAAGGATGCTTTAAAAAATCAAAAGCACAAAGGACGACACTGAGCATCTTCGTCGCAACACAGCGATTCAACAACAGAACGTCTTCAGTCAGGAGCTTCTTCAGATCTGTTGCAACACAGATGCTGCAGGATATCCTTCCAGGCCACCTCCTATAACTCATTAAAGAAACTTCAATAGTGACAACTACGGGAAACAGAATTCCCCTTTTAGGGATTAATAAAGTTTTGTTAAAGGGAGTTAATAACTATTATAATTTTTTAAAATTCATGGATGAAAGTCCTTTGCTGTCAATTACTCTCTAAAATCTGGAGCCCATGAACGTCACTAAATTCCTCCCTTGATATGGTTTGCCAGGCACTGAATTTGTGGATTGGTTGGAGGCCTTTCTGTCTTCAGCTTTGTTTTCAGTAACTGTTGGTTTGACCTGGTCGTTTAGAGTATTCCACTTCTGGGCTTTCAGAAAGTCTTGAGTTGCTTCCACAGGATCTGTAGGGCCATTGTCCACTGATTAACTCACATTTGCAGCCATACATGTGCATGGCATAACAATACATTCTTGACTGTTTTTTCTCTGATCCAATGCGGTACATAAAGGCAAAATGATAAACACTTATTGTCCCAACACTTTTGGATTAAACTGTCATGTTATATTTAGAAAATAATCTTGTTATTATAGTATAACGTTTATTCCTGATGCATTTCAAAATGCAGCCAAATAACTACTTGTCTGTGAATTTACGGTTCTGTATTGATGTCCTTGCCTCAGCGCTCAGCGTCCCCCGCTGTGTCTCTCGTATTTCCAGTTAAGTTTACACTCGCGAGGCCAGCAGCACATGTGCAAACATTAATGCCGCTTTTTCTTTTCCCAGAGTGAGTAAAGTTTGACAATAAAGCACTTTCCTAAGATACAATGACTCCCACAAAAAAAACAGGGATGTGATTTGAGCCCAAACTGGCCTGTTTCAACCCAGATAGAGAGATTTATGAGGCGTTTTGAAACACTGCACCTTAGGTTTCACTACTGTATTTGTTTGTTTTGGTCTGAGTTACTGCTGCTCACTCCTAAGGTTGTGCATACCTCTTTAACAAATTAATACAGGCTCTCTCGCATATACACAGACACACAAAAAGGATGTTTTATAGCTAGAATGTTGTCTATTTCCAGTTTATTTTTTTGTCTATATTCCCCAACCCCCTGACCACATCTTCAGTTATACGCTAACTACATAAATGTTGCCAGAAATGACAGCTTTTGTCCTGACAATAAAAGCTATTTAAGGCTGCAGTTTTATCGATCCATCGGTACAGTTATTCTATGTCCGTCATTCAAGAAGGAAAATATTAACAAAAGTGTTTTCAGTTTCATTCATGTTCTCCATGGGGGTCATTGAGTGTGTTACTTTTGTCCCCTACTCTATTTTGCTGGAAGGGCTTGTTGAGAATAGAGGGGGATGGAGAAAATAGACAAGTGTCTTTGGCAACTCATGGACCCTACAGCCAAACAAGTACCATTGTGGAAACGGATAAAGGAAGAAAGGACGGAGAGGGGGATAGGAGACCAGAGGAAAGGAAGAACAACAAATAAAAGGCAAAGGGAACAGGCAAAGACAAAAGGTTGCAGGGGAATTGCAATATTTGTGACCTACCTTGAGGTAAATGCAGCAAGAGAGGAGGTCTAATTAATGGCTTTCAGAAGGCTGCTCTCATTGAAACTGCCTGCGGGTGATTACTCACCTACAGACTGTAGCCGTCTTAAAGATAGCCCAGTATGGACGTTGCTCTAACACATGCATGCCTCATCAAAAGTCGCTTTTGCTTATCTCATTAATTACAGTGTGAACATAATTAAAACTATGATGCATCAAATGCAAGCAATTGTGAAATGAAGCATTTTTATAAGCTTTTTTTTTCCAAGCATTTCTCAAATTAAATTTGTGCATTTTCGCTCATGGGTAGATCGAGTATATCTCACCCTCTTGATTGTGAAAGTCATGCATAGTTGAACAGTATATTCAATAAGTACAACACAAGTTAAATGAGAATATAAAGGCCTGTCTTGGATGTTGAGAAGGAAGCTGGAAAAGAAAAATGTTTTAAAAAGCAAAATACAATGCTTCCTATGAACGTCCAGTGAGGTCAGTGCTTTAATTCACAATTTTGGTCTTCATCAAAATATGAGTTTAACCTTTTTTGTGATTCAGCTCTCCACCAAGGTTCATCCAAAAGACTTGTAAACAAATAGACTGGCAACAATTAATACTTTACTTTTGAGGAATATGGAGGAGCATTGCATGTAAATACATCTTTTCTTGTTTTTAAATGTACAACTTAAAGGGAAAGTTCGTTTTTTTACAACCTGGACCTTATTTCTGGCATTTTTTATGGTAGTATACTCACCCAGAGGTGTTTGGTGTCATTTGGAGTCCTTCTGAAGATATTAGGAGTTTTGTGCGAGCCGCTTCTCCATATAACGGTAGCGCCTGGGGCACCCACGGGACACAGACGATGCAGCGTCTAAATAACACATGATTGCCGCGAAACTCTTCATTTCTTTTATGAATCACTAGATCTGCTTCCAGGACCTGTTGTCTTCATCCGGGGTTGTGTGTGTAATAAATAAATCCGTTTGTAAACAAGACCTCTGAACTCATGACGTCATCTCTGTGCGCGCATCGCAGACACAGCTCCGTGTACAGCTGGAGTTCGCTACTGTTAGTTTACTGATAGTTATTTGAAACATGTCTGAATATTTGTCAAATTCTGAGGTTGTGGACGACGACTTTGAATATGATGGACGTCCTTACCGTTTTGAGCCAGAGTATACGGCTGAAGAGCTCACTGAACGGAGGACAGAGTGCGCGCACAGAGATGACGTCATGAGTTCAGAGGTCTTGTTTACAAACGGATTTATTTAATACACAGACAGCGCCACAATGTTACAACAGGTCCTGGAAGCAGATCTAGTGATTCATAAAATAAATGAAGAGTTTCGCGGCAATAATGTGTTATTTAGACGCTGCATCGTCTGTGTCCGGCGGTGCCCTCATGCGCTACCGTTATATGGAGAAGCGGCTCGCAAAAAACTCCTAATATCTTTAGAAGGGTCTCCAAATGACACCAAACACCTCTGGGTGAGTATACAACCATAAAAAATGCCAGAAATAAGGTCCAGGTTGTAAAAAACCGAACCTTCCCTTTAAGAGTTATTGAATTACACATGTGTTTGTGTGTTTCTATATATATATATGTGTGTGTGTGTATGTATATGTGTGTGTGTGTGTGTGTATATATATATATATATATATATATATATATATATATATATATATATATATATATATATAGGAGAGGGAAAATACTAAAACAAATCAATCATGTTGTAATAACTGGTACATGAAAGTGAAGAAATAGAATTTAATGACCTTTCACGTCAAGTAGCTGGATATAAACCACCACAGGCTCCGTGGGTTTGTAGCTGTGCAGACAGATACTGCAGTGCAAAATTCTTCGGGGTTCAGCATTGCCCTTTGTTTAATTCTGAAACTTTAATGATAGTGGTTGTGTATCGAATGGGAATTAAAGGACGCCAGGTGAAACCTTTCATCTCACTGGTTTAGTGAATGGTCCACTTATACACCACCTTTTTAACTTTTTTAACTACAGGGTCTACAAAACGCCCATTCACTCGAACACCCATACAGTCTTTGTTTCCAGAATCACACCCCTGAAATGTGGTGTTCAGCGTCGTGTCCAAGGACACTTTAACACGTGCCAGTGCTGCAGCTTGAGACCCCAACCTCGTAGCTGGAGAATGGTCATACCGTCCACTAATCAAAAGGTGTCAGAAATCACACTGGTGAGATCTCTGTAGAGTCTCCTGGGCTTTGACTTGACATCCTGGGAGGGCCATCCACGAGTTTGCCACCTGGCTTCCATGATGCCGCTGAGGTTTCCACACAGTTTCCAATCAGACGTATGAGGCACCAGGTCATGTGTGCACTGAGAATACAAAATAGGCTCCATGTCATGTACAAAACGTTGATAGAAGAGACGGTAGCTTTACCTTCTGCTGAGGATATGTTGGATTCCTCTCTTTTCGGTATTGCTCGTCACATTTTTCAATGACTGCTGGAGTGTACTTTTGAAATAAGTCTGTCGTGTTTAGAGACTGAGCTTGAAAAAAGGATGTAAGGCCAAAAAGTTAGGCCAAAAGTACAAAACAGTTAGTATATGTAGTGGTGGGTATTGGGAAGGACCTCACGATACGATACGCATCACGATACTTGAGCCACGATACGATACACATTGCGATATCCCGATTATGCGATATCCCGATTATTATATTCTACATAGTTCACCGAAAAATTTAAAAATGCATTACACATCTTAAAATCCAAGTTGTATATATGTACATCAGATGATAGTGATGGATCTTAAAATCCGAGTTGCACGTTCATCAGATTATAGTGACAATTCATGGGACAAACTGAGTCAAAACAATGTTTTATTATAACTATACAAGCTAAAGTTACAACATATTTGTATATGTTTTTCATATTATTTACATCATATGAAATTAACCTTAAATTTAGTATGAGGTTGCTTTAATTATGTGGCAAATGATAATAGACACAAGAAAGATGGGTACTAAAACCAAGGACAGGCACAGTGATCAGTCAGTATAGATATAAATCCATAAATAAATAAACCTCTGTCCATTATTTTTCATTTTTTAAGGACAGGCAATTGTGTTATATAAAAAATAAATTATAAAATGAAATAAAACGTGAAATAAAACCTGAGCTCAGTGCAGGGCCCTCCCAGGGTTGGTAGAGAGTGGCAATGCCCAGGACTGTCACTTAGGTAGGAGCACTGGGTGATAAAATGGGAAAAAATCGGGGATAAAAAAAAAAAAAAATAATAAAAAAAAAAAATTTAAAATCGATATTCAAATTTTGAATATCGATATTGAATCGGCTGGAAAAGTATCGCAATATATTGCCATATCGATATTTTTGCCCACCCCTAAGTATATGTCTTTCTCTTTAAACTCGCTGGTTGGAGTTGCTCACTTTACTTTAGGATAAATATGCTATATTTAATGTTAGGGAAAATAAAGCCCGTCCTGCAAGTCAGAAGAAGCACATATCAGAATTGCCACTGATTGTGAAGGGGTTGAACCATTTCATCAACTGATAGTGAAGGGACTGACGTCCATAATGCTTTTGCGATGAAGATTTATCCAGCCTGCTTCAGACTACCGTAAGTTAATCATCAATTGTTGTATTTTGAGATGTACTAACTGAAGATTTCATATTAAAACAAATGCTGCAAAAATGGTATAAAAAGGGTAGAAGACTGAACTCAGCAGTGCACCAGTCCTTGTATGGCTATGCTGTTTAAACAGTTTAAATAGTTATTCCAGTTGACATGAGCCAGTATATGATCCGTCTGTAATGTAGATACACACTAACATGTGTATGTCATGTCACCTATTCTGGTCTGCAGTCTCATTGACGGCATCATTGGCTCTGTGTTTTCTGCTACCCTACCAACTCCAAACTCAACATGAAGGATGGTGAAAGAGTTGGGCCATTTTATATGACTGGTTTAGGAGAAGAGAAAGAGGGGAAAAAAGTCCCATTAAAATCATACAGTGGACTGAGGTCATAAACTCATGGTGGAGATTAATGGTCACTGTTAAAGGCCTTAATCTCCTCAATGAGAGAAAGGCTTTTTAATTATTTATTTAGTGTTTTTTTTTTTTTTTTTTTTTTTTATCTTTTAGTGAATGGAAAAATACAGCTGGATGAGTATCCGTGTGCAGATCAGATTTAAGCTCCTCCACAGCAACAAAGATACCAGATAACTCTTTCTGTGTAGGCTCACATATTGTGAGACTAAAATGGAAGGCAAAAAATTGGTATTGATCAGTGTTCATATTATCCTTTTTTTCCCATTTTGAATCATAAAGATTTTTAAAACATCTGTTCAAGAGTAAATTACAGTTTCACAAAGGGAAAAAAAATTAAAAGACCCCCTGGTAATAACAATTGATGCAAAAAGTGGGCATGTGTCTTTAGTCACATGCCATATACTCCCCTGTTAGGCTGTTAGGCCTAGTGATCCAAGGTTTATTATTTGTTTTATTTTATTTTCCCTAAGACATATTATGAGGCTATATGCCCTTGTGTTTCATGGCTGTATAGGCTCTAAGCCAGTTTTCAAGACCTGTGATGTGGGGCATCATCAATTCTGTTCCAGGTTTGCTGTTGTGTTGTATTGTATTCTTTTGGTGTGTTGCATTCTGCTACTTACTTTTTTTTTTTTTTTTCCAAACAGTCAGATATAGAAAGCAACACAACACCAAACCTGGAACAGAATCGGTGTTGCCCATCATCACAGGTCTTGAAAACTGGCCTAGTGCCTATACAGCCAGGAAACACAAAGGCCAGACCTCATAATAATTCTCTGGGAAAATAAGCACATTTAGCATTTTCCCCATGGCGAGTATGAGAAGCTTTTTGTATTTAAAGACCAGTGAAATGAAGAAAGTAAATTAACTCTACTGACACTTCCACTTTTTATTTTGTGCTGCATTGATCCGACAAATATTTCACAGTCTTTGCAGAAATAAAAAAACAAAACAAAAAAGTTAGATTTGGGGGTGACAGCATTAATCTGCAGGCTTTATTACGTGATCCAGAAGAGTCCGATGTTTCTATTTTCAGCAACTTGGTGAGGATTTTAAGCTACGAGCAACACTCCCTCCCTTGCAAATATTTACTTTCTCTAAGACAGCCAAATAGAGTATTATGTAATAAGCCTGTAAATGAACTATAGAAGTCATTATGTAGGTGACAGGCTCATTCTGCAATGTAATGGCTTCCTTGCTTCATTTACAGAGAAACGTGTGAATAAATAACTGTATGGTAGTCAAATATAAAACAGCATTCTTGTTTCATCCTATAAATTATTTACACAGGGATTTGAAAGGCTATTTCATCAGACTGTTCTTTCTTCGTTCATGTCTTTACTTCATCACAATTATCCATCTGCTGTATTTGTCTTGAGGGACAAAAATAAACAATGAAAAAAAAAAGACTGACTTCATTATAGGCAGTAATAAAATAATGATGCATGTTTTGACCATATGTTTGGCAAAACCACGTAAACTGACAATTCATGATCTAATCAGGGTTTTTATGAGTACAAAAAGACAGCATAGAGTGGTAAAGTGAGAGGAGTCTGCCTGTGTTGATCTGAGGTCACAGCAAGTTATTAACCCCTCTGCTTGAATCACGCTGCCAGGGGTAAGCAGCCAGGAGAAAATAATCGTTCTGGTCACTTCTTCCTCACCTCTGACCATTTGAAATCATGTTGGACAAACATTCAGGTGCTTTTAATTGTATCCTGTCTTTAACATGCATAGTGAGACATAGTCCAGAGATGAACCATAGCAGTCCTGTTGTGGAAGGGGGGGAAAAGCACCCGTCAGCTGCAGCTTTTCTATTAGTCGATCCATACAAAATTCAACATTGTAACCAAGGGCTTCCTAGAGAATTTAATAGTTATATAGGCACATTCAAACAATAAAACCCTCTCAGGATGAGCACTGATCGATATAGTTCTATGGAGGAAAAAAAAAGTCACTAATACTCTCACTGTCCACTATTGAACTGTTACAAGCAAAGGATACATGCTATGCCTGTGTACATATATAAGATGCATCATTACATTTTTACTATTTTTTCATTGCACAACTTGTGTGTTAGAGGCACAAGTCACAAAAAAAGTACAAAATCTAAAGAAATTATGTTAACTTGCTCTTGAACATGAAAAAAAACAAAGTTTTATACGTGTTGTGTGACAGATGATATAAAAGCAGTCATAAATTTAGCAGAACACATGAAAATAGTGCTCTGAAATATTGTGAGTGAAGTCGATATCAATATCATTGATTTTTCTATGTCAACTTTTGACCCGTACCTGAAGTGATGGATGCTTGACAGGAAAATGTAAATGTAAAATGATGTGTAGAGGGGGGGAGGGGTGGGGGGATCTTGTCAACACGCCTAGCCTGTCCTTGCCATTCCACCGGAGCCACAGCCATTTTGATTTTCTTCGACTTCACTATCTACTGAGTGGAAAGAGGATCAGAAGGAGACGGTGGTACTGGGAGGATGTAGTCCAAATGCAGTGCAGGTGCTATATAACTGATAAACGCAACAATCTCAATTGTGCTCACTGAAGCAGTGAAATGATAACTGGATCATCACCAAATGGTCTGGCTCCGTTACAAATGAGCTCCCCTCGTTCGGAGGCCGGGCCAGAATGGCTTTTGAACACCGTTGCGAATCTTTTCTCTTTCCTTCTAATAATATATTAATTGAAGCATGGGCTGTGTAATACTCCAAAAAAAAGCAGCAAAAACACTCAGAACCATGAGTTCATTGATTAGAAATAACAGTTTGATAGAATAAAAGAGAGAACCTGTGTTTTCTCAGCCATGGAATCTCAACAATTTCTTGTTGGCATGTGCAAATGGTTCTTGATTTTCACCCATAGGCTCATGCAAGCTTAGAGATAGTAGTAGGAGTAAAAGTTGTGAACTCGATAATGTAAATTCCGTCACTGAGTTGATGTTTTCTACATGATATTTCAGATACGCAAGAACAGGATGTACCATATAGCTCAACTCTCTTCCCGAGGGTTTTTCCCTCAGCTTAAAACTGTCCAAATAGATCTGTTATTTCTCAATCTCTGAAGAAACCAACATGAAAGAATTTGGTGATTGCAACGTCCGACCCACCCACCATTTTCATATTTATCAAACCATTCAGTGTCCCCTTGTGTCTTAGAAAACAGAGACCACTCAACCACAACACAAATGGATAGATGTCCATCACGAACATATTCAGTTTGACCTGCAGTGACACTTCCTTCTGAAGGCACAAGCACACACATGTACACCCAAATAAAATGTTGTCATTACAGGCGTTTCAACAACTATAGCAATTTACAAGAAATTTAAAACCGTGACGCAACATCTTTTTAGGAGCTTGACATTTTAAGTATTTTTCTCAGTTTTATTTAGTGATTTTTTTCTTATAGATATCCACTTAATTAAGTCAAGTCATGCCGTACAAAACTATGAAATATTAGGCACATAAATACATATTAAGTCAATTAATTTAATTATATTATCTTCTAGCCAGGTAGCACATGGCAGCCAGATGCCTTAAGCAGGTGAGCATTTGGGACAGCTCCCAGCCATTTGTTTTTTTTTTTTTCAAACAACTAACACTGGCAGACGCATCAAATTATAAATAAAAACATTGATTAATAAAACAATAAAAAAGAGCTAGGCTATTTGATACAAAATGCAGGAAAGGGCTTTAAAAAGAAACACTCAATGTTGATGGAATGAGTGCTTTGTCTTAGTCGACGACTGAAATTACAATTTACTCCATTTATTTATTTATTTTTGTGCTTGTGTCCGTTGCATAACCGTTATCTCTTGAATGTACGTTTTATTATGTTGGACAAAAACAAAAAAACATATTTTGATCTGATGCCATTAATCTTGACTATATTAAAAAAAGAAAAAGGATTATGCAACATGTTAATCTTTATTGCTCAACAGACTTGCACACATGCCTATTAAATATCCATCATCACTGTGCATATCATCAGGTTTTTTCTTCTTTTATTATATTCCAATTACAGGTCTGAGCCATTGCTTTTGAAATCACTGCGTTATGACTCTCCAAAAAAGTAATGTGGAAGTTATTGTGTGCTTGTCAATTTGGGGCTTACATCCTCACCATCCTGCTACTGACCCCACTCGCTTCAAAACTCCAACGTGGGTCTCTTCAGCTGGGCAGTAATGGATTGATTTATGTATAGATGCATTTTGTTATTGATATAGTTTGGCTTCTTTTTCTAAAAAAAAGTTTCGTTGACTAAATGCTAAATGAGACTGACGTAATGCTGAAATCTACAAGGTATGCCAGAGGACAGAGAACATTTAATAAGCTTTACTTATTTCGGTTTTTCAGTTATAACAAGCCAAACAGAGACCTATACTATTATTGATAGAAGAGGTTCAGAGATTAGCGCAATTCTATAATTCATTATAAAAAATCTGCTATACAGGTTTTTGGGGGTTTTACCTCAGGGAGTGGCAATGGCCCATACCAATTGCATATACACTTTCACTGCTTTCGTAACATAACCCAAACACTGCTCTGACTTATGTCAATTCATACATCCCTGTAGGAATGCCACTCCAGCTAAAAAACATAATTTGTATCAGCAACAATGACTACAAGCAAAAAACATCCACAATTGACACATTACTTTTATAAGAAATTGTAAAATTCTGAAGGGGCAAACATTTTTCTTCCCTATGTCTGCAAAAGGAGATCTTCTTTAAACTTTTTATAATTTGACACTATCACAAAGGTGATATTGTGATAAAATGTCACACAAAATTCTTATGAGGAGCAAATGGACAGATGTATCAGACCAAAGGGGGAAGTTTCAGTTACATCTGACTAAGGGTGGGTAAAAATATCGATATGGCAATATATCGCGATACTTTTCCAGCCGATTCAATATCGATGTTCAAAATTTGAATATCGATTTTTTTAATTTAAAAAAACGTTTATTTTTTTTTGTATCCCCGATCTTTTTCCCATTATATCACCCAGTGCTCCTACCTAAGTGACAGTCCTGGGCATTGCCACTCTCTACCAACCCTGGGAGGGCCCTGCACTGAGCTCAGGTTTTATTTCACGTTTTATTTCATTTTATAATTTATTTTTTATATAACACAATTGCCTGTCCTTAAAAAATGAAAAATAATGGACAGATGTTTATTTATTTATGGATTTATATCTATACTGACTGATCACTGTGCCTGTCCTTGGTTTTAGTACCATCTTTCTTGTGTTTATTATCATTTGCCAAATAATTAAAGCAACCTCATACTAAATTTAATGTTAATTTCATATGATGTAAATAATATGAAAAACATATACAAATATGTTGTAACTTTAGCTTGTATAGTTATAATAAAACATTGTTTTGACTCAGTTTGTCCCATGAATTGTCACTATAATCTGATGAACGTGCAACTCGGATTTTAAGATCCATCACTATCAACTGATGTACATATATACAACTTGGATTTTAAGATGTGTAATGCATTTTTAAATTTTTCGGTGAACTATGTAGAATATAATAATCGGGATATCGCATAATCGGGATATCGCAATGTGTATCGTATCGTGGCTCAAGTATCGTGATGCGTATCGTATCGTGAGGTCCTTCCCAATACCCACCCCTACATCTGACCCACTATTGTCCAGGGAGTTCATATTTCTATGTCGCTGTCAGTCGCAGTTCTGGTTATTAATAAGTACCAGTAGTTACAAGCTGCCATCGCATCAACTATGAGCTGCCCTTTATGAAACAGTTGGCTTGCTAAAATGTTACCTCCTCACAGTGTGAGTCCTTGTTGTGACACTGTTTTGAACATGTGTTCAAACATAGCTGTTGCATGTTTTCTTGTGAGACTAGGTTGAGAGACGAAACTAAATCTAAACTCTGTAATTATCCTTAAAGGTGTTTTTCAGTCATTTCTCTTTCCATCAGTTCATCCATGCCCTGCACAGTGAACAGAGAGTGTTGTTTTGCAATATATTTATTAGCCAGAAAACTGTAGAGGAAAAACAAACAGAAAAAACAAGTGGGAACTGTCTCCTGTGGGTATTTATGGAATAATTAAATTCTTGAAAGCCTGTTCGTTTTTTTGGGTTTTGTTTCCTCCTTCTTACAAACGGCTTCACACTGTTGCCGAATGATAGTTTTGACCCATCACACCAAGCAGAGTAGCTCAACAGTAGATTAAAAACATTTTATTTGAAATTGTGCTCTGAGCTCTCGCGCCTTGGAAACAATTCACACATTACCAAAAATATAAAATTAGTCTTTTTGTCTCCAAGAAGACAAACAGTTATGGCTTTAGGAAAATCCGATAAGCTTTGATCAAGTAACATTTTGACACATAGGACGACAAAGCCAGTATATATCAAGTACCATGGCAGGTACCACTTCTTCTTTTGATTTAATTTTTTGTAGCCCCCGAATGTTACTTACCCCTTTAATTCTGTGTTTACACCCGAGGAAACAAACGTCTACAAACAGGAAATCAATCTCACTTTTTCCTTTTGAATTTACCAAAATTTGTTGGTGTCAGTGCAACCCTAAAACTAAATTCAGATCGCACTTCCTTAGAGGTGGAATTGGGCCCAAATATCAACCCAGAGTTGAAGAACTGGCCCACGTTGGCGTGTTTTGACCAAGGGTCGTGTGTATCGTGAGCTGGTATTTTGTCCTGCACACCTAAGTCACACTGAGAGCCCTCTGATATTCCACTCAATCCTGTCAAGTGACAAGTTTAAACTGTGAGACTGCCATGAATCCCATTTGGTTACTTATTTTTTGGGCACTCCATCACATTCCTTACAGGGATTTCCAATAGCTTTTCCTGCCTCTATTATATTCAGTAGATATCAATCTCCCATGCTGGGGCCACGTCTCAAGTAAAGAAGCATAAAGCCTGCCAATGCCTGACAGACTATTGATTCAATGGAAGGGGGCCTTGAATGGTATCCCCTTAGATTTGAGGCAGCAACTGCTTTTTTGTATGCAGGGGGTCCCAGAGGGATAGAGTATATTGAGTTTGTTTTGAAAATGATGCTTCCATTAGATGAGAGGCAGTCATCTGGTTCAGTGCTGACACTGGCAGAATGCCTTATTCAGAATGACACTCTGGGCAAGTGTGATGGAGCATTACACTATTTAAAAAAGTACTTGAAAATCAGATGGTATATAAACTGTGAATGAGGTACCTGTAACATATTAATAATGGCCTATAGTATTGTTTGTCACATAATACAGACATCCCCAGTTTTAAGAGTCTAACTCTTAGCCTGCCCTGTGCCAATTCATGCAAACAGTATTTGCATTTAAATGTTTTTTTGCCCCAATACATAGTATATTTTACAAGCTTTCTGATATAACTAACCCTACATCTCCACTAGTCTGTGCTGTGGAAAAGCACTGAAGCTTAAACTGGGTTTCAGCTGCCTTGCCCCTCTTTGATATCATAATCAGAGTGCATGATGTTGTGTTTAAGCCAGGGAACAAACACATTAATAAACATTATGCCATAACAAATTCAAAGGTGCTTATTGCTTTGAATCAGCTTCTAATTAAAACCTTTTTTTGTCTGAGTTTTGCATCAATTATACGGAATCTCTGACCTTTTCCCCTCACTGACAGCCAGCCCCTGTCCTGATTTGTGCTCTGAACTTGCATTATAAAAACAGATTAAGCCGTGGTCTTTGTGTTGTTGATTTGCAATGCATATATAATGGATTAGTAAAACAAAATGGGATCCTCATTGTCTCTCACTGCCTATCTTATCAGTATGTCCTTTCAGGCAGAGCCCTCCCTTAGCAAATTCTGTTCAGACCAAATTGGTATATTAAGCCAAATTCAAGCTTATTTTATGCAGTCCTTGTAACTCCAATGGATTTGACACAACCCAGAATAGTTGGTTTATGCAAATTGCGCTTTCACATCTACCAAGATTATCAAAGAAATTACTGGAGTTGCATTACCGGAGCAAACGACTGAATAAATCAATAAATGAGTGAATAAACAACCATGCAGGTATTGCCAGAAGGCAAAGTATAGAAAGTGCATATACTATATAGCTCTGTGACAATGTCAGCTATGAATCATGGTCAAGGTCTGCACTCTAATAGTTACTGTACCTCTAGATCCTCCTCACTTAGAAAAGGAAGACCTGTAAATTTGGCCTGCCATGAGTCAGCAGAAAAGCAAAGCCATGGGATGGGGAAAAAGTGGGAACAGTCCACCCAAACTCCAGTATGACCAAGGTTTTGTCTCGGTCATATGTACCGTAGTTGGAATCAACCAGTGCTTAGAACTAGTGATGCGCCGAAATGAAAATTTGTGGCCGAAACCGTAACCGAAAATAATAATAAACACTTGGCCGAATACCGAATAATACCGAACAATGGTTCTTCGCAGTTTTTCATTTATTTTGCCAATTTTTTCACCATTGCATAAATCAAATAAGTGTGCAGTGAAATACCCGCCAGTCACAATTTTTCTTGCTGTACTTATTGTATTTTTTCTCATAATCCTTTTTCATTTTCTCCCGTTCAAATCCAGTTAATCGGGTCGCGGTGGAGCGGGGCTGATCTCCGCAATTTGAAACCTTGTATAATAATTGTAAAAATCTGGGTTATTTTCTTGGAGGATCTCGTCAAACATAGACAGTGAGGGTTCGCCACCGCATCGGTAGTACGGGCCCTTTTCTCTGCGCTGTGCGTCCCGTGACCGTCTCCATCACCAAGCGGCTTTCCCAAATCCAACTCAGCCTGGATCATTTCTCGTGTCCTCTGCTTTTTCCCACATCCAAGTAATGATCTGACATGCTGACATGTTTGCTGCTTAACACCACACACCCCTCACTCCACGCTGTTCGCTGTTTGATTGCATCATCACACGCCGTTATTAATTCGTCGGTTTTTTCCCCACTTATTCCACCGAACACCGAAAGTGTTTTTTTGCTATTTTCGGCCGAACAATTTCCGAACATTCGAACATTCGATGCATCACTACTTAGAACCATGTGCTGGTATATCTGTAGTCTGAAATTATGATTTCCATGATGGCAATATTTCTATCACTCCTGGAGGTTTACATGTTGTATGTGTAGCTCGAGTTGGACTTGAGTATTTATTACAGTACATGTCTGCTAACTCTAACCCTACAACTCACCAGAAATTCTGCCTCTGACATTGTACATTTGTTTTTCTCTTTTCCCTGTTGGCTCTTAAAATGATTATTTCTCAAATAACCGTCCATTTCCTTCTCTACTAGAGGCATTGAGTCATGGTTTTCAGGCCAAATTCATATCTCGCCGTGTCTTTCCGGGATCTCCTCAATGCTTCTATTTTACAGTGAAATGTCCTAAAAAATTATGCCTCGTGCCCTGATTTTTTTCCTTTCTTTGAAGCTGCCATCCCATCTACAAATCACTGTGGAAAATATAAATAGGATTGGGATATTCTGTTTTGTTATTTTCTTTGTATCATTTTCTCTGCAGAACAATCATGAAAATGGCGTCACTAACGCTGTGGTAAAACTCTTGACCGTACAAACGTTCACATTTTCAGTTTTTCCAGGAAGCTCTAATGCAGAAAAGAAGTAAAAGTATGTTTCCTGAGTTGAGACTTAAAAACACCGTTTCACTTGATGATTCCTGCTGTTTTCACTTCAATTTTTCCAATTAATAATTCAACTTAAAAGCTCCGGGTCTCGCAAATGACCTGAGTGGGACAGACCTTTTTATTCCACTCAAATGGATTGCTCATTAGGTTACTGTAAGTATATGTTTTCACACTTATCAAAACAGATTTTCATAAGACATTTTAAATATAAAACACAACATCCTTCTAAAAGGTCTAGAGATAAAAAAAAAGGCATTATGTTTCTTGCATAAGAGGCACTTCTTGTTTAATTGCTTGGCTTTCTCTTACCTATTTAACTGGTCTCATTTTCCACAGTACATCATTTCCTCAGAAAGTGGTCTGTCATTTTATTTTTTAAAAAGGGAAAAAAGTTCAACAGTGCTTGTCTTAGAAATAATAAGAGGTTACTGTTGATAAAGCTGCTATTCCCTCTGGGGGTATCCTAAAAATAAGCTTTAAAGATCTTAAAAAAGACTAAATTGATTAATGTTACATGTTTGTTTGGTTTTGTTGTCAACTAGGAAGGACAAAAAAAACATAAAAACAATCTAATAAATGCTAAATGTTGGGACCACTACTTTTTTCTTGAATCTTTTTGAATTTTTAACTTTGGCATAGAAAAAAAAGGGGTTGACATCTATTTTCTTTTCTTTCAGATTATGCAAATTAACTACTAAAATGTATTATTTTTACTGCAACCGTCCAAAAGGCTTTCAAAGTATGTTTATATTTAGAAACCTTCACTTTTGTTAATTTTCAATTAATACTGACCAATAGTAGAGGAGCTGGACCAAGAAAGGCAGCCCTCCTCATTTGCATAATGAGGCAGAAATGCATAAGGTAAAGTAAAGAGAGGAGACGAGGTAATGTAAAAACAAGGAATGCATGTATAAGGAAAAGGAAAACAAAATATATATATTTCTAGTTTTATTCTTAATTATGTCAGTTTTGGTCCTCCATACTAGAGGACCTTTGGCTTGTTGTTTTTTTCCATTTCATCATTTGCCCTTCATTTATTATTGTCGCAATGTAATTACCCTCATACCTTTATTAAGTAATGAACATAATAATGTATTGGCTTGCCAACATGATCAATCAAATTGGCACATGCTATTATGGTAAACGCTTGTTGTGGGTTTTGTTCTAAAAATTTAGTCAGCACCTTTTTTGAATCTTGGCCAACGTATTTACTGAAATTTACTATAATTTGGGTCAGTGAGGTTTGATCAGCTTCATGTTGGGACTCTAATGGTGCAGTTTACGCTCTCGGCAGCTGTGGTGATAGATTTTGATGCGTTTGTTTTCAAATTACGCAACTCAGTTCAAGAGAATGTTGTAAAACATTTGGTGATAATGCAGTTATTAAAAATGAAAACAGCGATGGTGATTGTGACATCCTTTCCTCAGAAATATAGGCAACTTCACCAGTCTACAGGGTGTTTTAACAAATTATATATTCTCCCAAGTAGAGAATTCTACACTTGATAACAGTGTTATCAAGTGTATCATGTATAAACAAACTGTTCTATTGGGATTTTATGTTTGATAAGGAGAATTATTAATCTTATGTTATAGTTGGTGATGTTTATTACCATTTGATCAACAACAAAATCCTCATACACACTGACCATGACGTCCTTGCGTTACTTGTCAAATGATTGAAAAGTTCTTACTCCAGAAATTCCATCTTTACAAAGAATTTATGGCCAAAGTTGGTTTCCATGTTTCATTTTTGATGAAACATTCAAGGCACACTCACCATCCCTAAGTAATAGATCACGTTTAATGGAAGTTGAAGGATGAATAATGGTTATGCCTGTTGCTGCTACAAATCTAGAGCTTCATCAGTGAAAAGCACAATAAACGACAGATGAATGGCTTCCCCTACCTGACTTCAAATTTCCCTGGGATGGAAACACTTTTCTCTAGCCTGCACATTGAAGCAGCTTTTTCATTAATAACGCATTCATATGATCTAGGTGCGGCATGTCACTGGTGACCTGCCCTTTCTTTGCTAGGAGGTGGTGCTTCCATGTCACACCACATACTTAATAAAGAGGTCAATTTAAAAAAATAATAAAAAGCACATCTTCATGTTTACTCTGGCGCACACTCAATCATCCAGGTCATGGTAATCCTCAAAATCAATAAGCACTACTTAACATGGTAATGCCACTGATCCGGCGATGTACAAGTTGAAGGTGGTGTTTGTAAGTGGTTTCATGCAAAGAGCTGCATGAATAATATCTGACCATATGGGGAGGGAAAGGCTCAGTATATGAATATTTGTTATTTCAACAGTGGAGTCTTCCTCCAGATTCCACCTCTATCTGTCATTCAAGTTTCTCCAGGCAGAACTGTGATTCTGTTAGAAGGGGCTGCATCGACCATGTTTGTGCATTCACTGTGGGGTTTTAATAAGGTGGCGGCAGCAAAATGGCAGAATGATGAGGTTGCAATCAAAACAGACAATTTAGAAGAGACACTGTTAGTCAAATGAACCGTGCAACTCTAAACAAATGGTATATTCAAACTCCAAACTGAATATGTGACACAAAAGAAAAGTCGGAGTTGCCATGTCTTCACTTGCAAACACAGTTTTCCAGTCACAGTTCATATTTATATTTTCAGCACCTTTACTTCTCTTCTCTTTTTTTCATTTCTTTTTACGTTTCTGTCTCAGGAAACACAAGCAAGCACCTTGAAATGTTTAGACGACTTATTTTTTCACATTATTAAAATGCCAGCGCCGATCCGACCGGTTAATCAAGTGCAAAACTATGAAAATACAGATGCATTTTTTATATTATAAAAGAGTAATGCAAATCAATTCAGTTTGGCTTTGTTTATATAGCGCTGTGTCACGACAAATGTAATCTCAAGGCATGATTAATTATACACATTTGTCCCAGTGTGTAAAATGGATTGAATATAATCCATACAAGTTCCAAACTCTTTTATCCAAATGTTTGGGTCTTTTACGTTGTAATATCACCTAAGCTGTTGCCAGTTTTCTTTCACATTATGGTGGAGTAAAAGATATCCTGTTGTACGGTATCTTTAATCCTGCCTTAGTGGCAATTACACATGCTTACTTTCTGAACATTAAAACAACTGCAACTCTTTTCTCACTCTCCTTGGCTTCACGCTTGTGCTCATTGCAATTAAAGCGAGCTACTCAGGCGTACAGATAAAGGGGACTAAATATTTAATCAGTAGACAGGAACATAAACACACTTTTGGACATGCTACTGAATTTGTTTTGTTTTTTTTAGATACTACTTTTTAATTTGGAAAGTCAGAAACCTCAATTGGATTTAAAGGTCAAGATATGGAGAAAGAAAACTAGACGGAGCACTGCTTTTAAATGCTTTTCAAAGTCCAAATGACAGTTTTGAAAAGAGATTTTTTTTTTCTTTTTAAAGAGCATTTGGTATTTTGTCCCCATAAAATATTTAATGGGGTCAAATAAAAGCAGATGTCATCAATGTTTTCTGAGTTACAGTTGAGCGACTAAACATTTCCTTTTTGACTTAAAATTGTGCTGGTATATTAAGAAATATTTATTTTAAAGCACAGACAAGTCTGTTTAGATAACAGTATTATCACGGCATCAGAGGCTGGTGAAGATATTCATCCTTTTGTTCTTTCCTTATAACCATGAAGGTGGAATGGCACTGCTGTGCTTTACTTGCTGTGACACCAGGATTTGCAATCAATGTGGAGTGTTCCAGAGCTGAAAACCCTGCAGATAAACACAATAAGACAGGCTGATGCACACTGATGGGATTACTTTGTTGTCGCCATGGTGAACATGGCCCTGTTAGATGTGACCTTCTCTTGGACCAGAGCAAAGGCCTTCAGAAATCATGACAGTCTTAGCCGATTCTATTCTTATAGATCAGGGGTCGGCAACCCAAAATGTTGAAAGAGCCATATTGGACCAAAAACACAAAAAACAAATATGTCTGGAGCCGCACAAAATGAAAAGTCTTGTATAAGCCTTAGAATGAAGACAACACATGCTACATGTATCTATATTAGTTTTTTTAGATTTTTTTTTTAATTATGCACTTCGAGAAAAAAGTCGAAATGTCGAGAAAAAAGTCGAAATTTCAAGAAAAAAGTCGAAATTTTGAGAAAAAAGTCGAAATTTCAAGATTAATGTTGAAATACAATCTTGAGAATCTTGAGACAAAAGTCGAAATGACGAGAAAAAAGTCGAAATGTCGAGAAAAAAAGTCAAATTTCGAGAAAAAAGTTGAAATATCGAGATTAAAAAGGAAAGGAAAAAGGAAGAAAAAAAAGAGAAAAAAAGGAAAAAAGAAGAAAAAAATAGAAAAAAGGGAAAAAAAAGAAAAAAGAAGAAAAAAAGGAAAAGAAGAAACAAAAGAAGAAAAAAGGAAAAAAAACATTAAACATTTTTGAAAAAGCTCCAGGAGCCACTAGGGCGGCGCTAAAGAGCCACATGCGGCTCTGGAACCGCGGGTTGCCGACCCCTGTTATAGATGATGTCTTTGCTTATGTTAATGAGGAAATGCGTCAGGTAATATAACCAGGTAATATAACCTTCTATTTTCAATATAACCTTCGATTTTCATAAAACTTTCACATTTTTAAGTTAATTTATAGAACAATACCAATTGTACCTAGAGACAGTTGGATTTTTTGTCCCTATTGTTGAGACAGTGTTGCGGAACTGGAAGCCAAATGGTATCTAAAGACCGATCCAGAGAGAAAATGGTTAGTTTTTGTCCCTGCTGTCATGTCTTACTACGGCTTTAGGTGTCTCATAGTCAATAACTCGCATGTTTTTTGAGACAACACCCATGCTTAGATTTTAACATCAACCACTGTTACTGAATTTGGTTTAATTATTAAAAACATTCTCTCTTATTGTTGAAGTTAAGTTGCAGAAATTTTGATAGGATGAATCAATCGTCTTCAAATTGATGGCTTGTAATCATTTTCACCATCATTCACATGAACTGTTTAAAGGGAAAACGTTTCTTTGAAATATACTGTATTAGAAATGGCTGAAGATCAAATAAACAGGTAAAGGTGGCTCTAAAGGAGACCTAACCAAGTTGGAAGACAGAAATCGTTATCTAAACTTTTACTCAAAAGAGGTGTCAGCCCAATAAAACCGGAACAAGGCCCAGGAGGAGGCAGCTCCTCTCTCCTTGAAGATGTGGCTGTGGCATTGTTCTGCATGAGAGCACAAACATCACACCCAGCAATTTACTGGCTGATAATTGCAGGGAAATATCTCTTGACACCTTCTCATTTTGGACAAAGATATTTTGACAACTTTGACGTTGTGCAATTGCCACCAGTTTAGACATCTCAAACCTTTTATGTTTTTTGTTTTTCAGTTTATGCTGAAACTTTTAGAGTGAAGTTAAAAGTTAATATTACCATTTGTTTATCTATTGGAAATAGATAAAATATGTAGACATTTATATTGTATGAGAGCATAACCTTTTATGTACAGTGACTGCAGAATAGTCTTTTTTTTTTTTTGGTTAACACTATTTTTATTACATTATAAATTATGGACCAATGATCCTTTAAGCAAATGGCACCAGGGGGACTTCTACAGAGCTGATATTTTCTGAAATTGTCAGTAATCTTTATCGTGAGTTGCTGTAGAGCGGTGATGTCCAGACACGTGCACACACACCAGGAGACTGAAAGGAGCTGTCTGCCCTACAAGCACATTGCTTTCATGCGTGTTTGCCATTCCTCCTCCACCGTTAGATTTGTCATTTCACGCCTTCTGTGGCCTTTTGTTAAAACTGACATCTGACTATGCCGCAACCTTTAGGCTTTTACGGTAATTAGGTTATAAGAAAAAAAAATGCTGTCCCATAGTGATTATACAAGATGTGTGTCTGGGTTTGTAATTGATCCTGCGGTTTAAAAAAGAAATATGTGTTTATATTATAATAAATTGTAGAGGCCAAAAGACGGATATAAACGGAGATTAGGTCAACCAGGGACCTCTTTCCTTTTTTTTGTCCCTTATTTTCCTTTTTTTCCCCTTCTTTTTCCTGCCCCACTTAGCCCCGGGGTCAAACCGAAGACTGTATCGGCGCCTGCATGGCACAGTAGACTTGGACACTCTTTGATTCAGGAGGGAGCCGGGATCAATTTGAACCTGGCCAGCTCAGTGCTTGGGTAGCTTCTGTGGCGGCCAGTTCAAGACACTGACCTGGATTGCAATGCTCAATCAATGAGATTGAAGAATTTCATCTAAAAGATAAAAGCCCGGCCGTCCGGCCTTTACGCCCATGTTTTGTTCAGACACACATTTGACTAATTTACTTTTCTGTGTCCTAATTTCAAATATCTACTTCCGCCATTGTTTGGTCTGTTTGTGGAATTACACAGACATAACAATACAGAAATTGTACAACAATTTAGGATTACCAAATTGTCATCTTGTTCGCTGCAGATTTGCCTTCACTGGATTTAGAGGCTGTTCCCTAAATTTCAAAAGATTTTCCCGCACTTGCGTTACGTTGGCAACACAAAAGCACAAGCCTGATACCAAAGATCATGTGTGCATAATATCATGTTTTGTTTAGTCTACAATGTGCACTATATCCACTATAGATAACATTACTTCAGGACTCTCAAAATTGACTAATACTTGAGAAAAGGATATGCATTACCCTGAGCCCCACAGGGGATGGAAATACTGCTTCCTGGCTGTGCCGTGCCGTTGGGAATCAAGGCCAGTCTAGTCAATGAGAGTGGACCCTCCGGCAGCACCGCTGTGCGGTCCGGGAGCGATCCCCCGCTCTGCTCCACTAAAGATAATAGGCACCATGTCTATTTTGGCATTAAGCTGCAGCTGAACCCTGTCAGTTTGCACACGGGAGATTGAACTGGCAGAAAATCAAGTTCCACATGCATATTACTGCGTGACGTGATCCTCGTGGAATATTTTTGGGGTAAACTCCACTTTATAATCACTTCCGCTGGAACGTGGGGATGTTCTGAAGGTGGAGATGAGGTGGAATGCGCAGTTCCTGTGCACCTGGTTGGACCCAGTGGTAAAATCCTTTTACCCAAACATTATTTTCTGAGGTCTAATGAAATGTCAGTGACATGCTTAGTTCTAATATCTCAAGAGACGTCTACTTTTGTTTTCCTTTCACTGTTGCTAATCCAGACCTTAAAAAGAAATAAACTGTCACGTGCCACAATGAACACTAGTTCAAGTTAAAGAGAACCCCGGTTGTTAACGTGTATGTACGACGGAGTATTAGGGCCAAACTAAGACAAAACATTTTGGAAATTACGAGAATAAAGTCATAATATAATGAGAATAAAGTCGTAAAATTACGAGAATAAAGTCGTAATGTTGTGAGAATAAAGTCGTAATAGAATAAAGTCGTAATATTATGAGAATAAAGTCGTAATATTACGAGAATAAAGTCGTAAAATTACGAGAATAAAGTCGTAACATTACGAGAATAAAGTCGTAATGTTGCGAGAATAAAGTCGTAATATTATGAGAATAAAGTCGTAATATTATGAGAATAAAGTCGTAATATTATGAGAATAAAGTCGTAATATTACGAGAATAAAGTCGTAAAATTCCGAGAATAAAGTTGTGACATTACGAGAATAAAGTCGTAATGAATAAAGTGGTAATTTATGAGAATAAAGTCATAATATTATGAAAATAAAGTGGTAATTTATGAGAACTCTAACAGGAAGAGCAGTCTTCTCCCTGTGTTAAAATGAAGAATATTGAGCATCTTGTGAAGTTATATTTATATATTTATAATATATTACAACTTTATTCTCGTAATATTACGACTTTATTCTCGTAATTTTACGACTTTATTCTCATAATTTTACGACTTTATTCTCATTACATTATGACTTTATTCTCGTAATTTCCTTTTTTCGTTTTTTTGTTTGGCCCTAATACTCCGTCGTACTCAAGAGACTTCTACTTTTGTTTTCCTTTCACCGTTGCTAATCCAGACCTTAAAAGAAATAAACTGTCACGTGCCACAATGAACACTAGTTCAAGTTAAAGAGAACCCCGGTTGTCAACGTGTATGACTCCATTTGTAAGTCCTGTATAATCTGCTGCTGCCACAGCGTCATTGTCAGTCCAACTGCTCACACATTGTGTGTTTGTAAAAGATCTGAGGGTAGCTCGTGTTGAGTTCATGTGGATGATGGCTGCTTAGACGCAGACAGGCATGCTTTATGGCTCCTTGGTTTTGGAGTGGCAGTGCCAGAGTCAAGTGTGTAACAAAACCCTGATCACACAGAGCTGCTGATGTAACCCTTGACAGCAGTCACGCTGGCTGTCATGCTCACAAACACATTCACATCTCCTCTGTGTGTTGCCAACTAATAGTTAGGATAGTCAACATCAGTTTGAACTAATGCAGCAACAGCAAAGGGGACAGTTTCTTTAATTTGATGAATCAAAAAGAGGAGACTTCACTGTTTTCCGTTGCCAGTTATGATTAAGATGTATACTGGCATGGCATGGATGAAAATGCATACATGCAAGAATTAGGAATGGGCTATATTTTACCGTTCACGATAAACCGTCAAAAAAATTCCTCACGATAAGAATTTGTCATCTCGCGGTAAAAACGATAAATTCCCGTTGATTATGTTTTTGTGTAAAGCTGATTTATGGTTCTGCGTTAAATCCACACACAACATACATGAAGGAAGGAAGGAAGGAAGGAAGGAAGGAAGGAAGGAAGGAAGGAAGGAAGGAAGGAAGGAAGGAAGGAAGGAAGGAAGGAAGGAAGGAAGGAAGGAAGGAAGGAAGGAAGGAAGGAAGGAAGGAAGGAGAGAGGAGGAGGAAAGAAGGAAGGGAAAAAAGAAGGAAGGAAGGAAGGAGAGAGGAGGAGGAAAGAAGGAAGGGAAAAAAGAAGGAAGGAAGGAAGGAAGGAAGGAAGGAAGGAAGGAAGGAAGGAAGGAAGGAAGGAAGGAAGGAAGGAAGGAAGGAAGGAAGGAAGGAAGGAGAGAGGAGGAGGAAAGAAGGAAGGGAAAAAAGAAGGAAGGAAGGAAGGAGAGAGGAGGAGGAAAGAAGGAAGGAAGGAAGGAAGGAAGGAAGGAAGGAAGGAAGGAAGGAAGGAAGGAAGGAAGGAAGGAAGGAAGGAAGGAAGGAAGGAAGGAAGGAAGGAAGGAAGGAAGGAAGGAAGGAAGGAAGGAAGGGAGAAAACAAGGAAGGGAGGAAGGAAGGGGGAAAACGAGGAAGGGAAGAAGGAAGGAAGGGAAAAAAGAAGGAAGGAAGGAAATGAGCCTGAAGGAAGGAAGGAAAGAAAGAAAGAAAGGAAGAAAGGAAGGAAGAAAGAAAGAAAGAAAGAAAGAAAGAAAGAAAGAAAGAAAGAAAGAAAGAAAGAAGGAAGGAAGGAAGGAAGGAAGGAAGGAAGGAAGGAAGGAAGGAAGGAAGGAAGGAAGGAAGGAAGGAAGGAAGGAAGGAAGGAAGGAAGGAAGGAAGGAAGGAAGGAAGGAAGGAAGGAAGGAAGGAAGGAAGGAAGGAAGGAAGGAAGGAAGGAAGGAAGGAAGGAAGGAAGGAAGGAAGGAAGGAAGGAAGGAAGGAAGGAAAGAAAGAAAGAAAGAAAGAAAGAAAGATCAATTCCCACTGATGACGTTTTTGTGTAACAAATATGGCGGATCTGAGAGCGAGATAGATTTATAGTTGAAAAGATGGAGTTGAATTGGTATTTCTTTTATCGTCATTTTTATCGTTATTGGGATAAATGCCAGAAATTATCGTGATACATTTTTTAGTCCATACCGCCCATCCCTAGCAAGAATACAAAAACATCAATGGAAGTTGCTTTTTCATTTTTCCAATGCCATCCTAGAGAGAAGAAGGAAAACACATACACACACACTTACAATTTGGCCGCAGCTTAGACGTTTACAGGTGCTTTCTTCTACTGTTAGATTTTCCAATCACATATCCATCTCTCTAAAAAGGACGGGGGGGGGGGGGGGGGAGAAAGCAATGGAAGGATAGGGAGGTTCAAGGACAGAAAAGGGGAAATGTGATTGATCTGAAGGGAGATGTGTCTGGCCTGGCTTTCACTTATACTCTCCACCCCACCACCACCGTCCCCGTTGCAGCTCATAGATCCAGACATCCTACCTAAGTCAGGGTGATGAAGGACCTTGTCTGTCTCTGTTCTGCTGCAATAAGGGAAAAAAAAAAAAAGATGAGATGGAGGAGGCGTTGTACAGGCACTGGACAACTCTGAGAGTCTGCTGACGGAGACGGCGGTGGAGGCCACAAGGCCAGGTTTAAACATGGAGGACGTCGCGTTTGAGAACATTACACAGATTGGAGCTGGTAGTTCAAATACGACTGAAGGTATAATATTCGGTCATTAACAGATATCTCTAATCAAAAGTAATATTACTAAATCAAAAAGTAATCTATAATTTTTGATGGTTATCTATTTTAAGCTCTATGTAATCATCATTAAGGTTTTTTTCTCAATTAAGTCAAGAAATGTCTTCATTCATGTCTCTTAAGACCCATCTAATATCTGATACAGACTGTTTATATTACTTAATTGAGCCTATTTTTATCTTCTTTATGCTGCAATTAACAGGTTCTTCTTGCACTTAAAATATGTAATATTTAAAATCTACTTTGAAATGTTTCAGAAAAGCTCTATCCACCTCAATCCACCCTGAAGTAATAGACCAGCCACTGTTCAATTTTCTTCTGCCATCTGAATTATATGAAATACAGCGTAAGTGGTGTGCTCTCCCACCACGAGCCGTTCATCTTGGCAGACTCATTTACTACCAGAGGAAGGGCAGATGCAGCTAAGACGAGTGGATGAGCAGGGGGTGTGCGCTTCCACCGCAGTGGAGGTCTGCGACTGTATTAATTTAGCTTCTTGTGGCCATTTTGCTTTTCTTGGGATAAACTTCAGGGTGGAGTTAAATACCCCCAAGCGACCTTGTGAGTGGAGTACTTTGCTGTGACAATGATTGTCAGGAGATGGTTTGTGTGAGATTTAAAGCAATCAGGAAACAAATGGATGGAAGGGTTGACTAAAATAAATTACTTCTCGCAGCCAAAGAAATGATAGTAAGGGGGGTGTGAGGAGAGGTAAATGAATGAGTGGCATTCTCAAGATTGTAAAATGGCCATTGCAGGTAGATGATGGCTGCAGAAAGAAGAGAAAGCTGCCTCCTTGATTGGGGAAGACACAGTTTGGTCTGGCCCTTGATTTACTCCGGGTGTGCCTTCTAGCCTGCCCTGAGGGATGAGGATGCTCTCAAAGCTTCTGGCCAGTTTGCGGACAGCCTTGGCATCAGTAATCAGCCTAGTGGGCTTGAACTTCTGCAGCAGACTGTAACCTAGGTAACAGGCTCGCCGCCACATGCTCTGTTAGATTGTTTACAAATGACAAGTGACCGAGGTGAGAGCTTGGAGCTAGAGCAGATGTGTTAGCCTCAGCAAAGGTTGCAGGGTCCTTATATCACAGGCATGGACCTTTTATTTTTCCTCAAATATATATATATATATATATATATATATATATATATATATATATATATATATATATATAATGTGTATAAATGCGTATGTGTGTATCATAACATGTAACATGTAATCTTCTTGTAAATTCTAACATTGATAAATTATACCAATCCCACCTTTTTTCTTTCCGTCCTTTGGTTTGATTCTTTTTTTTTTTACCGTGTTTATTGTTCTTTTTATTATTTATTTTGTTCTGCAAATTATTCATTGCTGCAAGACCCTTAGACCTTAAGAAATCGATTTTGATGTGTTTTTTTTTTTTGTTTTTGCTGTTGTACTTCCCTCACTGCATGGTCTGCAGAACAGAAAAATATGAAAAGAAAAAAGGTTTTTTGCAGTGCATGCTTATAAAGTGTGACAGATTACATTTGGTGGTGCTGCATACTGCCAAAGTCAGTTGCTGAAAGTGACAAAGTACCATTTATTGTACCTCTCTTAACACCACTTTACAGCTGACAGCTCTGCTGTCTATAACTGCTGACTAATTAGCTTACAAACTGTCTTGGACGCAGAAGGAACTGATGAGTTTGGAATCACTGAACCAATTATAAAGTTATATAACTGCACAGGCCAACTAGCGTTAACTAGTCGCCTGTTTTGTCGCGTCAGTGATATATTAACCATGCTGTTTACTAAACTGTGTTGATGTAGTTTGTTTCTTGCAAACACCATTTTTTTCCACCTTCATTCAAATGCATCATTCATCTTAATGTGTTTGTGGTCTATAAGGAACTACCTCCTTTCACAAACAATTCAGGCTCAACATAAATGTGTGATCTCTCTGAGCTTGTTGCTGTTCATTTCATGCTCACTTCATGGCAGCTAGATTGCTAATTGCCACTCGAGATCACATTAGCACATTCAGTACAAACAGGTACATGCACGCTTGTTCTCTTTCTTCTTTTTAATAAAAGATAAGAGTTGCACGATAAATGCGAGATGCATGGAATTATTAAAATAAACAGATATAGAGGACATTGGAGGGCAGCCTTATTATCTTGCCCCTGGGAGCTGGTATAAAGGCGATGAAAAAATATCTATTTTTTTTTTTAATAATACCATTTGAGCTGTTTGCTTATTTTTTTTTAATTGCACTGTATGTGCAATTGTTTGTTGTAGCCAAAGACCCTTGCACTGAGCCTTTTGTGAGGGCTTTTCCTGAGAGGTTATCTGTCATATAGTGCCAGTGATATTTCACCATTTCTTGCTATTAATCAGCTTTTACAACAGGTTGAATATTTGTAGCAGAAGGTGTATGTTTTTTTTTTTTTTTTGTGTTTTTTTATGAATTCACAAATGTTTGAAAAGGTTGGTAAAAACCTCAATAAGAAAACAGGTTCAGGGTAAATTTCTAAATTTGGTTTTAAAAACAGCGATGTTAGATGATAGAAGGTGGTGAAAATTATTTATGGATAACTGCATGCTATACATTTATATCTAATACATTTTACAATTGTTTTAAAAAGTTAAGGAAAGGGAATGCCATATAGTTGATACTTTCTCCTGTCTGCTTTTTCCCATTTTTGAATATTGAACCGTAACTTGCTTGTTGAAGAAGTCTTACTACGTTGGCATAAACCCTGACGGGAAAACACAAGCACATTGTCCATGCTTTGAATGAAGATGTGTTGATAAGCTGAAGAATTGGTATGCAGGGTGGCCAGCACTCCCTGCTCTAAGGTTAGGGCTATGACTGCTGTTTCTGTGGGAGGATGTTTGCTGTCACTCATACACAGGTTATAGAATTTCAAAGCATGTTTTCTATTAGTTTTTTCTTTTTTTTTTCTTTTTTGTAGAGATCACCAGCTAATTTGGAGCCATCAAGATAATTTCCATAAGTTATATCCCAAAGTGCAGCTGAAACAAGTGTTTTATATGAGACATGCAGTTTATTTTCTGAAGTCTTCTTTACTTCTGACGTGACTTCGTGTCCAGGGTCGCTCCTTCCTAAACACAAAACACACGCTGTGCGAAGGGTCTTATCTTCGAACGGGTGCCACATTTTGCGCGAAGGGTCACATTTCCACGGTGACGCATATCCACAATGGATGCACGTATGAGCATGTGAGGTGGTGGAGAGAAAGGAGACCTGTAATCTGATCATCGCGCAATGATTGACGGCACTAGACATCTGACCAATCAGAGGGCTGCGCGTGCAGGCAGGCTGTTGCAGAGCTTGAGAAGGTGAAATTTAAACATGTCGTCCAAAAGACATCACAAATCAGGAGCGAGCAAGAGAAAAAAAAAAGCAATTGATACGTAATTGATGACTATTTGCGACTCAGATTTGTTTATTTATTTCAGTTTTTTAATTAATATTTATTTATTATTTCAAGTTTATTAAATTTTATTTGACTCACACAGTCAAACTATTGTATCTATACTTGCAGTACATTTGTTATTATTAATAAAGGTTGTCAAGTTAAATGGCATATTGTTATACGGCCATTTTGTACCTATGATACATTTGGGATGGGGAGAGGTGTCAGGATGTGGGGCCTCCAAATATAATTACACTTATGGCCCCAATTTGCTCAGGTTCATGTCATGCCATAAAATAATATCAACTACATGTTTGATGGCAGCTAAGAAGTTGTTTGAAAACAAGAATACATGTCAGTTTCAAACTTTGAGGAAAAAAATATGTTTAAATTGGCTCTAATAATTGTCACACAACAATGTAGAAGAATTAACCTTCCAGAGTTCGTGTTTATCACAGTGTATCAGAATTAAATAACCTGAAATTTAGCAATCAGAATTCCGTTTGGCTCTTTAATTATGTATACTTCAGAATTTTGAACACTGTGAAGCACAGTTCTTCATCCCCACCTGAAATATCACTTCACAGTAAAAAAGCAATCTGGATGGGCAGATTGTGGAGCTCAGATGATTCAAATTGGCACAGCGCGCTTTTCCATCCCACCAACGCCTCTAACTCTTCCAGAGTCTACCTTCAAGCTTCAAGGGCTTTCTGTTTGTGCAACACACCCATGAATATGAATATTATTATCTACAAACATCAGGACACAAGGCAGATTAAAACACGATTATCTGGATCTTTATCGTTTCAGGCAAGAGATTTACCCCCCAAAAATTTGAAAATCTGGGAGCTGAAAGAATTTACCTCCAGCTGTGCTGTTTGTTTACATGTCTTTGTGCGTCATGGGATAGTTAGACTTTATGTACACAAGTTGTTTTTGAATCTTTGTTATTGCATCCTCCTCCCCCCCATGTTTCTGACTGTATATTAAATCTCCATTTGCCCCCACAGATTGTGAAGTCACAACAGAAAATTGAGATAAACATATGGAATTCAAAAGGAAAAAGGGGGGCGGGGTGCATCTCCTATACCATTGGTAGTCTGATACCACCCAGCCGGTTGCATGCATAACTTCATAGCAAACAATGGCTTAGATGTTAATCTGGATGCAGTTTGTATTTCCCCCCCCTCATTGCTATGCATTAGTTGAACCTATTGGTTTCCTCTTTCATTCAAGTTCCTCTTTGTTAGTGTTTTCTTGTTCAACTTTGGTCATGTACATCATCAGGTCTTTTACAGACGGGGAGATGGCGAAGGTAATATCGGCACCTTTGTGTCAGCGTAGGCAAAGCCCTTTTAAACGTGGCCTGTTTTAGATAATAGCACTCTCTGAAGGTAGAAAATGGGTAGCTTGGAAGACAGAGAGACGTGTCGACAGTTTAAAGCACAAGGACACAAATCATCATGTGTTTCTGTGTTAGATTGCTCTGACATGGGGCATAGCGTGTGCCTCACATATTGCTCTCCTGACAGCTACAGAGAAACAAGATCTTTCATGCCCTCTTTCTAAAATAACAGCGTGCAGTAAATAAATGAAAAGTGAAGATTACTGTTACTTGTTCTCCTTTAAAGAGGACAAGTGCATCCAAGACACTGTTGAATGCCATAAAGATATTTCACCCGATCAGTCATAGGTATTCAACTGGAATAAATGTGAAATATAAGCTTTTTCTTTGAAAAAAGAAAAGAAAATCTCACATTTATGTTCCGCGCCGGCAAAGAATGTGGCCCAGAGGCGTTGTATGTTTAGATTCTCCATGACTCTCGTTGTCGCAGAGGCAATATCCCAGCGAACGCCTTTAAATTGGGCACAGATGTTCACTTTGACTCAAGCTGCAGCAAGTTCATTTATGAAGTGCTTTTCGTAAACAAGACAATCTAAAAAGATTTGTAACGCACATGAAACTGCTAAATGGTGCGAACTCTGACCTGCATATTGCCAGTCATTTAAAATGAATTATTCTTCCAGTGTTCATTTTTTAAAAAACAATAACACAGCTTGAAATGGAAGAGTGAGACATACAAGAAAATATGGTAAAGAAAATTAAATAAGAAAATAAATGAAAATAATAATAATGCAAATTTAAGTAGCGGCACGAAAGTATATTTACAATAAGGAGCAAATGAATATGTGTGTCGAATTTGACCTCTGAGTAGAAAAAACAATGCAACAAAGTATATTTAAATGACATAAATCTATTTAAAAATAAATTATTTAATAGACAACATTAAAACTAAATATCTGAGATAAGTGAAAGTTTGCAAAAGACAGAAATCAATCTGTTGATGCTTGCACCAATGACTGCTTTGAGGTGAAGGGAGACGCGTCTCCTCAAGGACACCTACGCTGTGTTTAGGTTGGTAAAGTCACATCTGAAAAAAGCCACAGCACTTATTGGACAGTAGCCTTTGGACAAATGACACATGTTTGACCGTAATGCACACTTCATCCCAAATTTCAAGCTAATGGAGAGCTTTTAGTGAACCTGGGAACCTTGTAACAACTGAATCATCCCTTAACTCCACAAATGATCCCTCGCGCATCATCAAATCTACAACAGGATCAAGGCATTGCTGAGGTCCATATGAACTCTAGACCTCGACAGGACTGAAATGCTGCTTGGAGAATGAAGTGAGGCAACACGGTGAAGAAGAGCGGACCAAAATTCCTTTATAGAAATCTGAGAGGCGGAAAACAAAGAAAATCCATAATATCACGTTTTTCACTCAGTGCTCTTGCATGGTAGAATGACTTGGTACAAGTCATCTGACGTTGTTCATCCAAGGTTGAATTGATAAAATGTTTAAAGCTGTACATCAGGATAAATAAAATTATAATTTAAAGGGGTCGCCTTTTCCACATGAATGTAGATGTGAACTTAAAATTAAAATGATTGGAAAAGGCATTTATACAGCACCGCTGCATTAGAGGGAGGGGAACAAACATCTCACTCTATAAGCCATACCTGCTTAGATATGCACATGTTTTCCCAACAGTTCTAGAGCTTCACAGCACCTCACCAAATTTCCATACCGCCACACTAAGTTTGAACAGGTAAGCGCAAAGTGCTGTGGCTGTGGCCCTCAGGCGTCCCATTTATTTGTTTATTTGTGTACATTCATTTCTCCTGTTCTCGTCAGGGGTTGGGGAGGGTAATTACTGATGTGGAACAGCAGGAGAAGGAGCCAATTTAAGTGTGGTACCAGTGAGATGTGAGGCCAGACCCGAGAGGCTACGGTTTCTCACCTGTTCCATTTAGACCTAGAAGGGAAGACGGTCCACTGGGGGGTTGCCACAATATGGGATTAGACACAGAATTTGGAAACGCACAGGCACTCACTCTATCTCTCTGTTGCTCTTTCTCTGAATCAATAAATAAAACGTTCGGTCTTGCAATGTATTTGAGGGAGCATTTTTTGAGCCCAACTGGAATGCAGAAAATGTGTTTAAGTTTAGTTTTTGTTTGAATTTGTATCAGCTTTCTGGCTGTTTTTGTTTTGTGATTCTTTATTTTTCCATTTTTTTGAGACACGAAACCATAATCATGACTGAAAATGGTAGCGTTTAAATATCTTTTGAATAAAAGATGCATATAGGAAAACTATAGGTGAAATCAAGGACATCCCGGGGCTGACACAAACTTAGAGTTCGACAACCTGATTCATAAAAAGACACTTTCACGCAACTAAAACCATCTTCCTCAGGGGCTCGGGGCAAGGTCATAAAAATTGTAACATTCTCTGTGTTGCTCCAGAGGGCCAGGTGCAAAACAGAAACTGAGTTTTGGGGAAAACTAACTCCTGTACCGTGATAGCTTCATTTCAACTCCTGCTGTGCAAAGTAATCACCCTCCTTCCAGTTCTTTCATGCCGGATGAAAACTTTAAGCTGTAAGACATGCTCACAGACAACACTGATGCTGTCAGAATATAAGAAAGTCTTTGAATAAGACCTTTTAGCGACACTAAACATATTATCTAACAATTAGTCAAATGGCTCAACAGCAAACTGGACAAGGACATACTTACCTACTAGTTTTTTTTCTTCTTTATCCTGAATTGTGTATTTTCAGGTTAGAGCTTTACAATGAATAAAGAAATAATTCATTTTAAATCAATACACTCAAAATCAATGGGATGCATGAATAAAATGTTTTTATAAGCTGCAATGCTTGTTGTTGGTAGAATTCATCAATATTTCTGTGATTTAAAAAAAAAAAATACATAAACAAACTTTTGCCCATTACTTCTTTAAGTATTTCGTCTACACGCGTACACACACGGATACACCGAGACCTGGGAATCCCAGCAGCTGACAGTGAGAATAAAAACTGTCGTTAACTGAACCTGAATGACTTGCAGACCAGTTCTGTCTAGTGCTGACTAAGCTGTTGTTGTTGTCTTTACTCCACAGCAGATGCACAGGGTTAGCTTTAGCATGTGAACATATGGGAGTTGACTGAGCGCGTTGGAACGTGCCTGCCCGGTTCAGACTGTCCTTCATACTTTGTTTTGATATTTGAAAAATTAACAGCTGTGACAGTTTGCAGCACAAAAAAGTCTTGGCACATGAAACGCCAATCCTTCTTAAGAGCTCCTTAAATGAACTGTTTTCACATCTTTACACTTGTCTGTGAAAACTGTCACATAATTTGTCAGAGTTACGCACCCCAGACAGGCCTGCTGAGTTTAGTCTCCAGTCTTGATTGAAATTGACTTCTGTCTCTTTCCTGACTATGCCAATATCTCTGCTTTAATTGCTGCAATATATCGGTGTGTCATGGTAATTGCATTACATTTGGCTACCAAATGGCCTCCGAACAAGCACTCATCCATATTCTCAGATACCCCAAAAGTGACATTAATCAGTTAGCTGATCCATATTCAACCGTGGCCGGTAAACCTTTGTCGCATTTGTCTCCGTTGTCGGTCTGAAATTCTTCCCACCGTCTCTGTCAGTCCTGCCATCGACGTTGAGTCTCTCGTGTCGCCCTGCATTGGCAGATCCACAAAGGAACCAGCTTTAAAGCTCCGCCTCCCATCTTACAGCACGTACAAGAGGACCAACAAATATCAATGGGAATAATAAAAAAAAAAGGTAAAAAAGTATATAATATTAAAAAGAAATCCAAAGGAAAATATCTTTATATTTCAGCTCAGACCTCATCTGCCAGTTGATCTCAATTTACATGTTTATTTTATCTCATTGTATTTCAGTTCACATCTTAATCTTGAACTCATTTTTTTTTCTAGAGATGGAAACAATACAAAATACTATTGGCATCTATTTAGATGTCTCTAAATGAATGCACACAATATACTTTTTTGATGTCTATGGGGGCCTCTTCCATTGCCGGCATACTTTTAGCCACTATAATAGACCTTAGTGTAGAAAATATTGAATTTGTTACCTAGGTTGGTATTTTTTATGTAGCATAACAAACTACAGCCTTGCATGTATAAAATGCCAACGTTCCAGACTAACCCACACTGATCCCATTTGACTGCTGAATACATCCTTTACACCATGTTTATATTACAACTAAAGCAATATGAGTAATTTATGTTGCTGCTAGCAAATGTTCCTTTCATAACTGACTTGAACTGTCAGCAGACTGTAATGTCTTTTGAACCACGAGAATCGACTTAATTTGCTTTCCTTGATGTATATGCATCCTTTTTATTTCAATTCACATATAAAATATTTGCATATTGTATGTGAGTGTGGTACAGAAAATGGCAATGTTTATATTGCATTGGGACTCAGTTATGTGTCCCTGAGGCCAAGTCTCAGAATATGTACTCCCATTCTCGATATTGTATGAGATTCAACTGGAGGGAAAAACAGGCCAGTGGCATGCTCAAATAAACGTGAAAAATGTGAAGTAAACATGCCTCTGCCTGATCATGGGAAGAATTTATATTCATAAGAATAAAGGGTAAACGTCCGAGGTCGTGCAGACATCAAGAGGAAAGGGAGAACTGTGGATCTCGCTCTGGTTTGGACAGACACTGACAGAAAAGTTTAGCAGAAAAGTGTCCACAAGAGTGGTGAGGGGTGGATGGGGGAGGGGGTCAATCTCCTTCCAAGCTCTAATCATTTCTTTCCATGGAGCTTGCCTGGGGCCCTATGTGATCTTATTCACCTTCACTCAAACCAGTCCGTCAGACAACTTGCCACTGATTAAATTTAAGCGTATGGCGTCCCTGAAAGATGGCAAGATCAACGCGGAAAGGAAGTAAAATGGTAAAGAATGAGGGGGAAAAAAATATACCTGTCAACCTGACATCACAGGGAGACAGAGACCCGCTAATGAAGTTGTTCTTCCAATAGATGTTGTCACTTCCAATATTTTTCTCTTCAGCTTAAGATGCTTTTCATGCTATTTGTTAGACTCATTTGGTCAGAACAGTATCCAGCATGTGTTCTGATTGCTTTTCTCTGCTTCGTCTCCCAATTACAAATTCATGTTTTAAAGCTGCCAGAATGATTTTAAGCAGTCTCCAAGCTATCTTTTTTTTTTTTTTTTTTACCCTCATGACACCTATCTTGACAGGCCATCATATTTTTAAAAATTGTTCCAAAACAAGGAGGAGTAGGAGTTCCTCCCTCTGGGGTGCAGTTCTCGCGGTACGAGTTTCTTTTACCTTGTATCTTGAAACTTCTTTTTATCTTATTACTAATTTTATAACATTCACAGCCGTATAAAGGATGCTGTTTATTAACGAGTAAGAGAACTGATGGTTTGCAGGGGTGTGTAATTGTTGCAATTTGTGTGTTATTCTATGTTGTTCATTCAAGGTTGTACAGAAAATTCCAAGGCCAAATTTGTTGATTTGTTGGTTGAGAGTTGTAGCATTGGGCAGCAGAATAAAGCTTCAACCTTAGCGGATCACAATCACAGCTTTTAACTTTGCCAAATACAGCCTTGTTTGTTTGTGCAGGGTCACTCCAGACGTGATGAACGGATTTGCATGAACATTTTACCAGAGATAGCGAATAGTCCATCTTAGAGGGGATTAAATTTATGATGGTGATCCAGATCACCATCACAGTATGCATCATGTTTTCTTTTTTTTTTTTCCTCAGAATCATCACTAACCAGTAGTAAGGACATTTCCACAGAATTCAGTTTCCTAAAGGTTCCTGTATGATAAGAAAAATCATAAAAAACCAAAAAAAAATATATTTTTTTCCATTTGAATTTCTGTCTTACAATAACATATTTTTCTTTATCAGTGTACCTTTCTTTAACATTGCTAAACACTAATCAGAGGGGGGGGGGGGGGGGGGGCATACACCATTGTGTTTGTGTTTTGTGAAAAAAAAAAAGGTCAAGATAGTGTCACCTTCCTTTGTCACAGAGTGCCTTACAATATACAAGGTTGTTTTGAAATTACTGTGCTTATCTACACAACCGGATGTGGACAGATGAATGTCTAGACAGACGCACAGATGCCCGTAAGGTTACCTTTTATTTTTTTGGACTTGAAAAGAGTCAAAAGTTGTTGGGTTGCAGGGTCTATTTTTTTCTGCCGTATATTTAATTAAAAACATTTTTTTTAACTTGTCAATTTTAAAGAAAAATTAATCCCAATTCTGTCCTGTGTTCTGACAACAAGCTTGTTATTTATCAAATGCTGCGGTAAGCTTCATATATAGCTGGGAATACTTGGGACAGCTCCTATTAATAACTGCATAGTTACCCTATGTGATTCAGAGATAAAGTGTGTCTAATCATTTTTCGCATTATGCTAATACCATGCAGCATATTATGGGAGAGTGATAAAATTCCTGGTAAGCCTTGCTAATCCGCCCTAGTGCTAAAATAATGATTGCTTTTTGTCTGCTGTGGAGAAAGTGGTGCAAACCATGTGGGTCATGCACCGCCTGAAAAATCTGCATCTGCACACTTTAATTCTCTCTCTCTCGCGCCGTCTCTCTCTCCCTCCTTTCTCTCTCACGCTCTCTCACACTTTCTCTCTCTCTCTCTCTCTCTTGCTCTCTCTCACGCTCTCTCTCTCTCTCTGCATCTTGCACCAAAGGATATTTGCCACTATAAGTGAGCCCAGCCATTTCTATTAAGTTGTGCAGATAGATGTGTGCATGTACATCCAAATTCTCAGACTAAAGCAAGTGCGTCTCTTTCACAATGTATTTCTGCCTACAAAGCAGCTGCTGTAAGTTAATGTGTTCTTTAAAAAAACTGAAAAATCCAAATAAAATCCTAAAAGCATTCATGAGAGCAGATTCAACATGTCAGAAGACGGAGTGCATCAGGACACCCGGGGGCTTGTCTCAACAGTAACACCAATGGTGTTTTTGGCTGTGTGTCAAAGAAAATAATCAATTTTTGTTCAAGTGTGTGCAATGGAACTTGACAGTAATTTTTTCCTGAATATTTATTGTAGATTTCTCACCCTTTAATTTCCCTTGATACAGAACGATACAGTAAAAAAAAGTTTTCTTTTAAAGTTGTGCCTGTACAGCCTCTTCACACGTGGTTGAGACCCACTCAAAAATCCCTCAGAGCTTGTGAGGTTGTTCAGCGTGCAATTCAAACTGTCACCGACAAAAGAAGACTAATGCAACAGAATTCTGATTCTTGCTTGTGGCTTTAAAACAGCGCTCCTGCAGTGTACTGTGAGATGGGTACAAAGAAAGCCATTGTTAAAGTCTTATGGCCAAAAGTGGTCCACAACAAAAAAGTGGGAATGAATGTGAAGTCACACAATGACCACGGCAGCACTCATCCCATTGTGTAAAATAAACTCTGACAGAATAAGAGGTAGACTACATAGAATCAAATGTTTGGGATTCCAACAATGTAGAGAAGCAGAAAGCATTCGTGGTTCGTCTCCCAGCTCTTATCTTGTATGAGGACGTAACATAAGAGAATTGCAGAGTCATCGCAGCCATTCGTCTTAGTCTACAAGTCAGGAGACAGTGTTATCAAAAATCTTCACACAACATGATGTTGTATCCAGTTCTTTTAGATCCATATCTTACAGTTTGGACTGCCATTTATTTATAGGATTGCTGAAATCTCACAGCATGCAGCGTCCTTAAAGGTCAGAAGCGTGAGGGCTTTCTTTGGAAGGTATATGTAGCAAGGCTAGTGCTACGGGGGCCCGACCGACAGGATTGAGAGGACATGGAGTTTAGTGCAGAACCCTTTTTATTAACACCGCCACACGTCCAGGACACAGTGCACAAGCACCTCACACCAGCAGCACCTCACGATCAGCAGATCCAGCTTCAGTCTCACCAGCTTCTCAGCAGTAGCTCCTCCCTTATAAGGCTGGCAGGGTGGAGAGGCTGACGGGCCACACCTGTGTCCCATCAGCCTGAGTGGCTGCAGCTCCTCCACCCTATCATAAGCCCCTTTCACACAGAGATTCCGCAATATTGGTGTAAAGAAGTCCTGCCAATACGCCGCCTCTGTTGGTTCACACAGAACCATACAACGCCGGCATAACGCCGCTCCCGTCTGTAAATTGACACAGCATGCCAGCGTTCCGCAATCAGAGGCGTGACGACAGCGTCAGTCCGACCGTCATGTCAGCGGCATGCCGGCTGTGTCATTCACACAGACCCCGTTTCGTCTCTGTGACGGCTCTGTGACTACCTCCGCTGCCGGCTTATTGGTGGGGCCACTTGGCCCCCCCATTCCGCCTCCGTGACTTTCACACAGAACAGCGAGGCGGCTTAAAGGCGCAACGTTCCCGCCTCGAACTGGCTGTGTGAAAGGGCCTACAGTATAGCATAAATAAACAAGAGGAAAATTGTAGCGCACACTAATAACTACCGGTAAGTCAACATTAAAACCACGGACACCCGACATAATTAATACTAAACATCATTTTGATCCAACGTTGTTCTATGAAATCATTAATTACAGGCATTACTTTATAATATAGCAGCCACCAAACTTGTTTTTTGCCAAATCCCAAGAGGAAAGCTAAGTTGATTTAAGATCTTATATTTTTCGATGATGTTGTTCAGAACATAAAGTCCAATTGTTGCCTTAATCCGATCGATTTTCGAATTTCTAAAAGCCATGTATACACCTTAGCCGGGCCGAATTGAGCGTGAGCGGGAATAATAACAGTCACGGCATAACAACAACACAGCAGCAGAAGAAGAGGGAGACTTTCCGTGCATTTCACCTGCAACATGATCGGGCTTAGTATGTATGAAATATACAGAGCTGCTGCATCATTAGCTTCCATTTTTTCATATGTTGTCCTCTTTCGCGCTTGTTTACTAATTGTACCAGAAGAATGCCAACGTGAAAGTGCGTGTGGCGCCACCTAGCGTCCCGGAGTCGAACGCACCTCACTCAATGGACTTCAAGCTGCAGTCACTGTATAATTTATCAAGATTGATAAAAACAAACAATTGAGGGTGGAAAAAATCCCACTCTAGAGTCAAAATGAGTAGTCGTTGTGTCGCTATACCTTTCAGCTCTTCTCTTCAGGATGGTTGTCATGGAAACATGACTGTCTGCCAACAGTGATATTAACGAATGAAGGCACTGACCGTTGTCACGTGGATTGTGGTGCCTCTGAGCTGGAGTGATACTGAACTAAGTGAAGAATGAAACTGTGTTATCTGGTGCACACTGAGGTCACAGCACGTGAAAACCGTGGTTAGGACCGATACCATCTCACATGTACAGATGCAGACCTCAGAACACTGTTGTTTAGAAGTAAATGACGATATATAATCTCTTCAAAAAGTCATGGTATTGCTGTTTCTAACTAAGTTAGGGGGGGGGTCTCACTGTGAATCAGCCACTGTGTGCAGATATGTTATTCTGTGTGAGGACTGTAAATCTGTTTTTGATTCGTCATTTTACTTTCCCTCTATGGGCGCAGCCCTCATCGTGCAATCCCTGCACCAAGTGAAAGCATAATTAAAAATAAACATCTTTCCTTTTAAGCATTCTCTCCTCATTTCCAAAACCAGGCAATAGGAGCTGGCTCTGTGTCTGTTACCCACTGCAGTGTTGCGCAGCAGTTTGTGCACAAATGAAATGTCTGTTGTGTTGATAAACATTAGACCACACTCTATCGATTGCTCTTTCCTCTGATTTGATGTGGACGATGGCTGAGCTGGATCTAGCTTAGAGGAGACTGCACCATTGGATGAGACCACTAAAATCAGCAGGAATCGAGGCCCCACTGGCAAAGAGGAAGGAATTGAGGATTGGAGGACCGTCTCCCACTGAAAAGGCTAAAGGGGTAGTTTGTTTAGCAGGAGCTTAGATAGGCGAGTGGTGTGTAAAGCAGTTGGGGGTGGAGGATTTTTAGTGCAGCAACATATTTTTCTGAAATTAATGGCTAGTGATAGATTCATTCAAAAGTGACATATTAGGTGAAGCAGTTCATAAGTGGAAATGGAAGAAATAGAAAATAAGTGGAAATAGAGAATTGGCCACACATCAGGAATTGAAGAGAAACAGCAGTGTCTTTGCTGCTGGTTGCCTGCCATCCATAATCCTCCTGCCAGCCTGGAGTTTGGCGGGCTCCAGAACAGGAGAATCTTTTTTTTTGAGGTATGTCTGTCGAGGGAGAAGAGGCATCATTATCGCTGGTCGCCACCTCCTGTGTAACCACAGACAGCAATAAACCTTGTGATGGTGCGTAAGTCAGTAAGCAGAAAACCCGTAGCTTGAAATTGGCTTTTGTGATGGTTTTTGCTCTGCCCTGACATAAGATTGCTTTACTTTTAATCATAGTTGCTCCAGCAGGACCCCTCAGAGAGTGTTGGAGATGGCCGTGTAGAGTGCCATTAGACTGTGGAGCTAAATTAAAGGTTTCAGTGGGCTTGAAAATTCAGGCATTTGCTTAACTGTCTGGTGTGAACTGAAGCTTCGACTTCAGCTCGGCCTAAATCATTCTTCTCTTACTTATGGTGATATGTGAAATAAAAAAACTGACTGTAAAAAATAAATAAATAAATCTCGTTTTAACCTGGTTCACTGCCCAATCAATTAATGGTCAGAGTGCTGACCAAAACCCTGAAAACTGACTTACTTACTGAGACCATTTGTGTTTCAACGACCTCTTTGCAAACCGTTACACCTTTCCTTACGCATGCCTGAACTGATCCGATCAAACATGAAACCGTATGTTTGGAAAGTCGCTTGTCAGCTCATTTCTGCAATTCCAGGCTGAACTGCACAAGTTTGATGATAGAGATGAACATATTGAATTAGTTCTCATGAAAGTGCAAATGGCATACATAATACGGTAAGCTATGAATGAAGTGAATTTGAGTGAGTCTAATACAGTTCGAAATTACATTTAAAGTTATACAAACTCATAACTTGCCAAAAGTAGCACAAAAGTGCTATAGTGGAGAAGACAAAAAATAAAAGTCACTTTCGCTGACTTCTCTGCTTGTATGACATTGGTGTTGTATATTCTTCAAAGGACTGTTTATTCTGACATCACACCATTTAGTAAAGAAGCTGCACCGTTTTATCTTAACCTTTACCTTGACTTCACTTTCTGCATGGGAATCTATCATAGCATGCTTGGTTTAGTTCGGTCCTGCAACCAGTCAGTTTGACACATTTGCTCTGAGGTCATTTTTAGCTGACATAACATTTTCTGCTTGGTTGTCTGCTGCATGTTTTTTTTTTTTTTTTTTTGGTGGGGAGGGTCTTTTTTCTTCTTCTTTTTTTTTTCCTAATTGTAATCTGGAACACTCCGACCGCCTTCTGACATCCGACATCTGCAAATAAATATAAGGTGTGTAAGGTAATTCACAGGTTTGGAATAATGCATGTCAAATAAAATGCATGATATGCCCCTTTGTTCTCTTAGCATGAACATCAGAGCTTCATAAGTGACCTGCACAAGCCTTTATTCCACATGAATGAATGGCCTTTTTTCTTTAGCCTTATCTTTCTTAACCCCCTAAAGTGATGGACTTTTATTTTCAAACACTGTCATGGTAAAGATGCTTTTTTTCTTTTTTTTCTTTTAATTCTGTCTGGCTGTGTGCCGTGGTAACAAGGGGAACAGTTAAATAAACATTCTCCAGGCATGTCTGCCATCAGCACAGATACATATATAAGCAGAGCAAAAGAAGCATGACGGGAGATATAATCATTTTTAAAGGTCTATATTTGCTTTGAACTATTGCTGTTGTAGCTGTGTTTCCGATGTTCTTGTCATCTTATCTGGTAAAAATATATATACGGGGAGAGAGTAACGGCATTCTGTTTGAGCTCATGCCTGCATCACTTTCGCTTTTTGTAAGCATTGGCAGATGCAGGATTCCTGGCTACCTTATTTATGTCAGGGACTTGCACCGTTTTGGCTCTTGTCAGTACATTTGAACTCAGTTGACAGTTCATTTTATCTTCCTTTTGGGATTATTTGTCTGTGACTCTCTAGACATGGGATAAAACATCAGAAGTTGATATGATTGGCCACATATCTCTTCATTTGCGCCCCGGTCTACAATGACATGTTCTGGGTCCCTGGAAAGCACCTAGAGACAACTCCTGTTGTAATAGACGCTATATAAATAAAATTGAACTGAATTGAACAAATATAGAAAGCAGGAGTGGTCATATATATCTCTGTCTTCTCTGCTCAAATGATAATGCTAAAATCCGACTGCATTACGCTCCACTTGTCATTGATTCCCTTCACATCTGCCGTTTCTGCCGGCAAAACGATACAACGGCATGATTTGATAATTCACTTGTTCTTTTCTGGCTAATCAATCATTTGCACAGCATGGTCAGTAAATTCCATAATTGCCCTGAACTGCATTTTTCTGGTGGCGCGGGGCGGCCGGTGAGGATGTGAGGGGATGTTTTATGATGATTGTTGTTTGACTGCGTTTAGAATCGGTGATGTACAGCACTGTGCTTCCTGCAGATGCATGACCTTCATGTTAATGTTACAGGACCCCGGATATTAATATAATTTATTTAACTACATGTATATATACATACTGTATACTGTGTGCTTGAGAAATATTTTTTAATCCTAACTACTGCGACCAAACTCTGTAGTACTGATTGGTCCCATTGGAGGAGACAGTCCAAATTTATAGATTTGACATGCACAAGAATGCATTCGTGACATGCAAGTAAATTATTTAGTTTATTAATAAGATATAAATATGTAGTGTGTTTGTCTTTTTTGTGTGTTTTGTATTTGTAAACACTTCCTGTGCTTGAATTATCTTGATGGTGAAGCCGGTTCAAGCCACAAAGCCATCGACGGCAGTGCTACTCTGCTCATCTGCCCGTGTACGGCTCATTAATGTGAGTTTGATATGATACAACTGACAGAAACCTGGAAGCATAAACATCTGTTCAGATTTAAATTGAAGTTTCCATTTTCCCGTGGTGCTTAAATACAGAAGAAGCAGTTGCTTGAGTAAAGATGATATCATGATTTCATATCCTTGAAAAGATAACCATGGCATGAAGGCTAGTCAAGTAGAAAATAACATAGCTTAATGCACTACTTTATTTCTCCGTTACTGTATAGGAATACAAAACACATTCAGGTTTTGTCTTTATATCCAAAGGCTGATTTCTTGTTTACCTCTAAGGAGGTGCAAGGTTTTTTGTGTTGCTCATCGGTGACCATATACAACGTGACTCGTGCTCATGACAGGTCGTTATAATTTTCGCAGACACTTTGAGTCACAGGCAGTAGAGATTTTAAGAGCACCACACGAAGCCTCGCATATTGGTGTTTATTTACATGCCAAATGAAATGTTTAAGAGTAATGGCCGTGTCAGAAGTGCGCACTGCGTGAATGTTGGGAGTAAGTCATTGAGCTGCCTATCTTAAGCCAGCCACAAGAGCTGAAGGGCAGAAATCACTATCGGAAACAGGAGTGATGATGCATTCACTTCACATGTGCTTGGCAGCTCAAACGTAAACGTGTGCAGTTTTGCATTCAAGCTGAGCTGCGAATCACAGGGTGTAAAGGAACAAGCTGGATATAGGTCTTGGAAGAAATGCTATTAACATGCCATCAACTCCACTAACACCCCTAAAAAAAACGTGAAATATTGAGCACTCAAGGTAAAGCAGTGTAAGCTCTCCATGGCTACATAATCCTCTTAATCCTCATAATCTCTCAAAATTTCATAATTGAAATGTGTATAAACATTAAGTCAGTATCTCCCATCTGGAGATCATTCAAAATAAACAACACTAAGAGAAATAGCTAAGCTTATGGAGACTATTACTTTTTAAGAAGATGGAATCCTGCCAAGGCTGACAGTTATACCATTAATAAGAACTGTGCAAAAGATATAGTGTTTTGTTGGTCTTTAAAAATGTGGTCCCACAATCAAATATTGCGTTTATTTTCTGTGGCATTTGTCCGAATACTGACTACTCACCAGGGAGAGCAGGCTCCTTATTCTGCTGCAACTCTGCTTCACAAATCCTTTAAAACTGGACAAGAAAAAATACTAAAATTAGTATTTTTCAAAATGCTGCACTGAAGTTTTCATCCAACTGAAAGGAAAATGTATTTTTTCACTATTTGTGGGGGTATAAAGTGTGTATCAAATAGAATTACTAATATTTATAGAAGTAAGGCATTAAAATTCCAAGCATTTTCTGCACAATAATTGTAGACGTAAGGCATTACAATTCCAAGCATTTTCTTCACAGAACAACATTAAAATCCAATTTGAATTTAATTTAAAGAAACCTTATTGTCCTTAAGCTGGGCTTTTACTGGAAAAATGTGCATTTACACAATGTGCAGCAAAAAGAGCTGAGGCAAAGTGGTTCAAAGTGGTCTTTGGTGTGCTAGGCAAAAAATGAATTACATTTGTTCTTTCTATCTATTTTGCTGCTATCTTAAATCCTTACCATCTCCCCATTTAACCCGTCTGGATTTTCGGCTATTCCAGGCATTACTTGGGCTTTGAAAAGCTCAATCAACTGCTCCCTTATGCAAATAGCTTATCCGTTGGCAGGGTTACTAATGGATGTTTAAAATAACGAGAAGAAATGGATTTAGTGGCACAGTATACAAAACCAACATGGGAACGGTTTCAAAAATATGCAATTCGGTAGTAGTAGTTAGGGAATCTCAAGAATGTGCAAATACATTCATTCAGATAGCCAGATTTATTACTTCTGCAGTACTTTAAAAGTACATGTTAGTTTTTGTTTGGACAGAAAATATAAAATGCCAGTGTTAAAGTACATGTGTAGTTGTTAAGGGTAGTTGCAAATTTAAGTTGATTCTACATCCCAAATGTCCAAGCTGCACAGCAGGAATTAACACATTTTAAGCCAAGTACAGGTGCAAAATATCCAAAACTGACAGCTGTACAGGTTGTATTTACACTATTATGATCATGATATCATTGGTAATATTTGTTTTCAGAAAGTCACTGCCAAAAAAGTGATACATAGTAAATTTTTTAAATGGAAGTACTCAAGAGTATTCATGTGTAATAGTAAAAGGGGATCTATACGTGTGCTGTAAAAAATGTTACGTAAAGAAGTAAATGAATGGAAAATAATGGCTAAATTAAAAAGTTGAAATAGGTTATGTAGTGATTGCTGGTTAATGTGTGTACATGTACTAAATGCGACATTGCTCTGTCCGTATATACCAGTATAACAAACCAATTCAATTAATACTTAATTGAGTTTGTTAGATTATTGCAAGCTGGAAGTTAATTAAAGTGAAATAGGTGTATGAAATGAGCATTGAATTTATAGCAGATTTTAGGTAAGTGCTGCGATCAGATATGTTTTGCATTCACGGTCTATTTATTTTTGAACAAGATGAGACTTCAATCTGTAATGAAACACAACCATCCAGACAATTAATGGCTGGTGATGCAGTGGGTGGTATCCAATAAAAGTTTATGGACTTGTACATGTTGCAGAGGCTGGTTAGTGACTCTTGTTGGAAACGGGACCCCATAGAGTTTAATGAGCTCATTATAACACAGCCGTGAGACATAAGCTTGTGTCAAGTCTCTCACAAAGATTGGTTTAAAAAGGTGTAGACACAATGGTGTCAACAGTCCTGCAGGTCATGCTCACGCAGAGATGACTGCTGTTTCATTAATGAAAGCAGGAGCTGAAAGTAAAATTATATGTGTGGAATGCAACATAGTGAATCATAGTAATTCAATATCTCCATCACGCCTATCCAGCTTGTTGGATCTGTAATCTGTGAGCATGTACACTACTGTCACATGGGATATACTTGGTAGCAGTATTTAAAGTGGCTTCTATTATTTTTGGTTAGTCGAGTTTCATGACCTTATTGCTCCGTCTGCCACAAATCGCATAAAAGGTTTAAATAGTGAAAGGAATATGTTTTCGCCGTTTTTTCAAAAAGGTAGATGAGGGGTTGAATATTAATCGTCTTGCAGCTGAACTATTAACGGAGATAAACATTGACAGTAAATAATTGAAGTTTGTGAGATTTAGGCATGCAAACTCCTTGGTTGGGTTTGAGCGTCTGTATTTTTTAGGGAACAAAAGTAGGTGGTAGAATAAATCTAGACTGTGATTTGGTTTAAAATACACCACCTCCCGACGTTCACATTGGCTGATAATGATGAAATACACAATTTCACCACATTTAAAGCTATCTCTAAAGGCTTCCGTCTAAGTTTGTAAGGGTCCTGACACAACAACATAACGTAGCATTGATGAGGCGGAGAGCTGTGCCTGCGTTGTAGAATTATGCAGCTGCAGCCAGTTAAATCATCTTCTGAGCAGCAGATAGAACTCAAAACAGCTACTGTTGCTTCATCCCTTTAGCAACAAATAAATACAAATAAATTAAAAAGCACCTCTTTTGGGAAGAAGAAATGCTCGACCTAGAGAACCTTATTAACTCGCTCTCATGCAAACCTTCTTTTCATTGAATAGGTAATATTTATTCTGTCCTGTCATTCATCATTTGCATACTGGGGGCAATGAGGGCTTCAGTTTACTGACCAAGGGCATCTCAAACATGGACGGAGTGGAGATCGAATCGCTGACCCTCTAAGTTTTTATTTATTCAGATTAAATAATTTAAGTTAACGTTTGATATCTCCTAACACAACCCATTTAACCGGTTTCACTCTATTACTTATGGAGTTCTGCGGATATGCAAGTGCTCTTAGTGGTCTCATGTAAGCACAGAAGACAAGTGTACCGAGTACATTTCCCAAGATGCCTAGCTTTTTTTGTGATGTCCAGGATCTGCCTTTGAGAGTACGGTGGGGGTTTTTTTTTCACTCAGATGTTAGAGGCAAACAGCTCAAGCTAAATATGGGTTTGCAAATTATCTGTATGCTTTGGAAGATGCTAGATTTTCATCCTTCCCTCTGTATGTTTCCTGCCCCCCACTCTTCTCATTTATTCCTTTTTTCCCCCCCTCATATAAACACACAAATACACACACGCATATCCTTTATCTCTCATGCCTGCTCCCTGTCTGACTGGATAAGAGCAAATGTGCAAGATTTAGTCTGACTACTGTACGTTCAGCATTCCATTTAGAGTCTAAGCCTCCCATTAATAGCGGGCCCCATCTGTATTTATTAATTCACTTGTTTATGCTTTAATTGCTCAACTGAAGAGTGCAGCCAAGCCCTCAAGACCTTAGGCGGTGAAGTAACAAAGTCGAACGGCTAAAATTTCCGGTCGATGCTTACATGTTAAATTTAAAAAATATTATGTTAAAGGCTCCCAATCGTTGGGTTCTTCAAAATTGTGAAAACTAAAAAGCATTGTCCTTTTAAGAAGATGGAAAATTTGCTGCTTACTAGGAATGGGTGATATTTTACCGTTCACGATAAACCGTCAAAAAAATTCCTCACGATAAGAATTTGTCATCTCGCGGTAAAAACGATAAATTCCCCTTGATGACGTTTTTGAGTAAAGCTGATTTTTGGAAGGAAGGAAGGAAGGAAGGAAGGAAGGAAGGAAGGAAGGAAGGAAGGAAGGAAGGAAGGAAGGAAGGAAGGAAGGAAGGAAGGAAGGAAGGAAGGAAGGAAGGAAGGAAGGAAGGAAGGAAGGAAGGAAGGAAGGAAGGAAGGAAGGAAGGAAGGAAGGAAGGAAGGAAGGAAGGAAGGAAGGAAGGAAGGGAGAAAACAAGGACGGAAGGAAGGAAGGAAGGAAGGAAGGAAGGAAGGAAGGAAGGAAGGAAGGAAGGAAGGGAGAAGAGAGGACGGGAAGAAGGAAGGAGAGAGCAGGAGGAAGGAAGGAAGGAAGGAAGGAAGGAAGGAAGGAAGGAAGGAAGGAAGGAAGGAAGGAAGGGAGAAAACAAGGAAAGGAGGAAGGAAGGAAGGGAGAAAACAAGGACGGAAGGAAGGAAGGAAGGAAGGAAGGAAGGAAGGAAGGAAGGAAGGAAGGAAGGAAGGAAGGAAGGAAGGAAGGAAGGAAGGAAGGAAGGAAGGAAGGAAGGAAGGAAGGAAGGAAGGAAGGAAGGAAGGAAGGAGCGAGCCAGAAAGAAAGAAAGAAAGAAGGATAAATTCCCATTGATGATGTTTTTGTGTAACAAACATGGCGGATCTGAGAGCGAGATAGATTTATAGTTACAAAGGTGGAGTTGAATTGGTATTTTTTTTATTGTAATTTTTATCGTTATCGGGATAAATGCCAGAAATGATCGTGATACATTTTTTAGTCCATACCGCCCATCCCTACTGCTTACTGATCATCTTAAAGGCACTGGCGTAGCGTTCCTCTCTGACACTGGTTATTGCTACAGCTGTCCCACTTTGTGACTTTGAGATTGTTTTCCTTTTGGCACACTGGAAAATCTTGATTCCAGCCCCCGCCCCGCCGTCCCTCGTCCCCTGAAAAAAAAAGAAAAAAGGTTGATTGATGGCTGTTTTGGTTTGTGGGTTCGCTCAGATGGGCTTCCATCTGTCCCAGAAGCCTCGTTACCTGCACGGGGAACCTGGGGGGATGATTAGATAACAATTATCATTTGTTCAAGTCAGATTTGATTTTAATTATACGAAAGGTTATTTTCGCTACAATTTGCAGCAGTTTTTGTGTCTTGGTTATTATGGTCATCGGTGTCAGCCCGTCCATCCGTCTGTCACTGATGCAATGTCATGGATCACTGCCTAGACTTGAGCTCATTTTGTCTTTAGACAAACACCATCATTGACCTTTTTTAATATGTATAAAGCTCCACTGGTCTATCGGTCATTCCTTAATAAGCTTTGAGCAATTGCTTCTCATAAAGAAAAGCATTTTTCTAAAAGTAACTCCTCGATGTGATTTCCTGGAATGTGGGGCTGTAATTCGATATATCTTTGTCTTTACTTGCAAGTACTATATTTCTTCAAATGAAGGCTGAGGCCCTGACTTACTTCAGCAGCTTATGGTACCGAGCTTTTGTCAACAACTGACTTTTATTTCATGTTACTATTATTACTATAACTTGAAAGGCCCCTCCTCCTCCCCCACCCAGACTTTTGTACAGTTCCTTATTTTAATGCTTGAAAATAAAACCTGCAAAAGTCCTAGCTCCCCCCCCCCCATTTTTTGGCATGTTGTTAAGGTCCAGTGTGTGGGAGGGATTGTCAGAAACTGTTAAATTTTACAGAAATCATGTCTATGGTTGTTGACAAAGCATAAATTGTTGGTCAGCTTCCCTACTGCCACCCACACTAAGCCGAGCATGATTCATGTCTGCTTGGATTTTTTTTATTTGTGCTGGTGACATGCCATGAACTCATTTTCTAAAGCACCTTATTCTTGATGAGTTTCACAGCAGAGATTTTCTCAGCCAATCATTTATGCCTGGATGCGCTCTGTTGTTCAGACCTCAAAGTCAGGATGACAAACTGTCTTTGAGCCATTACAAATTTTTATTTTATTATCAGCATGATCATTAGCATGATTTTGACTAAAGTAAACAAACATCATTTGCAATATCAGAACCAGAGTCGGGTCCTGAGAAGCTGAAAATGCCAGTTGGTTGATTGTGTGTGAAGTTACAATATGTTCCAGAAGTCGGAACTGGGAATGGTTTCCCACCTGAGATAACCGGTTGGAAAGTCGGAAAAAGCACGGATGCTTGTAGCATTTCCAAATTTTGGAATAGCTGCTGCTCCCATTCATTGTTAGCAATATAAATGTTGTGGTTCGTGTAACTCAACTAATGCGAATAAAAATAAGAATTGTTATAAACTGTAAAAATAGCTCAATATTGCTAGCAGCCTTTTCAGATTTAGATTTTTGGGCAAGTTATTCCAATTGATTGGAGTCTTGATCATCATAAGAAGTTATATTTGGGAAAATGTTGGATTTAAACGGATCCTTTATGTTTCTGTTGTATTTAGAAAACATGTTCATTAGGGGTGTGCAAACGAGGGTACCTCACGATTCGATTCGATTTCGATTATTTGAACTTCGATTCTTCGATTATAACGATTTTCGATTCAATTATTGGTGCCACGATTCTTCGATTATTGTGATTTTTAATGCTTTTTTCCATACAAGATTGATTTTGTCTTCATCTGTGGCTACATTTGTAAATAAATAGCCAATCAATTAACTCAGTTCCTCTAACAACACTCATTAAGTAAATAACAAGGTTTTTTGAACATTTGACATGTATTTTTCAAAAACACAAAATAATTTATTTTATGACTATGTAAACATTTGCTCTTTGACTTACTTAACTTTGACCAGGGAAAGCTGCACTTGCATGAGAGCGCCCTCTATTGGTGGAAAACACTGAAAACGTACAAGCCCTGGATTAATGAGTTCATTAATTCAAGTAAACAAGATATGTACTTCCATCAAATTTATTTAGTGTAAATATATCTGCCATATTTCAAGTGAACAATAAGAAATGTGCATTCTTGAAAATGAAATGATTCAGCAGCTTATTCAGTCTGGAATCTGGATAGGATAACTTAAAAAAAAATATTTTTTTTTTATTTATTTTTTATTAATCGATTCTAAATCGTCACGTGACGCATCGCGATGCATCGACACATCGATGAATTGCACCCACCTCTAATGTTCATGTTGCCTTGACGTGAATGCGTGTGTGAGAGCAGAGCAGTGCAACCTGTTATTGGTACAGTGGTAAACACTCAACAGATCTCATGGCAAGAGGAGGATTTTCTTTCCTTCCCAACTGTAACCAGTGACACCAGTTTTTCCTGAAACAATCCCCCAGTGTTGCAGCGAGGCTGGAAAGTTGACTACATGATGATGTTAAAGGCTATGTATGTGAAAACAGTAGTGGCTTCTATGCACAGGTCAAAAACAGCCGCTCTGGAATAAAGCCTGGGGTGACAGACTCCGGCTGGGCCAATGGGTCAGCGGTTCCCTTTTTTTTTGAATAGATGCATTCATTCCCACTGTTCTGAACTCTGCTGGTTTCACCATGCATGAAACACACAATGGGCATGATTTTATAAAGAACCAATATAAATAGATTAATTAGCAGTTAAGTGTTGTTGATTTGAGGGGGGGGAAAAAGAAGAAAAGACTTGTTGTGTAATAATTTTATTTGAGGATAGGAAAGACTCACACATCTGATTAGTTTTTAATGTAGTTATTGAATAATCTTATCCAGCCTAGTAATTAGAACACAGTATTTTGGAACGGATGCTAGTATCATCAGTATGGACTCTGGATGAAACAAAGTGGTAAATATGAGCTGATGCTGCACCCAGGCCAGGCCTGTTAGCTGAATGTCCTTTATCCAGACTTTTCCATCCTTTCTCCCTGGCCTATGTTTTTCATTATAGTGATAGAGGACAGGATATTAGTCTTCCTCAAGGGCCATGGAGAAAACTGTTTGTCACTGAGCAAAGTAATGGTGGCTGTAGGATGATAATGTGGGGGGAAAAAAAGTCATGTTTTTTTTAGGGTGTGGTGAGGCATGTTTGGGGAGCAGCAGTGAGCTGTAATCTGAGGCATATCATCTCCCAAACAGCATCGTTTTGGAAGCACTGCGTGGTCTAAGGATGTTAAGCCTAAAGAGCTAACCTAACAATGGTGGGTTTAAATAGAAAAAATAATAACAGACTAAAACACAGACTTTAGAGATTGAATTAAGAAAATGTAAGTACATACAACGTGTGTAGCGTTTGGAAAATCTGTTTCTGCCCTCCGACTTATGCAGCGGCAAGAATGAAGACACAAGACAGTGAAAGTTTTAATTCAACAATCTTATTATTTATCTACTGAAGTTACACACACGTAAACCATAAATGTAGGCTCCATACGCTCATTTACAACATCGGTCACATTACTGGCATTCAGTCATGTTGACTGATTCAATCACATTGTCGACTATCAATCACATTCCTCTAATTCAGTTCAATACGTCAAAAGTCACCAGTATTTTTCCACTTGTAAAGCTGTGAGCACACCGATAATTGTTCATATACATTTTCATAACAGTAGCAAAAGGCGTTCTATTTCAGCCATGACAAAGGAACCAGTTAGTAATAAAAGGATGCTGCTCACTAGAGCAACCCAAACTTAACATTGCTTCATTCAGCAATCGTTAAATACAAAAGTGTAAAATTAAAATGTACCTAACATTAGAAAATCATAGGAGCCAGGCAAATATTGATTTGCAGTCATGTGTAATGGGACAAATTAAATATGATGTAGGAAAGTGTGAATATATGAAGATAGGAATGGTGTCACATAGGGCTGGGCGATATGGACCAAAAGTCATATCTCGATATTTTCTAGCTAAATGGCGATACTCGATATATATCTCGATATTTTTTCTGTGCCATAATTGGGGTTTCCCCCAAAGCATTTTAGCATAGCATCTCTGTTAGCTTCATTTTTTTCTGAGGCAAACCCTTAAAAAAACAGTCAGTTTTAATACAAAGCCTCGTGCCAAATGTCACACAGGTTCCTTTATTAACAGAGGTCTGCACAATATCAACATGTATAAAACTAATGAAATAAAAATAAACTGCCTGCATATATAGAATAAAAATGCTTCTTGAATAAAATAAAACAAATATCCCTTTCCTGCATAACAATTAAAATACACTGTGCAATTAATACAATGTAGACAGTAACAGGCAGACTTTTCCACTGAGGTTGACAGTTGTGCAAATAACAAAACATTTGTGCAAATCTCAAATAAAACATTCAAGTCAATTTGTCACAAAATAAGCTATATCAAAATCATTTAAAAAAATGTATTTTTTTTTTTTTTTTTTTTTTTTTTTTTAAATCGATATAAACGATATTGTCTCGTACCATATCGTGTTTGAAAATATATCGATATATATTAAAATCTCGATATATCGCCCAGCCCTAGTGTCACATATGTTTATTTGTTCGGAAAGAAAATAAAGTAAAAATTCTGTCCTCTCTTGCTCTGTGTTTTCTTTTTACTTTCTGTAGAAAGTAGTTCAGTGTCTTTAATGTCCATGTGGTAAGACTGCGTTTTTATCTCGTCTCATCCCATGTGTTTTGGAGTGCTTTTGCTCTGTGGGGGATGGTGGACAACCTAAAAAAAAAAATGAAAGCAGCCAGGATGACCTAAATCAGGAGAGGTGATAACTCGGACGGATAGCTGGAGATTACCCAGGGATCAAGAGGCTCAGTGGCCTCTCAAACAACAATGACTGGAGAGCATATCGCCTCTCACCAACCCCTACAGAAACTCTTACTGCTGTTATGGACTAAAACATTTATGCCAGGATTCTTCATAAAGGACATTTGTCACAGGGTTGTCTAGTTATTTCCATGTTTAATGGAGTTCTTGTTTTAAAATGTTCCCAGGAGGCAAAAATGCTCTAAGCTCATTTTATGACTGTAAGATGATTTTGTTGATGTGGTTTAAGTGCTTAAAGGTCTTTTTAGTGCCGCTTTGGAGAAAAAAAAATTATAGGATTTTAGCAGTAGCATGTCATTTTTTTTTTTTTTTTCTTCCCGCAACCATTTAGTAAATGATTACAGCTATTGAATCACAGCTTAGTTTAATGAAATGGCTTTTCTGATTGAATTTTGAGCCCTGTGTCCACGAGACGACAAATTTGTATCTCTATGCTTGTGTGACTGCAGTCAGCTTGTGTTGCAAGAGACAGCTAAACCATTAATTAATGATTGATTGATGAGCCTGCCATACTGTGACCAGCAACATGCCCATATTGTCCAACCAGTACATCTGTGAGTGTGGGATGTGTTAGTGAGTGGGCTCACTGAGAAGAGGGGGGGTCAGGTATCTCAAACATCTAATGGGGTGACGCACTTTATTTCAATAACTAAAACACTAGGCTAATGGGTAAAAAATACAACAAAAGAGAGAATTTTACTTGGCGGAGAAAGAGCATACATATTTATAGATCTAAAACACTATTTCATGAAAAACATGTTTGTCTCGTCATATTTTTGGAACATGAAGGCTTTAATTGCGTACATGCAAATGCTGTGGCTGCCTCTTAGATTCATTTGTCATATCAATTTGAGTATGAAGAGGAGGGATGTCTGGGGTGTTTGCGTATGTGAGGGGAGGAAGGAGGCGCGGAGGAGTTTTCTTGCTCAAGGCGATGCTTGTTCTTGGGACCATCTGGTTTTCTGGATTCTGGCATTGTTCACTTTCTATGCTTCAAACCTTTAACCCTCTTTCAGCCTTAGTTGCTTACTGTCTCACTGGAGGTTACAGTTGAGCTATTGAATTAATTACTAAATGTAGTTGCACATTTGTTTAGTGGAGTAAAGTGTGCTCAAGTTCACAGACTTGGATGCGCACTGAGAATTCAGTAGGGGAAAGTTCTGCAGTGATCTGTATGCCTCAGACGGCTACAAGTTATTGAAATCGAACTAATGCAGTAACTTAGTTCACAGTAGCCTCTCAATCCTGAAACAACGACGATTGAGCTCCGATTCTGTGGTTGTGCAGGGTTTCCGCGGGGTTTTAAAAAGTATTAAAAAGTGATAAATGAAAATTGCCAAATTTAAGGCCATTAAAAGTGTTAAATTCACTGTCAGAGGTATTATTTTTTTTAAATTGGTATTATTTTTTACCTTTTACATTTTAAGCAGTCTATTTTATTGTCATTCACAAAGTGAAATAAATGTGAAACATCTGGTCAACATCAATGAATCTATAAATCTGTTCTGTATAGTAATGTTAAAATGTCCGTGATTAACACTTAATGTTGTGACAGTTTTTAAAAAAAATCTGAAGGTAGTGAAAAAGGTATTAAATTGGTATTGAATTTAACATAAGGATTGCTGTATAAACACAAGGAAAATAGCTAATCCTCAAATCACTGCATTGAGGAAACAAAACTAAGTAATGAAACAACTAAAAGTGGGGGAGCAAGAGCAACTCGTTATTACGACCTGGAAAGGTTGTAAGGAAATTTTCCCTTTGAATGATAAAGCTTGATTGTGACTGGAAATCACTTAATCTTAATCATTGAAATAATGCCAATGCTCCGTAGTGACAGAAATGTTTTCTTATGGCAACATACAGTAAATCATTGAAGCTAGTTGGGGGGTGGGGGGTGCTTTTTACTAGACAGCATAAAGATTGTACTCTGGAGCAATGAAAGGTCATGCGGTTTACCTTAAGATTTACCGTTACAGACCACCGGGTGCATCAGAGTAAGTCATTCATGTTGCCTGGTGTTTCAGCCTTTGGGGGCAGTATTACGATCTGGAGCTGGCTCAGTTGGTCCGGGTTCAGTAACGATTTGTCCCTCAATCAAACGGGATATTCAAAGATTACACTGCATAGAAATAATTGGGCTCATATAGCTAAGTGTGATTTTAAGAGAGGGTTAAAATACTCTCTGAAAATAGAAAAATAGAAAAAAGTGTAATCTCATCAGACATTCCAGATACACAAGATGCTGTTAGAAGCTGCAGAGGTTCTCTCTAACAGCAAAGCAGGGGTTTACATAATCCTCTTCAAAGTAAAGCTATTTGGCATTTCTAAGCCGTTTAGATTTAGCTGTAGAACGTACAGCTTTGTTTGATATGTGTATTCATAGGAGTTAAACAGTTTTGATTACTTAAGAATATCATATAGATAAAGGTCACAGCAACATCAAGGCCGGTCCAAAGATTTTTCAACCACAATGGAATACTTCCGTTGCCCTTTAGTAAAACACAGTTAAGAATGCCAAACTACAGAGGGGGCAGGAAGCAGATCCTCAACAGCCTGGTCTGTGACTGTTAACCTACTCTGTCCTTATTTGTTTCTTTCTCACCACGCAAGCATTTCTTTTCAGCCTTTTCATTTAAATGGGTTCCAAATCGAGTTATCGTCCTTGATCTCAGCCACTCATGAAAAATGGTACTCGTCCGTCCTTTTATATGCAGGCTCCTTCCTGCATGGAGAAATGGGAAATGGGAACCATTTCGGTCAAATTCCATGCCACCTTGGCCTTCCGTGAGCAAAATAGTATTTTTTATATGTATAAACTTGTTGTATTTAACATATGAAACTGCTATTGTGGATCTCTGCCACCGCAGGCAGCGGCACTATTTTATATTCTAACTTTGGGACTCCTTAAAAATAAAATTAGACTTCTTTACAAAGCCAGTTTGCAAGGACGGAAATTGCAATTATGGGTGGGAGGTTTGTATGTGTTAAAAAAATTCAAATCACGACAGCTACTAGCTTTTTTGTCTGTTTTATGACAGCATGACAGCATGAACACTGAAACCTTTATGGGTCCTACTATACCATGTAAAGAGCAGCGAAAAACAGGAACATCTACTATTGCCCAGGACCAGGACCACATTAGTGTTTTGCGGGACAATTTGGGAAACTTGGTGTTACAGTATTATCTGCAAGGTGGAGAAATTAAACCATGCTATAAACGATAAATTATCATTGTGACATTGTGAACTTTACACAGGATATTTTGTCATCATACCTTTCTTTCTTTCTTTCTTTCTTTCTTTCTTTCTTTCTTTCTTTCTTTCTTTCTTTCTTTCTTTCTTTCTTTCTTTCTTTCTTTCTTTCTTTCTTTCTTTCTTTCTTTCTTTCTTTCTTTCTTTCTTTCTTTCTTTCTTTCTTTCCTTCCTTCCTTCCTTCCTTCCTTCCTTCCTTCCTTCCTTCCTTCCTTCCTTCCTTCCTTCCTTCCTTCCTTCCTTCCTTCCTTCCTTCCTTCCTTCCTTCCTTCCTTCCTTCCTTCCTTCCTTCCTTCCTTCCTTCCTTCCTTCCTTCCTTCCTTACTTACTTACTTACTTACTTACTTACTTACTTACTTACTTACTTACTTACTTACTTACTTACTTACTTACTTACTTACTTACTTACTTACTTACTTACTTACTTACATATTTGCAGTGTCAGAACTCAGATTTTACAAAAGTTGGTGAAATATTGCCTCATTCGAGTTAACTCCAAAAAAGAAAATAGAAAGCCCTGCAGACAAACATTAAAAGTATTTTTTGCTAAATTTCATTACTGACACGTCTATTATCTTTTGTTGATATGATTTTTAAAAATGCGCATCAAAAATTAAATACCAACAGCATAACATATTGGTTTTGCTTGTGCAGAATCAAGCACATTCCTCATAAGTTAATATCTGATTCATCTTTGTGTTGATGAGTCAATTTATTTGGAATAAACTTGCAAAAAATGTTGTAATTTCCTGCGTCTTTCCCCATTTTTGGGTAATTTGTGTATTGTTTGTTATGTAAGGATATATCCATCCATCCATTTTCTATACTCGTTTTATCTTTTAAGTGTCACGGGGGTCTGCTGGAGCCTATCCCAGCTAATTTCAGGCAAGAGTTTTTGGACTAGGGAGGAAGCCGTAGTAACCAGAGAGAACCCACGCAAGCACGGGGAGAACATGCAAACTCCACACAGAACGACCCCCGCGGACCAGGGAGTCCAACCGGGAACCTTCTCACTGTAAAGCAACTGTGCTAACCACTAAGCCACCGTGCTGCCCTATAAGGATATAAAGAAATGAAAATATTGGAAATAAATGGCTGAATCCAAGTTTTTAAAAGAAGAGGGATAAAAAGGAAATTTTAAATTGTAGACAAAGAAAATTAAAAATATCTAAAAAAGTAACTGTAAAAGGAAAGTTGTAAACATTTCTTAATAATTTTAGATTTAATGTGTTGATATAACTTATCTTTATTTACATATAATTGTGAGAATGGACAGACAGGCGATGCCAAAAACAAATTACAGAATGGACTAAATAGTTGCTCATCACACACGTCCCATTATCATTCCAGACCCACGGGTTTCATTAGCGCCAGCTTTAAAACAACAACTCTGATTCCCACTCCCACGCTCTAATCCCAAATGATTTCACTCAAGCAGGATATAACACTTGCCTGAGGAGTACATACATGTGAAATTCCACCTAAATAAATAAAATAAAATGTATTGTTGATATTCCTTTCTCATGTTTATTGACTTGTAACAATCATATTGAAATGTGTGCTCTTGTTATGTTACTTTACTTTTTTTTTTTCATTTTTGTAGTTTTAACGAATATACTGTTTAAAGGAGCTTGAGGCTCCTTTTAAGAAATGAGGCTCTCTAGCGCCACCCTTCACCACGACGGCCGTCGGGGGTACTGCAGCCAACAGTGAAGCCGGCACGGGACGTCACATCCGCAGGACAGCGCGGGAAATTCAGCCCCCGAATTGCAGCACATTTTGCAGCACACAGCCTGTTCAAGGCAAAGGAGAGATACACTAGAGGGCTCATTCTTTTGGGTTTGGAACGCTTCACCTGACATTATTACTAGAAAACTTAAAACGTATACGGATTTTTTTCATAAATCTTGCCACAATCCGGCCTCAAGCTCCTTTAACTGAATATACTGATTTTTCTGGTCGTGTGTAGTCTTTCCTAAAACATTGTAATGGCTACAAAATTGAAGGAAATAGGAGATTTTGGATATGAGACTCGTCATAGCAGGTGATCACCTGCTATGACGACCAGGTGAGCGTCCATGGTGAAACTTGCTGGGCGGTGACTGTTGCCTTTTTCCTTTTTTTTTTTTTTTTTCCCCCCTTGTCTGCATATATATTGATGGTTATGCTGGTAAGAAGCATGCAAAGCATATATATATATATATATATATATCAATCAATCAATCAATCAATCTTTATTTCTAAAGCCCTTTACAACACACAGGGTGACCAAAGTGCTTCCCATTAAAATCCACATTAAAACAAAACAATTTAAAAACAACATAATAAAACCATTACAATTAAATTAAGAATATATCACATCAATACTATGTATTAAAAGCCAGTTTAAACAACCAGGTTTTCAGTCTGGATTTAAAAACCCCAAAGTCAGTGATGGTGCGCATTTATATATATATATATATGCATTTTTGATATAAAATATATATGATACATTTTTAAATATGTCACGTATATGTATTTTATTAATAAATACATACATACATACATACATACATACATACATACATACATACCCTTCTTTTTTTTTCCTTGGGGGGGGGGGGGGTGAGAGACATCCGCTGCTCGTCCAAGACGCGAAAAACACATGGAAACGCAACGAGCACACGAGCCCTGGAAATCTGCAAGAGAAAAAACAAACAGACACGAGAACAGGCAGAGACCCCTCGGACCTGTGTGTGCTGTGTGTGTGTGAGTCGTGTAGGAGGGGGAGCGGAGGCCGCAGCCAGGGGCCGGCCGCCGGGCCAGGGCCCCACCGCACCCCCAGGAGCCCCCAGGTGGAGGGGGAAACGGCACAACATCCTTCCATTCACACTGACGACAGATAACATAGACACCTGGGAATGACTCCCCCCGCCACCGCGCCCACCTGCGCACTCCCAGCGGACACCCCAGAAGCCCCAGAGTCTACGCAGACGCAGGGGCACGCGGCCCCCGCCCAGCGACGACGGACCAAGGCAGCAATGCCCCCCAGTGCAGACAGCCACCCGGGGCCTCCCCAGCCACCCCACCCACCGCCACGAGGTCACCCCCCATACACCCCCAAGGCCCCCTCTGGTCAGAGACAGGGTCCCACCTCCCACGACCCCCCAGGGGCCACCAGAGGCCCCCACGCCAGCCCCCCAAGCCGGCCCCCAACCCCAAGGGCTACGGGATCACCACCCCCCCGCCCCTACTAGGTAATGAAGCCTATAATCGCGGACCAGAGAGAATGCAGTTCGGCAGAATGATGTTTAGTGGAGGCAGACATTATGTTGCCTTTTTCTTCTCTTCTTTTTTTTCCCAGGGGATATGCAGAATTTGAAAAGTTTTGAATGCACCAATGATACCCAAGTTTGTTTCCCAGCACAGCTATTTTCTTTAAAAGGCTTGGAGCAAAAATGGAAGAACAAAAATCTTCTATTTCTCTACAGCAGTGTTTTTTTCCTGCCTGATCCTAACTGAGCTACTGATGCAAACATCGATCAGTGAAAACAAGACATGGTATAATTCTTTATGGTTTTGTGACTTTTTTTTTCTTTTCTGTTAGAAAAAAAAAATAACTAAATGCACATAAGTTGACGGCATCAGATTTTTGTGGTTGCCTAGGAACAGAATAGATGTTTCCAGGGTCGCTGGCTCTGCATATCAGCATACCAACGCTTACAGCTGTGAACAAATTTGTTGGTACCTTAACAGCTCAGGATCACAGCTTAATACAATGCTTCAGTCCTCCTGGAAAGGGATTTAAAAGGGAGTATCTCAGTTATGCCTACATGTGTTTAACATGTGATAGAATATGTTGAGTAAAACCAAAAACTATCAAAACAAAGATGTTTTTATTCCACAAGGATATTCTAAATCAGCTTGAACAGAGTTGTTAGTACCCCAAAAATGGTCATAAATCGCTGCATTAGAGTTGTTTCAAAACTGATTATTTTGGTTTCATTATTATTAAAACGTGTAGTCATTACCTTTATTTGCATTCAGCTCATTTAATGAGAGGAACTTCCTGTCTAGTTTGGTATTATTGTGTACACTGCCTGGTGTCAAGAAGCTCAGCCTTGGTCATAGATCTTCCAAAAGGAGAAATGGAAAGCTAAAAGAACTCAAGGATGATTGACAAGAATAGTCCCGTATGGCTTGGTCTTAATCCTATTGAATATTTTGGATATAAAGCACATTAGCCTGTGGCTGGTGTTGGGTTATTTTCAAGGCAACCGTATTTTGCAGACCCTTAGGCACACTGCATTATAAGGCGCAATATCAATGAACGGTTTATTTTCATACATAAGGCACCGGGTTATAAGGCGCATTATATAAAGCGAAACAAAACAGTCAGGCAAGTTGAACTTTATTCAACTTGTTCACAATAAGTCAGAACATTGTTCAGTTGTAACTAATAAGGAACAATACACTCATGTTTTACATTATTTGTCTTCCACAAATCCACAAATGAAAAGTGGCAGAGGTAAGCGTTGTACTACGCACACCTGAAGTTAGTGTGAGGTTGGAAAAATGTTGTATTCCAACATTTGACTTTAAGTTGATTATGATATACACTTGAAAATTGCGTTGATGATAAAAGCCTAACGTTGGCTTGATGTCAGATGATGGTTGCTTGCCACCACTACATAATTAGTTAGTGACTTTCTCTCACGTTGCAACCCGTATCCAACCAAGGACCGACTTTAATGTGTCAGCTGAATGGTCCGACAATCAACTAAGTGAAGCGCACTAAAACATTTTGACTGATTTTTGAACACCAATGTACTACAGGTCAGTAAGCACAACAAGAATTCATACATAAAGCGCACCTGATCATCAGGTGCTCTGCTGATTTTGAGAAAATTTAAGGATTTTAATTGTGCCTTATACTGTGGAAAATACAGCATATATTTATTTAAATGCTTCTTCAGTCTGAGGATTGAAGAAATGGAACTAAAAACAATTATACACGATGTTTCAAGTAAGACATTTTCTTTTAAATTCCATTTTTTAATTTTTCTCTGGTATACTTTATGCTTCAGATTTCATGCTACACACAGACGTTCTCAGGAAACCCTGACATCAAGTGTATCTACAGAAATCAGACATTTTGTCTGGAATCTCAGCCAGGGAGCTACACTTATTCAGTATTCTGCTAATGTATGATCCCGACCTTACTGTTGCATGTCCTTGGTGCATGCAGAGCGCAGCAATTGCCTTTATTTGGAGATTGCATGCTCCAGCCCATTTTAATGTGCCTTTTTCTTCCTAGCACACCGTCACTAAGCCCTGCTGCATGAGCTCAAAACAAACATTTTGATGATGAGGACGATTGAATGAATGTTAAAGAAGTTGACAACGTCGTGTTTTATGGTTGGTATGATTAAGCATATCTATGTAAAGACAATGTTACACTGCTTCTCTAATCCAGTGCAAAGTAAAAACTACTTAGTATAATGTCTAATCAACACGAACAACTGGCATTAGAACTCAAACACGCCTGTGTACAATGTAGGATACAGCATGTGACAGATGCATGGCATTTTTGTGTTGAGAAGTTGTCAGTCCTAAATCAGTGTCCTGCTCTCAGAATTAAATCTGGCCTATGAGGATGTAAAAAATAAACAAACAAAACACCTTTTTCTGTGCTTGAGAGGATTCATTGTGCTATCTAAAGCAACTACCACCATAGAAGAATTGAGACAATTAAAAAAACTCACATTTTTGGTGGGATGCCTAAAAGTCTAAAAGTATGCAACTTAATGAATGCTACAGTAGTCTAGGTCTGTTATAGCATGAACCCAGCCCAGAAGTATGATGAAGTTATTATCAATTTCCCTTGTGTTTTGCAAATAAGACGAAAATGAAAAAGAAATCTATTTCCATTTTCAATGAATACACCATCCATAGAGAAACCACATTTCTGGTAACACAAAAGCAAACACTGATGTAGCATTTCTCAGTTAGCATTAGTTCTCAATCTTAGCTCTTAGGGTATTTTCTCAATGGCACTATCTAGTCCACCCCAGTGTTGTGCAAGTTCATACTTCTCATGAACTAGTTCAAAGTTCAGTTCACATAGTTTAAAAATGAACTGTTCACGTTCATAGTTCACCATTTTCATTTTGAACTAGTTCAAATTCAGTTCATTTCAATATTTTTAGGTGAGAAGTACGAATGAAAAGCCCCCCTATCCTAAAACTGTTCACTGTACTGTAGCAGTGGTCTTCAGCCCTGGTCCTCAGGACCCCCTGTCCTGCATGTTTTAGATATTTCCCCTCAGAATCCTGATATAAATGACAGTCATTAACAGACTTGTGCAGACCTGGATGACAAGCTGATGATGATCATTAATTAGAATCAGGTGTGATGATGCAAGGAAACATGTAAAACATGCAGGACAGGGTTGGAGACCCCTGCTGAATACAATCATGTATTGTCCTAGTGGCGTTTCAACTTTATTCAGAGGCTGTAAATCTCCAACATTGTAGTGCATTATCAATTTGTCTACCTGTTACTGGAAAATCAGACCTCTTGGTCTTTCTGGGAACTTTTTTGATTGTTAAGGACTCGCAGATATTTCCTCACACTGGACTGATGCTTTAACTCCACATGACGTTTCACATTACAAGTTGACGAGGCAGACGCTCGGACTTGTTTTCTCAGCGCAGGTGGACATAATTTGCACAGAAAGGTTAGTTTCCTACCGTCAGACTCTTTGGGAGACGATGTGTAAAATTCCCGCAGATAATGATAAGCGGATCATCATCTGACGGCTCACTGACGCTGCGTCTGCAACGTCTCTCTTCACCCGTCAAGGCTGATTTATGGTTCCGCGTTAAATCAACGGCGACGACTACTGCGTAAGGTACGCGGCGACGCGAACCATACGGTCCACACGCCGCGTACCCTACGCCGTAAGTTCTGCGTTGGTGTAACGCGGAAACATAAATCAGCCTACATTCATAAAGACTGCAATGGGCTCGTCGAGCATTTTAAATGTGCACGCCGCCCGCTGGTGAAATGAGAAGGATTATTCCGTAATAATTGGACCTAAACACTGAAGCTGCAACTCACATAATCTGAACAGTTCAAATTCCAGTTCATGATCTGCAGAATGAACAAGTTCACGTTCTAGTTCTTTATGTGTAAATATGTTGCGTTCAGTTCAACGTTCTCACAGAAATGAACGTGTTCAATGAACGTGTTCAATGAACGCGTTCATTTGAACGCGTTCATGCACAACACTGGTCCACCCATAGTAACTCTAGGCATGAGTGAGTTTTACCTGGGTATGTGTGGACACAGCGACTGCAGTTCGGTGACCTCCCTCGGTAAGGCTGTCAACAAACTCTGGTGTGGTCGTTTTGTGGTGTAAAAGTTCTGCCAACTCTATTCAACCCAACTGTAGAATGTGCACCACATATTTGACCTAAAAGACTTCCATAGATATCTGGATGGTGCATTGTGGTTTGTGAGGGAACACATAAACAACATGGCAAAATAAAGTATCACGGGCAGTTGTGGAAAAACGACTTCCTGCTGCTTCCAATACAAACTGTGTAGCTTGTCTAAAAACAAAAAAAAGTTTTCATGGAAACTTTGGTCTCTCTGGTATTGACTTTGACTGAAGTGACCGTTGTAATCTGGCGTGTGCCGTGACATTTGAGCTAGAGAGAAAATGTTTATGAACCTGCCCCAAACAAACTGAAAAAAATATTGGTGCACCATGGGTGCACATATGTGGAAGCTACCTTAAACTTTTTATTTTATTTTAACTTGTATTTTAGACCCACTGACTAACCCGTAACTTAGTGTAGAATTCCTCTTTTATTGCAGTATTTTTACCACCTGGATCATTTCCACACATGGGTGATTTTGCCTAAAGAGGAATCATTACTGCCTGTGGCCAAACAGCAGTCCAAAATGACTTGTTTCGGACTCCTGCACCCCCGAGGAATTGCATCACAAAACCAAAGATGGCGTGTATCTAACCTCACTCAGTCATGAACTGATAACCACTATGCAGGGGACAGTCGAAAACATTCATTAATCTGCTAAATTGGATTAATTCCCTGAGCAGTGTGCCAGCTAAATAGGAAAAGCTGATTCGTGCACATTTATCTTTCCTGAACTCTTTCCATGTCTGCTTGGAAAGTGGAATGAGGCATTAGGATTTTTAAGTTTTTCATCTTTACATCTATGGATGTCTGTTTTAGAGGAGACATTTACAAAGACTTGAGAGTTGAATTCCAGAAAACTCTCTTAAAAAGAAAACTTAAATGAGACAATGTGACATGTCAGATGTCAAGACAAGTGTGCAAAAGTATACATTCATTTAAATGAAAAAATGAATTGTGTTTTGCTTTTTGTAACCTGACTTATTTTTATGTTGGAAAACATTTTTGATTTGTAACTTGGCACATTCACACATGACTAATTCCAAGAAAACGGCAAAATCATTCATCTTGAAGCAGTGACAATTGAAGTATTGGATTACAGGAGTAAAAATGTATATCTTTAAAAATAAATGCTCACCGAACTGGTTCTGTGAGGGGGTGAAAAACGTATGAAATTGAAATAACTGTATCTGCAATGTGTTTTGTTTACTGTTTATGATTAAACCTCAGCCTCAGTAGGTAACCAATGCTACATTTTTTACAAGACCTTTTTATTTAGTACTGGAAATGATTTTCTTTAACAAATGTTATGAATTGTGTCAGACTACAATGAATCACAATAACTGACATATATATATATATATATATATATATATATATATATATTTTCATGGTACCATACTCTGTGTATCGGATCGTCTTATAAGGAAGAAATGCACACCCCTAAAGATTACAAGTTATGATTTGATTCAATGGGCTTCACAGTTACAGCCTATCATTAACACCCTCAACTTGGGTGAGAAAAAAAAAACTTTCCTGTTTTTGTGAACATTAAAACATGGATCTAAACTACAATTTGACCTGTTGCCTGAATGTTTGGGGGAAACCATTAAATTTTACAAGTTACAAAATAGAGCTTAATCAAAACTACTACAAAATGAATATGTCAGTGGACATTTGGTTAAAGATGTGATACTTGGGAACCGCCGGATGATGTCGGATGAGGGTTATGGAGCAAGTAGAAGAATTCATTGCTAGTGGATCCCAGGAGGGGCATGAAGTACAGCGACATAAAATTATTTAGTCATGACTTAAGCAACCTTACTGTCACAGTCCTAAAGGCATCCCTGAGACAGGTCATCTGTGTGAGTCTACTGAAACAAATCACTTGTAATAACTTCTTTAAGCTGATCATTAACCCCCATTTGACCCTTACCTTTCATGAATTAATCCTTATGAGCACCGAAGTAGGGTATTTAACAAGTAGTACTTACATTCTGCCACTTAGGCAGTTTTAATAATTCTACCAGTGAAACCTGCAAACATTGTGGCACCTCAGAGTTTTTCGAGGAGCATATTTTTAGTAAAGTGAAACAATGTGATACAAAAATAAACATGTCCAGTGGCAGCCAGTAATGTGAATTAGTTATCCAGTGTTAATTATGTAATAAAGCCCCAACATCCATTTGTACAACCATGTTAGACCTCATCTGTGATAGACTTATGATGCCTTAGGCACCTGCAAGCGCCTCCAGACCCTTCTCGCCACCTTAAATAAGATAAAGAGTGCGTAGGGAATAAATGAATGAATTTGTATTGGACTGCGTAGAACAAAAGGAGTGTTAGAAACGTCTGTATTTATACTTGTGGTTGGCAGATTGAGATGGGTGATGTGGTTGGCAACGTGGGATGCCAGTGTTACCATTCCTTCACAGCTCTTTGTCAGCACTTTCCCAAGTTGTCAAATACAATGGAGTGTCACAAGTTACATATTAAACGCACCATCAGTTTAACTGTGTTGCTGGAGACTTGCTCTGTGCAATGCAAACACTCTCTTTGTCTCAGTTTTATTTTCTATAATGTACAGCAGGTTGTCAAATCTCACTACAGTCTGTTTCACTATGCGTGCTGTCTGTTTGTGAAATTGTAATCTTGAACTGAGTTTCTTTCTTTTCTTTTTTGAATGTAAGAATACAATAACAGATGTGTTTTGGTGTCACAAATTTTAATACGAGCTGTTCTGTTTCCTTTTCTCTCTCTTCTCTGCATCCTTTCTTGAATCCGCTGGTCTTCGGCCTTGTATTCAATATGACAGGTAAGTCTATCTTTTGTGTTTATGATGAAGCCGCTCGGCTGGATTAGCTTCTGTGCAAAGATTGTCACAGCAAGAATGTTTACCAAAATTGCATCTTAAGTACTTGTTGCACCAGGGATGTATTTTAGCTCAATGGTTTAGTAAATGGTGAACACGGCCCCTTTTTCTCTGCTGACACTTGGCGAATGGGGCTATTCCATTTATGCAGCCAATCTCATTGGCTACTGGAGAGATGCCAATCTTTCCTCGCAGATAGGGAAGAGAGAGGGAGCAAGGGGAGCGGGTAGAATAGCATTTATTCATTCTGACACTGATCAGATAGGAGGGAAATGATAAATGCTGCCTATTTTTACTTCCCTTAACCTCAGTTAAGTTAGGATTCAAAAAGAAACCTTCATGGTCACGCCATGTCTCTGGGACTTTGTGTGAGGTTTTATTTGAAGTGATTTGGTTCCGTCTTTCCTACTTTCAGCTGATCTGTTTTTCACATACTGGCAGTCATTGTAGTGTATGTGAATGTGTGCACTTCGAAAACTCATCTTGCTCATATCTTAAACAAATAAAGAGTACACCTAATGTATCATTCCTCAGAAGAACTGGGCATTCCCTAAGTAGCATTTAATAGTACTGCAGATATAGGTTATGCGCAACGCCTGGGTGATTTTGGCTCAGGAGGCAGATTGGTCAGTGATTCAATCCCTGGCTTCTGCAGTCCTGAGTGGCGTTCCTAACAGAAACCCAAGTCACACTCCTTTTAAGAAATTCCCCCCCCTTAATGATGTCTTTTTGTGTTGTAGTCCATGCATGCTGGTCCCCCCTGCAGTCTGCAGTTCTCAACTGAAAGTCCATAATGGGCTAAGAGCTAAGAAATATAATCATGGTTAACATGGGTTTGAGTTTTTTGAGAACCCTGCAAACAGCTTCAAGCTAGTTTTTAGTCTACATTGCTTGTTCTCCAGTGAAAAGCTCCACAATATTATAATGAAGGGTATTTATAACAGAAATACCCTTTTATTAAATCATGCAAGTCATAGTTTTTGACTTGGTTCTTAGATTTGAAATGAGAAAACCTTTCATCCTCTATAAAACTGCCCCTTCAGAAAAAGTGTTGCACTCAAAGAAACGATAAATACATGGCTGCAGTATATTTGTCCGTCCATCCATTCATTTATCTATGTTTCATGGCCATCCGAGAACAAAAATAGTATTTCTTTTTCTGTGCATGGAAAACTATGTTTCCAGGTAAATATGAACTTAGTGTTTTCAACATTTTAAACTGCAATTGTGACTTTCAGCCACCACAACGAGGTAGTGGTGCTATACTGAAAACTGTGCATCAGGCAGAACCACCTGAAGAAGATGAATGCAGGGTTCATCTCCCCGATGAGAGGAAGGTGCTTGGGCTTTGCGGCTTTTGACTTGACTGAAACCCTTTTGAAATAGATAAATATGCCCTAATCCAGTTTCAGCCTAATTATTGACCAGTAAAAGTTCTGCTAGTGTCACAAGGATCAACTGAAGCTTTTTTTTTTTCTTTGGCCCAGGTTTCTTTGGACGAAAGGCAGTAGTTTACCCTGGACAAGTCACTGCAGTATTTTTTTAATTATTGAAATTATAACATGATTATGACATCTATACATAATATTCTTTACATAATGTAGAACGTAAATATCCCTCTAAATTTCTTTCAACTTTGAATTCATAAAAGTTTAAGCAATAGAGGTTCCAGATGAATCTAAATTTATACCTCAGGATCCTGCGCCGAATCATATCCCCAGAAATGTCACAGTGTGGACAACAGCAACTGCGATTGGTCCACAAAACTTAACTAAGTGTGTTTCCATTAGCAGGGGTTTCGGGTACCCTTGCCAGACAGGAGCATCTAACAGGCCTTA